>NC_048574.1:51537969-51845967 GCF_013265735.2 Oncorhynchus mykiss
AAAATATCAAATTAAATACTGCAGCTCTAACTGGTTATGCCGCACTGGTCTGTAGAGTATGGGCTGATTCATGCGCAATAGAATTCTACTGCCTACAGCAAAATCTCTTCCATAGCTGTTTTGTTTCAGTATGTTGCATTAAAAGTGACTAAAAATGTGTTGATTCAATCACAATTGCCATAGTAAAGGGAAACGTTAATAGTGTTAACTAAAAGGGAAAGCTCTAGAATGTTGAGTGAAGTTCAATCTCGTGCTTCTTAGTTTGCTGATATTTCTTCTGTGTACAGCATGGCAGTCCCAGGGAGCTGTGTGGCAGTCTCTGACTACTGCGTGCCCGCACACCGAACAGCTTAGAGGGAACATAGATGTAGGCTCACGTCAGTATATACAGTTCAAGTAGGAAGTTTACATACACCTTAGCCAAAATACATTTAATCTCAGTTTTTCACAATTCCAGACATTGAATCCTAGTAAAAAATCCCTGTCTTAGGTCAGTTAGGATCCCCACTTTATTTTAAGAATGTGAAATGTCAGAAAAATAGTAAAGAATGATTTATTTCAGGTTTTAGTTCTTTCATCACATTCCCAGTGGATCAGAAGTTTACATACTGTATACTCAATTAGTATTTGGTAGCATTAGCTTTAATTTGTTTAACTTGAGTCAAACGTTTCGGGTATCCTTCCACAAGCTTCCCACAATAAGTTGGGTGAATTTTGGCCCATTCCTCCTGACAGAGCTGGTGTAACTGAATCAGGTTGGCAGGCCTCCTTGCTCTCACACGCGTTTTCAGTTTTTTTCACATTTTCTATGGGATTGAGGTCAGGGCTTTGTGATGGCCACTCCGATATCTTGACTTTGTTGTCTTTAAGCCATTTTGCCACAAAGTATGCTTAGGGTCATTGTCCATTTGGAAGACCAATTTGCGACCAAGATTTAACTTCCTGACTGACGTCTTGACATGTTGCTTCGATATATCCACACAATCTATTTTGTGAAGTGTACCAGTCCCTCCTGCAGCAAAGCAGCCCCACAACATGATACTGCTTGTGGAGTTGCTTCTTCGGCTTGCAAGCCCCCCCCCCCCCCCTTTTTCCTCCAAACATAACAATGGTCATTATGGCCAAACAGTTCTATTTTTGTTTCATCAGACCAGAGGACATGTCTCCAAATAGTACGATCTTTGTCCCCATGTGCAGTTGCAAACAGTCGTCTGGCTTTTTATTACATTTTGGAGCAGTGGTTTCTTCCTTGCTGAGCGGCCTTTCAGGTTATGTCGATATAGGACTCGCTTTATAGATACTTTTGTACCTGTTTCCTCCAGCATCTTCAAGTTCCTTTGCTGTTTTTATGGGATTGATTTGCACTTTTCGCACCAGTACGTTCAACTGTAGAAGACAGAACACGTCTTTTTCCTGAGCGTTATGATGGCTGCGTGGTCCCAAGGTGTTTATACTTGCGTACTATTGTTTGTACAGATGAACGTGGCCCCTTCAGGTGTTTGGTAATTGCTCCTAAGGATGAACCAGACTTGTGGAGGTCTACAATTATTTAAAGGCACAGTCAACTTAGTGTTTGTAAACTTCTGACCCACTGGAATTTTGATAAAGTGAATTATAAATGTAATAATCTGTCTGTAAACATTTGTTGGAAAAATTACTTGTGTCATGCACAAAGTAGATGTCCTAACCAACTTGCCAAAACTATAGTTTGTTATTAACATTAACATTTTTGGAGTGGTTGGAAAACTAGTTTTGAGTCCAACCTAAGTGTATGTAAACTTCCGACTTCAACTGTAGGTTGTAGATCGCAAAAGAGTGTACTGTAAAAAGTATTGCAGAGGTTAAAGTTGAATATTGAAAACATTGTTCATTTCATTTCTATTTGTTTCCATAGTCACCAATTAAATTTCATAGACAAGATATTTTTACATTTAAAATAGATCAAGCAATGCCAAAAACAAATCTACATCACAATACAGTAATTGTTGCAGAATTCACCCACAGAAATGACATGCTTAGAATTACTGGGAGTATATAAAGGCCCATTGTTTTATTCGAGTAACGATTAATAAGAGTGGTGTGATGGGGTAGACCAGTGGTTGCTGGAATAGGCTCAATGCTAGAGCCATTGTCAACCTTCGTAGACTATTTTATTAAATCTCATGTGCAAGAATTTCCATCATATGTAAAATACTCTATATACCTCATAAACAAAATCTCACTAATAACGATATTAACATAAGACTGCATTTTGGTCACATTAGATGTCAAGAGTCTATATACCAGCATTCCGTCTCAAGGACAAGGTCACCATCTCTGTTGGCTGGGTAGTGAGACAGACAGTGTGTGCGTAGCAGGACATGTGTGTGCGTATGTTTGTGTGTATGTATGTTTGTGTGAATGTGTGGGAGTGAGAAGTCAGTATAAAATGAATTGTTTTGTATTCTTGACTTTAGAACGTTCCCGTGAATAAACATTTGACCATTGTAGCTGGGTCTCCGCCTGATTCATTTCAACCAGTTTCCTACAAACTCTGGGTTTCAGACTTAGAGTAATATAATTAAATTGGGTTATGTACCTGGAGAACATAATTCTCTTATCACAGCCCTAGCTCACTATTTGAGAGACAGAGATACCAACGAATACACACCAACAAACTTGATTTTAGAGCTGGCTGAATATGTTTTGTCGTATAACTATTTCAGGTTTGATGATGAATACTACCTCCAAATGAATGGAACATCGATGGGCTCCACATTCGCTCCGAGCTATGTTAATCTTTATGTGGGTATTTTTGAACAACATTTTTGTTATGTTCTGTCAATTACTGATGCCCCCTTTAAGAATTGAGCAGTGTTGATCTATGTTATTCTGGTACTAACTCGTTTTAGTAAATGTGAAGCTCCAGTTCACTTCCTTGTATTCGGAATCTTTCTTATTATATAAATAAGTAATAAGAGCTAAGACATTATAGTTTTGTTAACAATGAAAACAAAAATCTATTTTTGAATAAAATCCTGAAGTGGTATCGATATATTGACAAAAAAATGTGCATATGGGGAGGAACGGGAGAAGAGCTGTCAGACTTTAGGGCATTACTCAATGACATTGACCCCAATCTCAAATTCACTATTGAATGTGACTCTAAAAGTGTTCATTACCTCGATATGTGAAATGAGAAATCAAATGAAACTCTGTTTACAACACTGTATAGAAAGGAAACACACAGAAATACTAAATTACAGGGGGACAGCTTCCACCTTGAAGCATTAAAAAGAGGACTTCAAGAAGCCAGTTTTTCAGACTGCGCCATATATGACACTCCACAGAGGTCAATATAGAAAAAGCAGCAGAGATGTGCAATAGGATTCTAAAAATAGGCTACTTTCCACAATGTGTGGATGAAGCTCTTCATTTGGCATTGGGAAAACATGAGCTGAACTTCTACTAAAATGACCCATTAGAGCTAAAGAACACTCTGTAATGTTCACCGCCACATATACTTTGAACTCACAAAAGTGGGAGATGCTGTCAAGAAACACTGGCATGTTTTATCATCGGACCCAGCTTTGACAGCTGAATTTAAGAATCCCTCTCACAGCTACACTGCTGCTATAATTAATTTAGTCACTTCCTGTTGTACGGAGAATAAGGAAGAGCTTGGGTTTCTTTATTTGGAAAGTTAGTTGTTTAAAAGAATATGGTAAAGTTTTTTGTAGCTACCTAGCTTCTTATGTTGGATCACGTAACACAGTTGGCATCAGTTGCTGGGACTGCATGTATCTTTCCAGTTATCCTGCCGACCAAGGACGGGTCTGAGGAGCTTTTTGGCGTCGCAGCTAGCCTAGCTGCTAGCTAGCTGGACATCAAGCTAGCGAGGTGTTCTAGAACGCTGCCTGCAATATGGTTAGCCAATGTGGCTGGGACCGCGGATTGTCCCAGGTTTGTGGCTGTCTAGATCCCTGCTGTTTGTTGTTTTTAATTTTTCCCCATGATCTGCCCTGTCTGGAACTGCGAGGAGTAACATCCTAAGATACTTTGCTAGCTACCATGACAAAGACCAAAGCCGCTGGGAGTACCGTTGAGGACAGTGCCAGTGGTGTCTTTCTATCACACGTGAAGGATCTTTTAAACAAACAAAAATAAACCTATAAGCAGTTGCTACAACAACAAGAAAATAGTTTCAAGTGTTTTGTCCAAATTCTCATGGATTCTACTAATAAAATAATGGAATACCTGGCCAGAGAGGTCCAGGACCTGAATAACTGTTTACAGTTCTCCAAGGGTGAGCTCGACGAGTTGAAACAGGAGAACGGCAAGATGACAGTAATCTGTAAGTCATTGAGAGAGGACATCAGTTCTGTGTGTGAATCCATGATAACAATGACAGATAAATTAGACAATCTCGAGGGACAATCAAGGCGAAACAACATGGCTGTGGACGGAATTTCAGAATCTCCACATGAGATCTGGATAGAGTCTGAGGACAAAGTGAGGGAAATGATCTCTGAGAAATTGAAGATGGACCACGGGAAGATTGAGATGGAGCGCGCCCACAGGACTGGAAAACCCACCACCGGCCCAGGTGAAAGGCCCAGGCCGATAGTGGTCAAGTTCCTGAGGTTCAAAACAAGGTAGCTGTTCTGCAAAGAGCCAAGAACTTGAGAGGAATCTTCCTCAACAAGGACTATCCTGAAGCTGTGCGCCAGAACAGGGAAGAACTGATCTGTGCGTGAGGACATTCCATACATCCTCATTGTCTATGACAGGCTCATTGTCCACCATCCCACCCAAAAGCCTGGAAGGGATGAGAGAGCCAAGCCTTTTGGGTTCGTAGCCTCAACCCCGTTTTCTCTTGCTTTGTCTGCTCTTTCAATATCATGTCTATCTCTGATAAGCTACCCAGGAAAGGGCTGAAAATAGCCCATATTACTATATGTAGCCTTAGAAATTGTAACGGATTTCCTCCTCTTCGTCTGAGGAGTAGCAAGGATCGGACCAATGCGCAGCATGGTAAGTGTCCATGATACTTTAATAATCACTGAACATGACAAAATACAAAAATAACAAAGGAAATGAAAACCGAAACAGTCCTGAATGGTGACACAAACAACAAAACAGGAAACAATCACCCACAAAACACAAGTGGGAAAAGGCTACCTAAGTATGATTCTCAATCAGAGACAACTAACGACACCTGCTTCTGATTGAGAACCATACCAGGCCAAACACAAAACACAACATAGAAAAACGAACACAGACAATCCACCCAACTCACGCCCTGACCATACTAAAAGAAAGACATAACAAAATAACTAAGGTCAGAACGTGACAGAAATAAGGGTCATGAAATCAATCATTTGGTAACATGAGATAGCATTCATATATTAGCCATTTCTGAGACTAGATTGATAATTATATAATTCATTTGATGATACATCAGTAGCAATACAATGATATAACATGTATAGACGAGACAGAAATGCTTATGGGGGAGGAGTTGCTGTATATTTTCAGAGCCATATCCCTGTAATGCTTAGAGAAGATATTATGTCAAGTGTTATTGAAGTGTTGTGGTTGCAGGTTAACTTGTCCTTTTCTTTTGGGGTGTTGCTATAGGCCACCAAGTGCTAACAGTCAGTATCTAAATAATATGTGTGAAATGCTTGATAGTGTATGGGATGTAAACAGAGGTCTACTTTCTTGGGGAACTGAATATTGACTGGTTTTCATCAAGTTGTTCACTCAAGAGGAAGCTTCTTACTGTAACCAGTGCCTGTAATCTGGTTCAGGTTATTAAATCAACCTACCGGGGTGTTTACAAACAATACAGGAACAAAATCATCCACATGTATCGATCACCTCTTTACTAATGCTGTAGAATGTTCTAACGCTGTATCCGTACCCATTGGTTGTAGTGATCACAATATAGTGGCTATATCTAGGAAAGCCAAAGTTCCAACAGCTGGGCCTAAATAGTGTACAAGAGATCATACCAAAGATTTTGCTGTGACTCTTAAGTGGATGATGTTAAAAATATTTGTTGGTGTGATGTGATTAATGAGGAGCATCCAGACACTGCACTTGATGAATTTATGAAATTGTTTCTTCCAATTATTGATAAACATGCAACTGTTAAGAAACTGACTGATACAACTGTTAAGGCTCCATGGATTGATGAGGAATTGATAAACTGTATGGTTGTAAGAGATGGGGCAAAAGGAGTGGCTAATAAGTCATGCTGTACATCTGACTGGCTTACTTACTGCAAATTGAGAAATGATGTGACTAAACTCAACAAAAAGAAGAAGAAACTTTATTATGAAGCCAAGATCAATGATATAACTTTGGAGTACATTAAATGAAATTATGGTTTGAAAGACAAATTCAACTCCATCTTTCATCGAATCAGATGGATTATTCATCACAAACACATTTGATGTTGCCAGTTATTTTAATGATTATTTCACTGGCAAAGTGGACAAGCTTAGACAAACAGTGAGCAATTATATTCATGCATAAAAAAAACAAATAATGAAAGAAAAGCAGTGCAAGTAAGAATTTTGTGAAGTTAGTGTGGGAGAGGTGGAATAATGACCAACTTCCTGGCATTGACAACTTAAATTGAAAGCTACTGATGATGGTGGCTGACTTTATATCCACTCCTGTCATATTTTTAATCTGATCCTAGAGGAAAGTCTTTGTCCTCAGGGCTGGATGGAAGCCAAAGTACTTCTGCTACCCAAGAGTGGTAAAGCGGGCCTTTACTGGTTCTAACAGTAGACCTATAAGCTTGCTGCCAGCTCTTAGCAAACTGTTGGGAAAAAAAATGTTGTTTGACCAAATACAATGCTACTTCTCTGTAAACAAATTAACAACAGACTTTCAGCAAGCTTAGAGAGAAGGGCACTCGACATGTACTACACTGACACAAATGACTGATGATTGGTTGAAAGAAATTGATACTAAGAAGATTGTGGGAGCTGTACTGTTAGATTTCAGTACAGCCTTTGATATTATTGACCATAACCTGTTATTAAAAAAACTTAAGTGCTATGGGTTTTCAACATCTGCCATATTGTTGAGTCAGAAGTTTACATATACTTAGGTTGGAGTCAATAAAACTCGTTTTTCAACCACACAAATTTCTTGTTAACAAACTATAGTTTTGGCAAGTTAGGACATCAACTTTGTGCATGACAAGTAATTCTTAACAATTGTTTACAGACAGATTATTTCACTTGTAATTTACTGAATCACAATTCCAGTGGTTCAGAAGTTTACATACACTAAGTTGACTGTGGCTTTAAACAGCTTGGAAAATTCCAGAAAATGATGTCATGGCTTTAGAAGCTTCTGATATGCTAACTGACATAATTTCAGTATACTGGAGGTGTACCTGTGGATGTATTTCAAGGCCTACCTTCTAACTCAGTGGCTCTTTGCTTGACATCATGGGAAAATCAAAAGAAATCAGCCAAGACTTCAGAGAAAAAAATTGTAGACCTTCACAAGTCTGGTTCATCCTTGGGAGCAATTTCCAAACACCTGAAGGTATGACGTTCATCTGTACAAACAATAGTACGCAAGTATAAACACCATGGGACCACACAGCCATCATACCGCTCAGGAAGGAAAATCGTTCTGTCTCCTAAAGATTAACGTACTTTTATGCGAAAAGTGCAAATCAACCCCAAAACAACAGCAAATGAACTTGTGAAGATGCTAGTGGAAACAGGTACAAAAGTATCTATATCCACAGTAAAACAAGTCCTAAATCAACATAACCTGAAAGGCCGCTCAGCAAGGAAGAAGCCACTGCTCCAAAACCGCCATAAAAAAAGCCAGACTACGGTTGCAACTGCACATGGGGACAACTTTTTGAGGAACTGCCCTCTGGTCTGATGAAACAAAAATATAATTGTTTTGCCATAATGACCATTGTTTTGTTTGGAGGAAAAAGAGGGAGGTTTGCAAGCCCAAGAACACCATCCCATACGTGAAGCATGGGGGTGGCAGCATCATGTTGTGGGGGTGCTTTGCTGCAGGAGGGACTGGTGCACGTCACAAAATAGATGGCATCATGAGGATGCAAAATTATGTGGATATATTGAGGCAACATCTCAAGACATCATTCAGGAAGTTAAAGCTTGGTCGTAAATGGGTCTTACAAATGGACATTGATCCCAAGCATACTTACAAAGTTGCGGAAAAATGGCTTAAGGACAACAAAGTCATGATATTGGAGTGACCATGACAAAGCCCTGACCTCAATCCTAGAGAAAATGTGTGGGCAGAACTGAAAAAGTGTGTGCGGGCAAGGAGGCCTATACTTTAAACCTGACTCAGTTACACCAGCTCTGTCAAGAGGAATTGACCAAAATTCACCCAACTTATTGTGGGAAGCTTGTGGAAGGCTACCCGAAATGCTTGACCCAAGTTAAACAACTTAAAGGCAATGCTACAAAATACTAATTGAGTGTATGCATACTTCTGACCCACTGGGAATCTGATGAAATAAATAAAAGCTGAAATAAATACATTTTCTCTAGTATTAATCTTACATTTCACATTTTTAAAATAAAGTGGGGATCCTAACTGACCTAAGACAGGGAATTCTTACTAGGATTAAATGTCAGGAATTGTGAAAAAGGGAGTTTCGTGAATTCTCGTGACACACAACCTCTCTCATTGTTATTCAAAGTGGAGATTAACCTAGGTTGTATTCACATCCTACCATGCCCTTGTCTGTATGTTATACCTTGAATCTATTCTTCCGCAACAAGAAACCTGCTCCTTTTACTCTCTGTTCCGAAAGCACTAGATGACCAGTTCTTGTAGACTTTAGCCGTACCCTTATCCGACTCCTTCTCTATTCCTCTGGTGATGTAGAGGTTAATCCAGGCCCTGCAGTGCCTAGCTCCACTTCCATTCCCCAGGCGCTCTCTTTTGCTGACTTCTGTAACCGTAAAAGCCTTGGTTTCATGCATGTTAACCTCTTAAAGCTAGGGGGCAGCATTTTCAGTTTTGGATAAATAGCGTGCCCAATTTCAACTTCCTGCTTCTCATGCCAAGAATATAAGATATGCATATTATTAGTAGATTTGGATAGAAAACACTCTGAAGCTTCTAAAACTTTTTGAATCATGTCTGTGAGTATAACAGAACTTATGTAGCAGGCAAAACCCGAGGACTAACTGTTCAGAATTAAACAAAATTAGGTATCTGTCTGTTCAGTGATTTCTCCTTAGCAAACAATATTTTTTAGGAACTTGTTTTCAGTTCCCACCACTTCCACTGGATGTCACCAGTCTTTGGAATTTGGTTGAGGTTATTCATTTGTGCAATGAAGAAGTACAGCCATCTAGGAGACTGTTGAGAGATGTGCAAGACTTGAAAAGTAGCTTGGTTTGTTGTCTTCCTGTATTGAACACAGATAGACCCCTCTTCAATTTGATCGATTATTAACGTTTAAAAATACCTAAAGTTGTATTACAAAAGTGGTTTGAAATATTTTGGCAACGTTTATAGGCAACTTTTGAAATATTTTGTATTGACGTTGCGCATTTTGGGAGCTGTTTTTTTCTGGATCAAACGCGCCAAATAAATTGACATTTTGGATATATATGGACGGAATTAATCGAACAAAAGGACCAATTGTGATGGTTATGGGGCATACAGTGGGGCAAAAAAGTATTTAGTCAGCCACCAATTGTGCAAGTTCTCCCACTTAAAAAGATGAGAGAGGCCTATAATTTTCATCATAGGTACACTTCAACTATGAGAGACTAAATTACTTACTGTTACCTTAAATTGTAAACTGTCATAAAAAAAACATATAGATTCAATGTGGTGGGACTATGTCCACACAATGGTGCTAATTTAAAAAGCTCACAAAATCTCTGAAGAAGGCTGTGTGGCCGACATGTAAAGCTTATTAAAGAACAGTGATGCTATCAAGATCGGTGTGTGGGTTTCTTATTTTTTCTCACTTTATTCTACTGTTACCATGCACCTGCAAAAAAAGATAGCTCAGATGTGCGAGTGCCTTTTGATTTAAAAAAGAGGATATCAAAAATTAGACTACTTGGATAACAACGTTTACATGACAATGTTTTCTAAAGTTATTGTGATCATTTCTCTCTCACACACACACACATTTACTATCACTAACTAAACAGAAATCAAAATGTCAGCTAGCTAGCTGTAACCAACGCCTACAACAGGTAAAAGTTAGAATGTACCATGGAGGATTAGCCAGAGAGCTAACATTAGCTAGCTAGTTAGCTAGCTCAAATTAGCTAGCTACAGTAACTAGATAGCAAATATTTCTTTGACGTCCTTCTCCCCAACAAACCGCTGCTTTAGTTACAAAAGTAAAACAAGAATGCAGGAGAACAGGGACTACAACTTAGCAGTCAAATATTTTCAAAGTATTTTGCATACATTTTGAGAAACAGTTGTTTTTCAGCTTTGTTGTTTTGTAGCTTACCATGCGCTCTGTCCCAACTGCCATATGGAATGTTGATGGACCTGCTCAAGCAGACTGCATTCGCGAAGAGATCTATTGCTGCGCGTGAAGCACAGTTTCCAATCCAGATTTTAGCTGGAACTTCTGGTTCTTATTTGTAAAGGTTTTATTGCCATGTTGGAAGACCACCACATTAATTATTCTGACAACAGCCGAGCGGCTACCCCAAACTGCATGATAACAGTGACTAAAACTAGTTGATTCATCAACACGGTCATTTTCTGTGGCATATTTGGCTGCTCTAACAAGGCAGGAAAGAAAACAGGAAAAAAATATACATTTACAGATGTCATGAAACACTATTGGTGACACCAATGAGAAGACTCAAGAACTGTCAGAAAAGCTAAGAAACCTTTTTGCCCGTCAAGACCTGAACAAAGACAGCTGTCAATACAGGGTTTACTACGTTTATTTCATCACTGGTAAGTCAAGTCTGATCGATTTCAAGTTTAATTTAACTGTTATGCTAACCAGGAGTTAACACCTACCCTAAATTACCCAAAATGAGCTAGCTGGCTCGATAGCTTGTAGTCTAGCTATTAACATGTGTCACCTGAGTTTCAAGTTTTGGGGAAGAATGTGGCCTTTGATTAACCTTTCATGCAATTCTACTACACTTTATATGACATTAGCAGAATCTTTGTTGGTCCAGGCCTACTCTTCTGACACTGACAACAGATAAATAAAAGTGACCTTGTCTTGAAAGCAACCATGTGCTCTAGGCCGAAAAGGGGTCCTGACTAAAAGGGATCCAGCTTGTCAAATTAATGTAAACAGTTATTTTTTTGCATTTCAGCTAACCTAACTAACCCTTAACTTAATTCTCCTATCCTGCTGTTTACATTTTCCCAATCTGCTATGAAATGTCAAATATTATGTTCATTTTACAAAAGCTGGATCCCTTCTAGCCATAACCATGAAAAGGGGGGACGCAAATTCATAAGAGGGGGGGAAATGTAAGGACATGACATTATAGGACAAAGGCATCAATGAGACAGGACAAGTTGATGTGTTGACTATTGGTTGTTCCTGCCCAACAATATATTTAATATGTATATGACAATGAAACACCTGAATTAATTAAAAACAACCAAGGACTTCAAAGCCCTGTTGGTATAGGTAACCGGAAGAAGTGATATTCTAACATCAGGTGTGCTTCTCATATCAAGACACCCATGTCAACTGGATTCCCACTGTGAAGATGAGCAATGCTGCATCAGCTTCTACTTCTACTCGGTCCTGTTCCAGATACGAAAGGAGACATCCCTCAGTTATATGAGATGGTTGTCATCTGCTGTACTTTGGACAATCTGACTCAGTTACACCAGCTCTGTCAAGAGGAATTGACCAAAATTCACCCAACTTATTGTGGGAAGCTTGTGGAAGGCTACCCGAAATGCTTGACCCAAGTTAAACAACTTAAAGGCAATGCTACAAAATACTAATTGAGTGTATGCATACTTCTGACCCACTGGGAATCTGATGAAATAAATAAAAGCTGAAATAAATACATTTTCTCTAGTATTAATCTTACATTTCACATTTTTAAAATAAAGTGGGGATCCTAACTGACCTAAGACAGGGAATTCTTACTAGGATTAAATGTCAGGAATTGTGAAAAAGGGAGTTTCGTGAATTCTCGTGACACACAACCTCTCTCATTGTTATTCAAAGTGGAGATTAACCTAGGTTGTATTCACATCCTACCATGCCCTTGTCTGTATGTTATACCTTGAATCTATTCTTCCGCAACAAGAAACCTGCTCCTTTTACTCTCTGTTCCGAAAGCACTAGATGACCAGTTCTTGTAGACTTTAGCCGTACCCTTATCCGACTCCTTCTCTATTCCTCTGGTGATGTAGAGGTTAATCCAGGCCCTGCAGTGCCTAGCTCCACTTCCATTCCCCAGGCGCTCTCTTTTGCTGACTTCTGTAACCGTAAAAGCCTTGGTTTCATGCATGTTAACCTCTTAAAGCTAGGGGGCAGCATTTTCAGTTTTGGATAAATAGCGTGCCCAATTTCAACTTCCTGCTTCTCATGCCAAGAATATAAGATATGCATATTATTAGTAGATTTGGATAGAAAACACTCTGAAGCTTCTAAAACTTTTTGAATCATGTCTGTGAGTATAACAGAACTTATGTAGCAGGCAAAACCCGAGGACTAACTGTTCAGAATTAAACAAAATTAGGTATCTGTCTGTTCAGTGATTTCTCCTTAGCAAACAATATTTTTTAGGAACTTGTTTTCAGTTCCCACCACTTCCACTGGATGTCACCAGTCTTTGGAATTTGGTTGAGGTTATTCATTTGTGCAATGAAGAAGTACAGCCATCTAGGAGACTGTTGAGAGATGTGCAAGACTTGAAAAGTAGCTTGGTTTGTTGTCTTCCTGTATTGAACACAGATAGACCCCTCTTCAATTTGATCGATTATTAACGTTTAAAAATACCTAAAGTTGTATTACAAAAGTGGTTTGAAATATTTTGGCAACGTTTATAGGCAACTTTTGAAATATTTTGTATTGACGTTGCGCATTTTGGGAGCTGTTTTTTTCTGGATCAAACGCGCCAAATAAATTGACATTTTGGATATATATGGACGGAATTAATCGAACAAAAGGACCAATTGTGATGGTTATGGGGCATACAGTGGGGCAAAAAAGTATTTAGTCAGCCACCAATTGTGCAAGTTCTCCCACTTAAAAAGATGAGAGAGGCCTATAATTTTCATCATAGGTACACTTCAACTATGAGAGACTAAATTACTTACTGTTACCTTAAATTGTAAACTGTCATAAAAAAAACATATAGATTCAATGTGGTGGGACTATGTCCACACAATGGTGCTAATTTAAAAAGCTCACAAAATCTCTGAAGAAGGCTGTGTGGCCGACATGTAAAGCTTATTAAAGAACAGTGATGCTATCAAGATCGGTGTGTGGGTTTCTTATTTTTTCTCACTTTATTCTACTGTTACCATGCACCTGCAAAAAAAGATAGCTCAGATGTGCGAGTGCCTTTTGATTTAAAAAAGAGGATATCAAAAATTAGACTACTTGGATAACAACGTTTACATGACAATGTTTTCTAAAGTTATTGTGATCATTTCTCTCTCACACACACACACATTTACTATCACTAACTAAACAGAAATCAAAATGTCAGCTAGCTAGCTGTAACCAACGCCTACAACAGGTAAAAGTTAGAATGTACCATGGAGGATTAGCCAGAGAGCTAACATTAGCTAGCTAGTTAGCTAGCTCAAATTAGCTAGCTACAGTAACTAGATAGCAAATATTTCTTTGACGTCCTTCTCCCCAACAAACCGCTGCTTTAGTTACAAAAGTAAAACAAGAATGCAGGAGAACAGGGACTACAACTTAGCAGTCAAATATTTTCAAAGTATTTTGCATACATTTTGAGAAACAGTTGTTTTTCAGCTTTGTTGTTTTGTAGCTTACCATGCGCTCTGTCCCAACTGCCATATGGAATGTTGATGGACCTGCTCAAGCAGACTGCATTCGCGAAGAGATCTATTGCTGCGCGTGAAGCACAGTTTCCAATCCAGATTTTAGCTGGAACTTCTGGTTCTTATTTGTAAAGGTTTTATTGCCATGTTGGAAGACCACCACATTAATTATTCTGACAACAGCCGAGCGGCTACCCCAAACTGCATGATAACAGTGACTAAAACTAGTTGATTCATCAACACGGTCATTTTCTGTGGCATATTTGGCTGCTCTAACAAGGCAGGAAAGAAAACAGGAAAAAAATATACATTTACAGATGTCATGAAACACTATTGGTGACACCAATGAGAAGACTCAAGAACTGTCAGAAAAGCTAAGAAACCTTTTTGCCCGTCAAGACCTGAACAAAGACAGCTGTCAATACAGGGTTTACTACGTTTATTTCATCACTGGTAAGTCAAGTCTGATCGATTTCAAGTTTAATTTAACTGTTATGCTAACCAGGAGTTAACACCTACCCTAAATTACCCAAAATGAGCTAGCTGGCTCGATAGCTTGTAGTCTAGCTATTAACATGTGTCACCTGAGTTTCAAGTTTTGGGGAAGAATGTGGCCTTTGATTAACCTTTCATGCAATTCTACTACACTTTATATGACATTAGCAGAATCTTTGTTGGTCCAGGCCTACTCTTCTGACACTGACAACAGATAAATAAAAGTGACCTTGTCTTGAAAGCAACCATGTGCTCTAGGCCGAAAAGGGGTCCTGACTAAAAGGGATCCAGCTTGTCAAATTAATGTAAACAGTTATTTTTTTGCATTTCAGCTAACCTAACTAACCCTTAACTTAATTCTCCTATCCTGCTGTTTACATTTTCCCAATCTGCTATGAAATGTCAAATATTATGTTCATTTTACAAAAGCTGGATCCCTTCTAGCCATAACCATGAAAAGGGGGGACGCAAATTCATAAGAGGGGGGGAAATGTAAGGACATGACATTATAGGACAAAGGCATCAATGAGACAGGACAAGTTGATGTGTTGACTATTGGTTGTTCCTGCCCAACAATATATTTAATATGTATATGACAATGAAACACCTGAATTAATTAAAAACAACCAAGGACTTCAAAGCCCTGTTGGTATAGGTAACCGGAAGAAGTGATATTCTAACATCAGGTGTGCTTCTCATATCAAGACACCCATGTCAACTGGATTCCCACTGTGAAGATGAGCAATGCTGCATCAGCTTCTACTTCTACTCGGTCCTGTTCCAGATACGAAAGGAGACATCCCTCAGTTATATGAGATGGTTGTCATCTGCTGTACTTTGGACAATCTGAATGGTTCTGTTGTGCCATTTAAGTAGAGATTACATTCACCTTGGTGTCAAGACAAAAGTGCCCCCTTAAACTGTATGAATATATACAATGTAATTTCGAACTTGTAAAATACTATTGTTGATATTGTAAACATACTGTACTTTAATAATAGGCTATTTTGTTGTATTGGTGAAATGAAAAGTATGTTGTCATCTCTGCTTTGCCTAGCCCCATTGAATAAAAAATATTTCTTATAGCCCAACTATTGTCTTTCTTTTACACATTTAGCATAGATAATGTCATTGTTGTGATAGTCTTGGTAATAGCAGTTGTATGTTTTAAGTTAAGGATCCCATTATCTCCTCTTTCCAGACATTTCACCACCTAAATTACAAGGGTTGGATATGTACTGAACAATTTAACGTCAGCACAAGTAATGTAGCTTCAAACATTGTCTATTGGTATTGTTTTTAAATTGAACATATAGCTGACCAATGTAAACAATGTGCGAGTAAAGCTATTCTCTGCTTCAGATGCACAATATCAAGGGGTAGGCTGTTACGGTGACTACATTACCACGAAACCGGCAGTCACGAGTCATGAAGGCTGTCAAATTACACATGACCATTTAGTCATGGTAAATTAGGCTTCTCCAAGCTCTGATGCTGCTGATGGTCATTAGTAGACTACAATAATTGATAACTGTCTGGTACTCAGCACTCTATTGTTCCTCTAATCACCCTGACATCAATGCAAATGTAATTAAAAATCGAATCAAACTCTTAATGAGAGCCGATGAGCTCATGTTACACAACATTTCTCTAGGCTTTGCAATTGTGTGAGAAAACAGAGTGATTGACTCTATTAAAACTAAGAGGATCCCATCAGCTTTCTATAGGCTAGGCCTCTCCCTAATGTCAATATGCCGTGTCCATTGCTGTTTTGGTTAGTCATTATTGTCTTATTTCACTGTAGAGCCTCCAGCCATGCTCAATATGCCTGTCATGACTTGTCCTGATCAGGTCAGGTTACAGGAGACCACATATTATCTCTCAACCCCAACAGAGGAGGAGAGATCTAGGGGTCTGAAGATGTGGGGGTTTTATGACCCCTCACGCCCCTGGTAAATCTCAGGCCACAGACAAATTCCTTTGTCCTGTTACTATGGAGAACCAGCCTCAGAACATTAAACATGAAATAAAGGGACTTTGGAACAATGGTTTCCGTCAGCCAAAATGGTGGTCATGACGATAGATGGAATATGAAAATGTCATTTTTGTTTTGTTATTAAAGGTTAATAGATGACGTTAATACGAAAACACTGTAACGTGAAGAGTTTTCCTAGTATATGTTTGATGTTTATACATTGTACGTTGTATGGAAAATATCCAAATCAAAGAGAATGTTTTGGGAAAGATAAAATGTGAAGTTAGTTGTCTAAAATTGGATTTGAGTCAAATCTAGACCTTGCCCTCATAACTTGGTACACCCAGAGAATTGCCCTAAAGGCAGTTACGCCCACTTCTGACCCAAGGGTATAAAACCTGTGAGTAAAGAATTTACAGGAAAACTACGTGACCCAAGTTTCTACCCAAGCTACGGATGAGTAGCTGTGTCTAAGCGGGTGAATTCAAGTCGAACCACCTAGCCTCCATCTCCCATCGAATCGTGGTAACTACACTGTTTCATTCCAACGCTGTGAGCTCTGAGCTACAGAGTTGTCTGTCCTCAGAAGACCCCTTCCAGAGCAAGGGTGAGGGAACAGACTCCTAAGCCAAAAAGACACTGACATCGGGAGGACGATCAGAGAGGTGCCCCAAACGTAATTACATCATTATATTCTGACCCATAAGAGCGGCAGTTTGGGGCAAGGCTAGGGTCAGAATAGCATAGCTGACAAATTCACCCAAATGTATATCTGTCTCGTGTACCTTCTTTTTTCTCTCTCTCCTTGAAATCCCAATTTTGGGTAACACGCGCCATAGTGTGTTGGCTCGTTATACTAAGTTCTAATCAATAGCCTATAATGTGTTTTGTCTATGTGTATATTTTATCATAATTTTAGCTTTTTTAGTAAATAAATATCCAACTAAGATTGGTGTGGTACGAACTCATTGGTGAGACCCGGGGCAGTGCAGATTCACGGACTATACGGCGTTCAGAACGAGATTGCAGGTTAATTAGCGCCTGTTGTAAAATCGATATTCTGATATTCTTTGAGTTAATTTGGGAAATAGAAACTCAATAAAAACTAGTTTTCCCATGGTCCCCCAGGTTAATGCGTTAATAATTGCTTGATTCAGTTAATCACGCAATTAGAAACTTGTAATCATTCAATGCGCAACAGTCGTCACATTAACTAATACAACGTCACGACATGCCTTGGCTTGCCCTTTTGTTCCACCTCTCACACGTGGTGACCTCACCTGGTTTAAATGGTGTCTCTAGAGACAAAATGTTAATGGGATTTATCTGTTAATTGAATGATTAAAATATTCCACCCTGAAAACATATAATTGTATGGAATTGATTAGAATTAATACAATTATAATCAATTAATGTGTAGTTCTACTCAGAATTAAGGTAAAACAATATAGGAACAGGATAGGAACATTTGCTATCTAACTGGGAGTCTCCTGAGTGAAAACATCCGAAGTTCTTCAAAGGTAAATGATTTAATTTGATTGCTTTTCTTATTTTTGTGAAAATGTTGCCTGCTGCCAGCAGAGCCTAGCATAGCATTATGCAATGATAAACTTACACAAATGCTTGTCTAGCGTTGGCTGTAAAGCATATTTTGAAAATCTGAGATGACAGTGTGATTAACAAAAGGCTAAGCTGTGTCTCGATATATTTAATTTGTGATTTTCATGAATGGAGGATTTTGTAGGAAGATTTATGTCCGCTGCGTTATGCTAATTAGTTTGAGGCTATGATTACGCTCCCGGATCCGGGTTTGATAGTTGCAAGTTAAGTTAAAGCTAGGGGGCAGAATTTTCACTTTTGGATAAATAGCGTGCCCAATTTCAACTTCCTGCTACTCATGCCAAGAATATAAGATATACATATTATTAGTAGATTTGGATAGAAAACACTGAGGTTTCTAAAACTGTTTGAATCATGTCTGTGAGTATAACAGAACTTATGTAGCAGGCAAATCCCCGAGGACTAACTGTTCAGGTTTTTTTTTCTTCCCCCATCTCTGTTCACTATATTGTCTTTACCATTGGATATTTAATAGTAACCAATTTACAGTTCCTACCGCTTCCACACGATGTCGCCAGTCTTTGGAATATGGTTGAGGTTATTCCTTTGTGCATTGAAGAAGTAGGCCAACTCGGAACTGGGGACGCTTTTGTGAGTTGCGCAAGACATGAAAAGCAGAGCTGGTTTCTTTTCATTCATGTATTGAATACAGATTGCCCCGTCTACAATGTGATCGATTATTAACATTTAAAAATACCTAACGTTGTATTACAAAAGTAGTTTAAAATATTTTGGCAAAGTTTATAGGCAACTTTTGAAATATTTTGTAGTGACGTTGTGTTTTTGTAAGCTGTTTTTTTCTGGATCAAACGCGCTTTATAAATGGACATTTTCGATATATATGGACGGAATTAATCGGACAAAATAACCAATTGTGATGTTTATGGGACATATTGGAGTGCCAACAAAAGAAGCTCGTCAAAGGTAATGCATATTTTATATTTTATTCCAGCGTTTTGTGTAGCGCCTGCTACGCTAGCTCCTTTGTTTACTGCTGGTGCAGATGGGTGCAGGCTATAAGATAATATCTTCTTATGCTTTCGCCGAAAAGCATTTTAAAAATCTGACATGTTGGCTGGATTTACAACGAGTGTAGCTTTAATTGAGTATCTTACATGTGTGATTTAATGAAAGTTTGAATTTTATAGCATTTTTTTAAATCTGGCGCTCTGCATTTCCCTGGCAATTGGCCAGTTGAGACGCTAGCGTCTCCCATATCCATAAGAGGTCATTAGAAGCCTCCTCCCTAAGTTTGTTTTATTCACTGCCTTAGCACACTGCCAACTCGGATATTGGACTTTACCGCCTAAGTTATGAAATAGGGTATAAAGTATCAGCCTACTTGGTGACACCCACAGAACCACTATTTTTGCACAAAAATGAATTCTCACACAAGTTTTCGAATACCACTGTCCATTCCGATATTCTAATATTCCTATAACGTACCTGTCCCTATATTCTATTCTATCAACAGATGTTTCTGCATTAAAGCATACCGGAAGACAGTGTTTACAACATATCCTTCAGAAGGTATTCATACCCCTTGACTTATTCCATATTTTTTTTGCATCACAGCCTGAATTCAAAATAGATTTAAAAAAAATGAATAATCACATGTACACATATACCCCATAATCACAAAGTGAAAACAGGTTTTTAGAAATGTCATGCACATTTATTGAAAACGAAATACAGATATATCTAATTTACATAAGTATTCACATCCCTGAGTCAATACATGTTAGAATCACATTTGTCTGCGTTTACAATTCTGGGTCTTTCTAGGTAAGTCTCGAAAAGATTTACAAACCAGCATTGTACTATATTTTTCAAGGTGGTTGTTGATAATTGCTAGACAGCCATTTTAAAGCAGATTGAGGTCAAAACAGTAACTCGGCCACTCGGGTATATTCACTGTCTTCATGGTAAGCAACTCCAGTGTATATTTGGACAAGTGCTTTAGGTTATTGACCTGCTGAAAGGTGAATTCATCTCCCAGTGGCTGGTGGAAAGCAGACTGAACCAGTTTTTCCTCTAGGATTTTGCTTGTGCTTAGTTCCATTCCTTATATTTTTCATCCAGAAAAACTCCTCAGTCCTAAACGATTACAAGCGTACCCATAACATGATGCAGCAACCACTGTGCTTGAAAATATGGAGAGTGGAATGTGTTCTATTGAATTTGCCCCAAACAAAACACTTTGTATTTAGGACAATTGATTTGCCACATTTTATGCAGTATTATTTTAGTGCCTTGTTGCAAACAGGATGCATGTTTTGGAATATATCAGGCTTCCTTCTTTTCACTCTGTCAATTAGGTTATTAATATTGTGGAGTAACTACAATGTTGTTGATCCATTCTCAGTTTTCTCCTATCACAGCCAATGAACTCTAACTGTTTTAAAGTCACCATTGGCCTCATGATGAAATCCCTATATGGTTTCCTTCCTTTTCAGCAACTGAGTTAGGAAGGTTCCCTGTATCTTTGTAGTGACTGGGTGTTTTGATACACCATCCAAAGTGTATTTAATAACTTCACCATGCTCAAAGGGATATTCAAGGTATATTTTTTTTGTCATACACTTCTACCACGAGGTGCCCTTCTTTGCGAGGCATTGGAACACCTTCCTGGTGTTTGTGGTTGAATCTGTGTTTGAAATTCACTGCTCGACTGAGGGAACATACAGATAATTGTATGTGTGGGGTACAGTGGTGAGGCAGTCATTCAGAAATAATGTTAAGAACAATTATTGCACACAGAATGAGTCCATGCAACTTATGACTTGTTAATCACAATTTTTTACTAGTTATTAAGGCTTGTCAAAACAAAGTGGTTGAATACTTATTGACTCAAGACATTTCAGCTTTTTGTTGTTAATGAATTTGTCCAAAAAAATATAGAAAAACATAATTCCACTTTGACATTGTGGAGTATTGTGTGTAGGCCAGTGACACACAATTCCAATTTAATCAACAAAATGTGGAAAAATAAATACTTTTGGAAGGCACAATGTGCTTCCATTGCAAACAAGAAAGTAAACATACTTTACAGCCAGCATTGTTATAGTCTCTATGACCAACATGTCTTGTCTTTCAGTCAAACAGGCTATTCCAGATTAACATTTGTATTTGCCACCTGTTTTTAGTAAGGACAGGATACACACCCACACAGAGGGAAACAGTCACGTGCAGCTATAATATGCAGTAAAATAGCATAGGAAACAACAGTAAAATTCACATATAATAAGCAGTAATATGCAGCTATATGCTGTAAAACGTAGCCTAGCAAACAACCGTAAAATGCAGCTATAATATGCAGTAATATGTAGCCCAGGAAACAGCAATCACATGCAGCTATAATATGTAGTAATATATAGACTATGAAACAACCAATATGCCAACAGCTGTAGTCTGGGCAAAAACAGTCATATTCAGCTGTAGCCTAGGATACAAAAGTAATATGCGGCTATAGGTTATAGATAAAGAGATTAAGATGCAGGATTAACCTTTAAAGAGGAGAATAACCTTACCTGATACCTCAAGCTTTACTGGTGGCATGGCTTGACTTAGAACACTGCTGCTGCTGTGTGAAGAATGCTGTGTGTGGAATTCAGTTAGCTACAGAAGTCTACTGTCCTTTTATAGAGAAAGCTTTTTTTGCTAGTTGGGCACTACACTGCTCGCTAGTGAGCTACACACTCTACTGGCAGTCAATATGGAGGCGGTGCATTATATAATCCTGGTATATAACCCATTGCTGAGGAACAAAGGGACAGGGAGGGGAGAGAGAGTGGAAAGAGAGCCAGCATCATTCAGGGATGAGAATACAGGGACAGTTATAGAACAGTCCCTTTTCTGATCTTCACACCAGGGTCAGGGGTTCATTTCAATGTATAGAGGCAGAGAACCATTGCGATAGGTCCTATTTCACTGTAGTACTTTTTTTTGTTTACTTCCTGAATTGAATGAAATGACTGCTTCTCACAGGCAATTCTTGTAGTTTTAAGCATTTTTAGATACTTTTTGCATGTTGTTTCCTAGTATGTGCAGTGCTTTTAGGCTTGAACTTGAACCTTTAGGCTAAGTCATCTTGTAGTGGGAAGTGATTATGACCTAATTTGGGCTATTTGTACAGCTTACCTAACAGGGGCAAGGGTCAAATTAGTTTCATTGCTTTCATCCCACACACACACACACACACCTCTACTATTAGTATTAAACTATTCTCTAATGGCACTATAATGAAAAATGCATAATAGTTCTATATCTATACATTCACTGGACATTTAAACCAATATATTGTGTATTTTTTTAATCAATTATAAGGATGCTGGCCTGTTCAAATACTTGTGTAATAAAATAACAATATGGACATAGAGAATAGACCGGTGGCAGTTAATGTGCACTGGTTGTCTTCACTTTCCCCGGTTCAGTCAGTGGGTCAAACATTTATGGCCGGACATATACTGTGTATGGGCTAAAGGCTACACGCAAAGACAGTGTAAACCTGTTACACGTTCAGATCATCTCTGATATACTAGCATACAACTCCCCCTTGTGGCTATTCAGATGATGGCTAAACAGTGTAGTACAGTAGAACCTTGGACATTTATTACCACTCTTTGAAAACCAATGCACAAATAAATATTTTTTTTACTTAGATTTAAATAATGAAAAGAAAAATCCGTTATTAGGCTATACAGTCATTCTACATGGACTTTGAATTCAGTTTTAGAAACACAATGTGTTAGTCTTTCGTTTGAGGAACATGCAGCAAGCTATGCATGCCTAGTTTGTTAATTTACCCTAGCAGATGCTCTTATATTCCCATGCCCTAATCACAGTCACCGCAAATCTATTTTTAACAACAATATCATTAAATAAAATAAACTTGAAAACTATACTTTCCCAAATGAACAAAAGTTGCAAGTGCATATAGGCCTAACTGATTATATGCAGTTGCTGTGTTAAAAAAACCAAATGGCTTTTTCTCAAATTCAGTGATGATTAGATACTTTTTTGGTTTATTTTTATTTCACCTTTATTTAACCAGGTAGGCCAGTTGAGAACAAGTTCTCATTTACAACTGCGACCTGGCCAAGTTAAAGCAAAGCAGTGCAACAAAATCAACAACACAGTTACACAAACAAACGTACAGTCAATCACACAATAGAAAATTATATGTACAGTGTGTGCAAATGTAGAAGAGTGGGGAGGTAAGGCAATAAATAGGCCATGGAGGCAAAATAATTACAATTTAGCATTAACACTGGAGTGATAGATGTGCAGATTGTGATGTACAAGTAGAGGTACTGGGGTGCAAAAGAGCAAGATGATAAGTAACAACATGGGGATGAGGTAGTTCGGTGCAGTATTTACAGATTGGCTGTGTACAGGTACAGTGAATGGTGAGCTGCTTAAAGTTAGAGAGGGAGATTTAAGACTCCAGCTTCAGTGATTTTTGCAATTCGTTCCAGTCATTGGTAGCAGAGAACTGGAAGGAAAGGCAGCCAAAGCAAGTGTTTGCTTTGGGGGTAATATATACCTGCTGGAGCGCGTGCTACCGGTGGGTGTTGCTATGGTTACCAGTGAGCTGAGATAAGGTGGGGCTTTACCTAGCATAGACTTACAGATGACCTGGAGCCAATGGGTTTGGCAACAAATATGTGGTAAGGGCCAGCCAACGAGAGCTGGTGGGTAGTATATGGGGCTTTGGTGACAAAACGGATGGCACTGTGATAGCAAACTGGATGTAGTCTAAGTAGAGTGTTGGAGGCTATTTGGTAAATTACATCGCTGAAGTCAAGGATCGGTAGGATAGTCAGTTTTACGGGGGTATGTTTGACAGCATGAGTGAAGGAGGCTTTGTTGTGAAATAGGAAGCCGATTCTAGATTTAATTTTGGATTGGAGATGCTTAATATGAGTCTGGAAGGAGAGTTCACAATCTAACCAGACACCTAGGTATTTGTAGTTGTCCACAAATTTTAAGTCAGAACTGTCCAGAGTAGTGATGCTAGTCGGGCGGGAGGGTGTGGGCAGCAATCGGTTGAAGAGCATGCATTTAGTCTTACTTGCATTTAAAAGCAGTTGGAGATGGATACAGAATGTTATCTGCGTAGAGGTGGATCAGAGAAACACCAGCAGCAAGTACGACATCATTGATATATACAGAGAAAAGAGTCGGCCTGAGAATTGAACCTGTGGCACTCCCATAGAGACTGCCAGAGGTCCGGACATCAGGACCTCCGATTTGACACACTAAACTCTGAGAAGTAGTTGGTGTACCAGGCGAGGAAGACATTTGAGAAACCAAGGCTATTGGGTCTGTCGATAAGAATGCGGTGATTGACAGAGTCGACAGCCTTGGCCAGGTCGATGAAGACTGCTGCAAAGTACTGTATTTTATCGATGGAGGTTATGATATCGTTTAGAAATTTGAGCATGGCTGAGGTGCACCCATGGCCAGCTCGGAAACCAGATTGCATAGTGGAGAAGGTACAGTGGGATTCGAAATGGTCTGTGATCTGTTTTTTAACTTGGCTTTCAAAGATTTTAGAAAGGCAGGGCAGGACGGATATAGGTCTATAACAGTTTTGGTCTAGAGTGTCTCCCCCTTTGAATAGGGGGATGACTGTGGCAGCTTTCCAATCTTTGGGGATCTCAGATGATACGAAAGAGAGGTTGAATAGGCTAGTAATAGGGGTTGCAACAATTTCGGTGGATAATAGAAAGAGAGGGTCCAGATTGTTGAGCCCAGCTGATTTGTAGGGATCCAGATTTTGCAGCTCTTTCAGAACATCAGCTTCCTGGATTTAGGTGAAGGTAAAGCGGGCGGGGGGAGGCTTGGACAAGTTGCTGAAGGGGGTGCAGTTGGCCGGGGTAGGGGTAGCTAGGTGGAAAACATGGCCAGCTGTAGAGAAATTGATTATCGAAGATTTATAGGTGGTGACAATGTTTCCCATCCTCAGTGCAGTGGGCAGCTGGGAGGTGCTCTTATTCTCCATGGACTTTACAGTGTCCCAAAACATTTTGGAATTAGTGCTACAGGATGCAAATTTCTGTTTCAAAAAGCTAGCCTTGAGGAAAGCACTTTTAAAGAATATCCAGGCATCCTCTACTGACGGAATGATCACCTAACAATACAAGCTCTGAAGATAGATGGGGGGCAATAAATTCACATGTGCTGTCCAGGTTACAGCTGGGGGCTGAATGGGGGTCTATAACAAGTGGCAATGTTGAGAGACTTGTTTCTGGAAAGGTGTATTTTTAAAAGAGGAAGCTCAAATTGTTTGGGCACAGACCTGGATAGTATGACAGAACTCTGCAGGCTAACAATTCAATTCAATTTCAATTCAAGGGCTTTATTGGCATGGGAAACATGTGTCATTGCCAAAGCAAGTGAGGTAGACAACATACAAAGTGAATATATAAAGTGAAAAACAACAAAAATTAACAGTAAACATTACACATACAGAGGTTTCAAAACAGTAAAGACATTACAAATGTAATATATATATATATGAGCATGGCTGTGTCTTACAGTTACAGCATACAGTGTTTTAACAATGTACAAATGGTTAAAGGACACAAGATAAAATAAATAAGCATAAATATGGGTTGTATTTACAATGGTGTGTGTTCTTCACTGGTTGCCCTTTTCTCGTGGCAACAGGTCACAAATCTTGCTGCTGTGATGGCACACTGTGGAATTTCACCCAGTAGATATGGGAGTTTTTCAAATTTGGAAATGTTTTCAAATTCTTTGTGGATCTGTGTAATCTGAGGGAAATATGTCTCTCTAATATGGTCATACATTGGGCAGGAGGTTAGGAAGTGCAGCTCAGTTTCCACCTCATTTTGTGGGCAGTGAGCACATAGCCTGTCTTCTCTTGAGAGCCATGTCTGCCTACGGCGGCCTTTCTCAATAGCAAGGCTATGCTCACTGAGTCTGTACATAGTCAAAGCTTTCCTTAATTTTGGGTCAGTCACAGTGGTCAGGTATTCTGCCGCTGTGTACTCTCTGTTTAGGGCCAAATAGCATTCTAGTTTGCTCTGTTTTTTTGTTAATTCTTTCCAATGTGTCAAGTAATTATCTTTTTGTTTTCTCATGATTTGGTTGGGTCTAATTGTGCTGTTGTCCTGGGGCTCTGTAGGGTGTGTTTGTGTTTGTGAACAGAGCCCCAGGACCAGCTTGCTTAGGGGACTCTTCTCCAGGTTCATCTCTCTGTAGGTGATGGCTTTGTTATGGAAGGTTTGTGAATCGCTTCCTTTTAGGTGGTTGTAGAATTTAACGGCTCTTTTCTGGATTTTGATAATTAGTGGGTATCGGCCTAATTCTGCTCTGCATGCATTATTTGGTGTTCTACGTTGTACACGGAGGATATTTTTGCAGAATTCTGCGTGCAGAGTCTCAATTTGGTGTTTGTCCCATTTTGTGAAGTCTTGGTTGGTGAGTGGACCCCAGACCTCACAACCATAAAGGGCAATGGGCTCTATGACTGATTCAAGTATTTTTAGCCAAATCCTAATTGGTATGTTGAAATTTATGTTTCTTTTGATGGCATAGAATGCCCTTCTTGCCTTGTCTCTCAGATCATTCACAGCTTTGTGGAAGTTACCTGTGGCGCTGATGTTTAGGCCAAGGTATGTATAGTTTTTTGTGTGCTCTAGGGCAACAGTGTCTAGATGGAATTTGTATTTGTGGTCCTGGTGACTGGACCTTTTTTGGAACACCATTATTTTGGTCTTACTGAGATTTACTGTCAGGGCCCAGGTCTGACAGAATCTGTGCATAAGATCTAGGTGCTGCTGTAGGCCCTCCTTGGTTGGTGACTCTGCAGTAGATTGAAGATTGAAACTCCGCCCTCTTTGGTAGTTCAGAAAATGTTAGGGGTGGAAAAAAATAGTTAGGGCTGGAAATTTCAGGATTTTTGGTGGCCTTACTTAGCCATGATTCAGACCCGGCTAGGACATCAGGGTTGGCGGAGTGTCCTAAAGCAGTGAATAAAACATTAATGAAACCAAGGCTTTTGCGGTTACAGAGGTCAACAAATGAGAGCGTCTGGGGAATGGGAGTGGAGCTAGGGGCTGCAGGGCCTGGGTTAACCTCTACATCACCAGAAGAACAGAAGAGGAGTAGGATAAGGGTACTGCTAAAGGCTATAAGAACTGGTCCTCTAGTGCATTCGGAACTGAAAGTAAAAGGAGCAGATTTCTGGGCGAGGAAGAATAGATTCAAGGCATAATGTACAGACAAAGGTATGGTAGGATGTGAATACAGTGGAGGTAAACCTAGGCATTGAGTGACGATGAGTGAGGTTTTGTCTCTAGAGGCACCATTTAAGCCAGGTGAGGTCATTGCATGTGTGGGGGGTGGAACAAAAGGGCTAACTAAGGCATATTGAGAGGGCTGGAGGCTCTACAGTGAAATAAGACAATAATCACTAACCAAAACAGCAATAGACAAGCATATTGACATTAGGGAGAGGCATTTGTAGCCGAGTGATCTGGTCCAGTGAGTAGCTAGGCGAGCTGGAGACACAGTGATTCAGACAGCTAGCAGGCCAGGGAAAGCCTGCATGGGACTCCATGTTGGCAGTAAAAAGGTCCAGGCCAATTGGCAAATTAGGTATTGTAGCCCAAGAATTGGCTGATGGACCTCTTCAGCTAGCCGGGAGATGGGCCTAGCTCGAGGCTAGCTCCAGGCTAACTGGTGCTTGATTCGGGACAGAGACATTAGCCAGGAGTAGCCAGTCGGATAACAGCTAGCTAGCTACGATGATCCGGTGTAAAGGTTCAGAGCTTGCGGTTGGAATCCGGAGATGTGGTAGAGAAAAAGCAGTCCGATATGCTCTTGGTTGATATTGCGCTGTGCGGACTGGCAGGAATTGACCAGAATGAGGCTGGCTGACGTCCGAGTTAACGGTGCTAGGGGTGCGTCACTTGAGTGGGTTGAGTCACTGACTTGATCTTCCTGTCCTGGTTGGCGCCCCCCTTGGGTTGTGCCGTGGCGGAGATCTTTGTGGGCTATACTCGGCCTTGTCTCAGGATGGTAAGTTGGTGGTTGAAGATATCCCTCTCGTGGTGTGGGGGCTGTGCTTTGGCAAAATGGGTGGGGTTTATCGTGCCTGTTTGGCCCTTTCCGCGGGTATCGTCGGACGGGGCCACAGTGTCTCCCGACCCCTCCTGTCTCAGCCTCCAGTACTTATGTTGCAGTAGTTTATGTGTCGGGGGGCTAGGGTCAGTCTGTTATATCTGGAGTATTTCTCCTGTCTTATCTGGTGTCCTGTGTGAATGTAAGTATGCTCTCTCTAATTCTCTCTTTCTTTCTCTCTCTCGGAGGACCTGAGCCCAAGGACCATGCCTCAGGACTACCTGGCCTGATGACTCCTTGCTGTGCCCAGTTCACCTGGCCGTGCTGCTCCAGTTTAAACTGTTCTGCCTGCGGCTATGGAACCCTGACCTGTTCACCGGATGTGCTACCTTTCCCAGACCTGCTGTTTTCAACTCTCTAGAGACAGCAGGAGTGGTAGAGATACTCTGAATGATTGCCCATGAAAAGCCAATTGCCATTTACTCCTGAGGAGCTGACCAGTTGCACCCTCGACAACCACTGTGATCATTATTATTTGACCCTGCTGAACATTTGAACATCTTGGCCATGTTCTGTTACAATCTCTACCCGGTACAGCAAGAAGAGGACTGGACACCCCTCATAGCCTGGTTCCTCTCTAGGTTTCTTCCTAGGTTCTGGTCTTTCTAGGGAGTTTTTCCAAGCCACCGTGCTTCTACACCTGCATTGCTTGCTGTTTGGAGCTTTAGGCTGGGTTTCTGTACAGCACTTTGTGACATCAGCTTATGTAAGAGGGGCTTTATAAATACATTTGATTGATTGATTGCCGTGGCTAACTGACTACTAGCTAGTAGCTAGTTAGCTGGCTAGCTGCTGATGGGGGTCCGGTTCTAAAGTGTAAAAATAGCAGATCCGTACCATATTAGGTGAGGCGGGTTGCAGGAGAGTATGTTCAGTCCGTAGATGGAAATTGAGATAAAAAATATACAAAATATATACGAAGGAAAAGATATATACATGGGATGGGACAAGACAAACAGACTGCTATGCCATCTTGGATGTTGTAACTTGGTTCTATTGTGCTCAATTTTTACAGGTGACAGACAACCTTAGCACTGTTCCAGACTTAGATTATCCTCTTTCTTTAACAATAGCCTGTATATAAATCAAAACGTCTCTGGTGCTGCAGCATGCACTCATTTGTTGTCATGCTCTGTGGTGGTATTAAAAAGATTTTGCTTGTCTCCAGTCATCTGCAATTACGTGAAATTGCATGAAATGTATTTATAAAAGGCTATTTTTTTCTCGGACTGCAAATAAGATGATAGAATTAAGCAGTGTTTTTATTATAATGGAGACCCCTACCCTCTGCTAATCCACAACCTTCTGGCCACTTTGCCATGTAATGCTTACAAAGCATACATAGTTCCCCAGACAAGCCCCTCCCCACCCAGTACATTTTGATCTGTCACTTGGTATATGGATAAGGCTATGAAAAAGAGGACACATTTTTTGCAAACATGATTCATGTAGTTTCAACTATACTGAACAAAAAAATAAACACAACATAGTAAAATCTAGGAAATTGTTGTCAGTTAAAGTTCAGATAAGGAAATCAGTCAATTTAAATAAATTCATTAGGCCCTAATCTATGGATTTCACATGACTGGGCAGGGTTGCAGCCATGAGTTGGCCTTGGAGGGCACTTGGCAGCCAGGCCCAGTCAATCAGAATAGGTTTTTCCCCACAAAAGGGCTTTATTACAACACAGAAATACTCCTCAGCACCCACCCACCACCCCCCCTCAGACGATCCCGCAGGTAAAGAAGCTGGATGTGGTGGTCCTGGGCTGGCGTGGTTACACGTGGTCTGCAGTTGTGAGGCTGGTTGGACATACTGCCAAATTCTCTAAAATTATGTTGGAGGCAAGAGAAATTAATATTTAATTCTCTGGCAACAGCTTTGGTGAACATTCTTGCAGTCATCATGCAAATTACAGTCCCTCAAAACTTGAGACATCTGTGGCATTGTGTTGTATGTCAAGAGGCCTTTTTTAATCCCCAGCACAAGGTGCACCTTTATAATGATCTGTTTAATCAGCTTCTTGATATGCCACACCTGTCAGGTGGATTAATTATCTTGGCAAGGGAGAAATGCTTACTAACAGGGATGTAAACAAATCTGAACACAAAATTTGAGAGAAATATGCCTTGTGTATATGGAAAATATCTGGGATTTTTTATTTCAGCTCATGAAACATGTGAACAACATGTTGCGTATATATCTTTGGTCAATGTATTTTTTTTTATACATGGGATAGTTTTGAGGCATCATAGTCAAAACATTGGGTAAAATGTCCCATTTCCAAGTGTGGACAAAAACAACAATAATATGTGATACAACAGATTTAACCATGCAAATCTTGTCCAAGTTATAAACAAAAAGGATCACTATAAAATAGTATAATATAAACCCACATTATACGTTTGTGACAAAAGGGCTTAGGTTATTAACCTTGTAGTTCTTACTAACATAACCTTTTCAAACAAGGCTGACTTTGTTAAGTTCCTGATATCAAAGATGAAATTGTCCAGGCATATGGGGCAAAATGTACACTGAATGATATGGTCCCTGTTCAGTGTCTGTACCTTCAGTATGGTCTATATCCCCCACAGCATAGCAACGGCCTTGCGGATCCCCACATCATGGTAGCTGAAAAGGCAACGGTCCCCATGGACGTGGTGAATAGGCCAGACTTGACCAGTTTTATCTTCAGGTCACCTTGGACATAGTATGTCAGCAAAACCCCTGTGATGCACAGAGCTGGTCTATATGGGTCAATAAAGCCCACTGCATGAACGTTACACAATATTCTTCTGGGATGGGGTCAACTGGTGACATTTCAATTTAGGAAGTCAACTGAAATTCCATTTCTACTTTCAATTTTCCTTAGAATGGAATTTCAGTTTTCAGATTCAAGACTACCTTGAATTGACTGAATTGAAATGTAATTGATCCCAACCCTGATATTCAGCCCAATGTCCCATCCCCTTTGAGGCCATAGTAGAGCCACCTTACCAGTGTCCATGGAGGGTGAGGGCAGCTGCCATAAAGTAGTCCAGCACTGGCCCAGGGTGCATGTAGGTAGCAAGTGAGATGAATAGCAGCAGTGGGCTCACAACACTCACCTGTCAAGTGCAGGGACACAGCCTTGTTTGCAGCTGCTGCTGCTGGTTCCAACACAGCTGACAGGGAGATATTAGCTAGGCCTACCTCAGAGAAAGTAGAGACTCAGCGGCACCACGATCACAGGCAATCATAAATCATTTTTCAAACAAGACTCAGCAATGTGACTTGATCATGAGCACCAGTGTGCCAGAGAATGTGAGGCAAGAGGATGCACTCGTCAGCACCATCACCGATACTCAGAACAAATCTCAACAAATATCAGTGCTTCAAAAAGCATGGAAAAAAACCACACGCAAACATATCAAACGCAAACAGAAAGATGTGAGCAGGATGATGAGCGTGAGCAGCAGTGCAGCCAAAGATATTGTCGACAGTGTGAAGAGAATGCACTCATCAGCACCATCAAGGATACTGTTGTCTGCGCATGAGGTAATGACGAGTCCAGTATTCAGTAAAGCTGGTCTTTTGAGGTGAATATTGATGAGTCTATCTTTAAGTAAAAAAAGGTAATATATATTATATGTTGATCAAGCAGATCAATTTTTTGTTGTAGTTGTATTTTACCCTCTTCTCTCCCCAAATTTGTGATATCCAATTACGATCTTGTCTCATCGCTGCAACTCCCCAATAGGCTCGGGAGAGGCGACGGTCGAGTCATGCGTCCTCTGAAACATGACCCGCCAAACTGCAGTCCTTAACATCCACCTACTTAACCCGGAAGCCAGCTGCACCAATGTGTCAGAGGAAACATCATTCAACTGACGAATAATTTTGCACGCCCAATTTTTCAGTTTTTGATTTGTTAAAAAAGTTTGAAATATCATTCCACTTCATGATTGTGTCCCACTTGTTGTTGATTCTTCACAAAAAAATACAGTTTTATATCTTTATGTTTGAAGCCTGAAATGTGGCAAAAGGTCGCAAAGTTTAAGGGGGCCGAATACTTTCGCAAGGCACTGTATGTCACCGAATCTCTGGGACAGGGATACATTCAGCCTTCCATTTCACCTGGCTCCTCGAGTTTCTTTTTTTGTGAAGTAGAAGGATGGAGGTTTGCGCCCGTGTATAGACTATCGAGGTTTGAATTAAATCACAGTAAAACACAGTTACCCACTACCTCTCATAGCCAGTATGACAGAGTCATTGCATGGGTAGGGGGGGGGGGGGGCGGCATTTAGCACCACATCCGGGCACTATGAATATCTTGTCATGCCGTACGGGTTAATGAATGCTCCATCAGTCTTGCAATCCTTTGTAGATGAGATTTTCAGTGACCTGCACAGACAGGGTGTAGTGGTGTATATAGATGACATTCTAATCTACTCCGCTACACGAGCCGAACATGTGTCTATGGTGCGCAAGGTGCTTGGTCGAGTGTTGGAGCATGATCTGTATGTCAAGGCTGAGAAATGTCTGTTCTTCCAACAGTCCATCTCTTTCCTAGGGTACCGCTTTTCCCTGTCAGGGGTAGAGATGGAGAATGACCGCATGACTCCAACCACGGTAAAGGAGGTGCAGTGGTTCTTAGAGTTTTCCAACTACTACCGGAGGTTTATCCGGGGTTTCGGTCAGGTAGCGGCTCCCATTACCTCCTTGCTGAAGGGGGGACCAGTGCGGCTGCAGTTGTCAGCTGAGGCGGACAGGGCATTTAGTCAACTGAAGGCTCTGTTTACCTCGGCTCCCGTGCTGGCTTATCCTGATCCCTCAGCGTTCATAGTTGAGGTGGATGCGTTCGAGGCTGGGATAGCTGCTATCTCGGCGCTCAGGTACACCACTAAAGCTCCTACCCTGCGCTTTCTTTTCGAAGAGTCTCAGCCCGCAAAACTATGATGTGGGGGACCGGGAGCTGTTGGCTGTTGTCAGGGCTCTGAAGGCGTGGATATATTGGCTTGAAGGGGCTAGACACCATTTTCTCATTTGGACTGACCACCGCAATCTGGAGTACATTCGGGCAGAACTGAATCCTCGCCAGGCGAGGTGGACCATGTTTTTTACCCGCTTTGTTTTCACTCTATCCTACAGACCAGGTTCCCAGAACGTTAAGGCAGATGCACTGTCCCGGATGTTCGACAAGGAGGAGAGGTCTGCGGATCGCACTCCCATAATTCCAGCTTCTTGCCTGGTGGCATGGGAGGTGGACGTGGACATCGAGCGGGCGTCACGTACGGATCCCACTCCCCCACAGTGTCCAGTTGGGCATCTGTACTTTCCGTTTGATGTCCGCGATCGTTTGATCGGTTGGGCCCATACGTCACCCTCAGGTCATCCTGGCATCGGTTGGACAGTGCGCTGTCTTGTTGGGAAGTACTGGCGTTCCACTTTAGCTAAGGACGTGAGGGTTTATGTTTCCTCCTGCTCAGTGTGCGCACAGTGCAAGGCACCTAGACACCTGCCCAAAGGGAAATTACAGCCTCTTCCCGTTCCACAACAACCGTGGTCACACCTATCGGTGGACTTCGTGACGGATCTTCCCCCGTCACGGGGTAATACCACGGTTCTGGTCGTTGTGGATCGGTTTTCTAAGTCCTGCCATCTTCTTCCTTTGCCCGGTCTCCATACGGCTCTGCAGACTGCGGAGGCCTTGTTCACCCACGTATTCCGGCACTACGGGGTGCCTGAGGATTTAGTTTCTGATCGTGAGGTCCCCAATTCACGTCTAAAGTATGGAGGGCATTTATAGAATGCCTGGGGGCCTCGGTCAGCCTCACATCAGGTTTTCACCCCGAGAGTAACGGGCAGGTTGAGAGAGTCAACCAGGATGTGGGTAGATTTCTGCGGTCCAATTGCCAGGACCGGCCGGGGGAGTGGTCGGTTTTCATCCCCTGGTCGAATATGGCCCAAAACTCCCATCGCCACTCTTCCACTAACCTATCCCCTTTCCAGTGTGTGTTAGGTTATCAGCCGGTCCTGGCACCGTAGCATCAGAGCCAGATCGAGGCTCCTGCGGTGGATGAATGGTTTCGGCACTCGGAGGCCGCTCATGTGCGTCTACAACGGGCCATCAGGCGGCAGAAGGCGAGTGCCGACCGCCACCACAGTGAGGCCCCGGTGCATACCAGGTCTGGCTCTCAACCCGAAATCTGCCCCTTCGCCTGGCCTGCCGGAAGCTGGGTCCGCGGTTTGTGGGGCCATTGAAAGTCCTGAGGAGATTGAACAAGGTTTGTTATAGATTACACTTTCCCCCTGATTACCGTATTAACCCCCTGTTCCATGTGTCTCTCAGGCCGGTGGTGGCTGGTCTGCTCCAGCAGTCTGAGGGGCGGGAGGTTCCTCCGCCCCCTCTGGACATCGGGGGGCCCCCGGCATATACTGCTGGAGCCGCGCGTCACAGGGGGGGGGGGGGGGGGGGGGGGGGTACTGTCACGACTTCCGCTGAAGTTGGTCCCTCTCATTGTTGGGGTGGCATTCGGCGGTCGACGTCACCGGCTTTCTAGTCGCTACCGATCCATGTTTAATTTTCGTTTGGTTTTGTTCTATTACATTAATTATGTTCCTTATTTAACCCTCTGGCTTCCTTCTCCACATTGTGCATTATTGTTTGTCATGTGGGTTCGTGTTCTTGTTCTTTTTGTTTTTTCCATGTTGGAATATTGTGCCTTCATTTTTGAGGAGACTATACTCCTCTGTGTCCTGCGCCTGACTCTACCTTTCTCCATTCACCAACACCCTCACAGGAGGCAATACATTCATTTCCTTCATAGACCGGTTCATACCTAAGGGTGTTTTCACACTTGGTCCCTTTCAGCCAACTTTTGTGAACTATGTGCAGTTTGCTTAATGTTTTGTGTGGTGTGAACACTCCAAAAGGAACTCAGACCCCTCAAAAGAAGCAAAATGATGATGTGCAGGTTCGCCAGAAAACATATGTGCTGATTTTGGATATTGATTAGAGATTGTCAAGGATGCACAGAAATGGGGGAGTTTTTAGTTTAGTTTGTTTGTTTGCAATATGTGATCTATAGGCTAGGAGAGGTTCATAAGCTGTTTATTGATTGTGGATGTTAATGGTATCTTCTGATTACAATTATTGTCTCATTTTAATTAAATGCAATATATTAGCTTCCAAAATGTAAGTAGGTATATCTAGCTGTCCGATAACACATTCTGATGGAATGGCTTGTCCTGCACTTTGTAAAAATCTACAGTACATTGAGTGAATGTTGGAAAAAGATCATGGTTCCTTTATACAGCATAACATAGCAATGTGAATGCAAAGGGGACTCGTTCCACAAAATAAGTGAATTGAACTGGCAAAAGAGTACTCATTCAAAGGCAATGGCAATGTGAATACAAAGAGAACTGAGTTTTTTTGCTTTTGAATTTTTTTTAAGTTCACTTGAAAGAATTGAGATTGGTTATTTTAAAGAGGACAATAGGTGAAAAAAACCTAAAACATTCTCCATTCAGGCTGCAGAGGCTACGATTTCCTCCTTAACTTTATTTAATGACAAAAAGGTGGAAATAAACAGGGAAGTATGCATACTTTCCTTATGAAACACTATTTTCCACCACCATGCTCAAGTGGCTAAATGCTAATCCCGGATATTGTGTATCGCGTTCAGCCAGTCAGGTTGCAGCTGTCTGTTCTCAGGGCATGTCTGCCAGTGTTAGAGCCGATTTGGACATATTTGTATAAAAGACAGAACATATATAGCTCCATGTACGTTTGTGTAATATATAAATATGAATGTAAATTATGAAATGTTAGGTACGTACCTTTTTGATTTATATTTACCTGACTTGAGATATATTACCGTTATTAGTTTGAATTAGTTTTAGTAAAAGTGACTTTTTTTGGATGCCTAGGAGAATATACGCAGCAGGTTAAGAACCTAATTCTCCTAACCTGCCATGTTAATTAAGGTTAGAAAAAAGGTTATGGTTAGCTAAAATGCTAAACATTTTCCCCAGTGTGACTCAAACATATCTAGCTACAACCACATCTTCCCTAAGAACAGGCTTGGTTTCCATTAATGCGATGCTGCTAAAGCAGTAGGCGTTTCTCTTAACTTCTGATGGCTGCAGGGGCAGTATTGAGTAGCTTGGATGAAAGGTGCACAGAGGTGCCCATATTCAACGGCCTGCTCCTCAGTCATAGTTGCTAATATTTGCATATATTAGTATTCGATAGAAAACTCTGAAGTTTCTAAAACTGTTTGAATTATGTCTGTGAGTATAACAGTACTCATATAGCAGGCAAAAACCTGAGAAATTCCACTTTCTGTTTTTTTTTCTTCCTGGGGGTGGCAGATTATCAAACAGGCTCTCATTGAAATTACAGCGAGATATGGATGAGTTTACACTTCCTACACCTTCCACTAGATGTCAACAGTCAATAGAACTTTGTCTGATGACTAATGTGAAGGGGGGTCGAATGAGACAGGAAATAGTCACCACTGCCACGAGTTGACCATGCATTCACTATGCGCGTTCACAGGGAAGGATCTGCGTTCCACCAGTCATCTGAAGTAATTCTAATTCTCCGGTTGAAACGGTATTCAAGATATATGTAAATAACATTGTAAAGATTGATTCAGTACATCGTTTGACATGTTTCTACTGACTGTTACGGAACTTTTGGACATTTTGTCACGTTATAGTGGACGCGCTTTGTGACTTTGGAATTGTTTACCAAACGCTCTAACCAAAGTAGCTAATTGGACATAAATAACGGACATTTTCGAACAAATCAAGCATGTATTTTGGAAATGGGCTCCCAGGACTGCATTCTGATGAAGTTCAAAGGTAAGAAAACATTTATCATGTATTTTCTGGTTTCTGTTGACTCCAACATGGCGGCAATTTGGCTAATGTTCTAAGCTCCGTCTCAGATTATTGCATGGGTTGCTTTTTCCGTAAACTTTTTTTGAAATCTGACACAGCGGTTGCATTAAGGAGAGGTACAGTGGGGCAAAAAAATCAGCAACCAATTGTGCAAGTTCTCCATCTTAAAAAGATGAGGCTTGTAATTTTCATCATAGGTACAGTTCAACTATGACAGACAAAATTAGAAAAAATGAATTTATTTGCAAATTATGGTGGAAAATAAGTATTTGGTCACCTACAAACAAGCAAGATTTCTGGCTCTCACAGACCTGTAACTCTTCTTTAAGAGGCTCTTCTGTCCTCCACTTGTTATCAGTATAAAAGACACCTGTCCACAACCTCAAACAGTCACACTCCAAACTTCACTATGGCCAAGACCAAAGAGCTGCCAAAGGACACCAGAAGCAAAATTGTACACCTGCACCAGGCTGGGAAGACTGAATCTGCAATAGGTAAGCAGCTTGGTTTGAAGAAATCAACTGTGGGAGCAATTATTAGGAAATGGAAGACATACAAGACCACTGATAATCTCCCTCGATCTGGGGCTCCACGCAAGATCTCACCCTGTGGGGTCAAAATGATCACAAGAACGGTGAGCAAAAATCCCAGAACCACACGGGGGGACCTAGTGAATGACCTGCAGAGAGCTGGGACCAAAGTAACAAAGCCTACCATCAATAACACACTACGCCGCCAGGGACTCAAATCCTGCAGTGCCAGACGCGTCCCCCTGCTTAAGCCAGTACATGTCCAGGCCCATCTGAAGTTTGCTAGAGAGCATTGGGATGATCCATAAGAAGATTGGGAGAATGTCATATGGTCAGATGAAACCAAAATATACATTTTTGGTAAAAACTCAACTCGTCGTGTTTGGAGGACAAAGAATGCTGAGTTGCATCCAAAGAACACCATACCTACTGTGAAGCATGGGGGTGGACACATCATGCTTTGGGGCTGTTTTTCTGAAAAGGGACCAAGACGACTGATCTGTGTAAAGGAAGGAATGAATGGGGCCATGTATCATGAGATTTTGAGTGAAAACCTTCCACCAGCAAGGGCATTGAAGATGACTGGCTGGCTGGGTCTTTCAGCATGACAAGGATTCCAAACACACCGCCCGGGCAACGAAGGAGTGGCTTCGTAAGAAGCATTTCAAGGTCCTGGAGTGGCCTAGCCAGTCTCCAGATCTCAACCCCATAGAAAATCTTTGGAGGGAGTTGAAAGTCCATGTTGCCCAGCAACAGCCCCAAAACATCACTGCTCCAGAGGAGATCTGCATGGAGGAATGGGCCAAAATACCAGCAACAGTGTGTGAAAACCTTGTGAAGACTTACAGAAAACGTTTGACCTCTGTCATTGCCAACAAAGGGTATATAACAAAGTATTGAGATAAACTTTTGTTATTGACCAAATACTTATTTTCCACCATAATTTGCAAATAAATTCATTAAAAATCCTACAATGTTATTTTCTGGAGAGAAAAAAATTCTAAATTTGTCTGTCATAGTTGAAGTGTACCTATGATGAAAATTACAGGCCTCATCTTTTTAAGTGGGAGAACTTGCACAATTGGTGGCTGACTAAATACTTTTTTGCTCCACTGTATATCTATAATTTAATGTGTATATTTCACGTGTATCATCTACATTTATGATGAGTATTTCTGTTGAAACGATGTGGCTATGCAAAATCACTTGATGTTTTTGGAACTAGTCAATCTAATACGCCAATGTAAGTACATATTTAAATAAAAAAATCTGAGTTATCAAACAAAACATGCATGTATTGTGTAACATGAAGTCCTATGAGTGTCATCTCATGAAGATAAAATTAATCACTAACTTTGAATTATCTTTATTTCTGCTTTTTGTGAATGCTATATTTCGTTGGAAAATGGCTGTGCTTATTGTGGTTTGGTGGAGACCTAACAATCTTGTAGTGCTTTCGCTGAAAAGCCTATTTGAAATCGGACACTTTGGTGGGATTAACAACGAGGATATCTTTAAAATGGTATGAGACACGTATGTTTTAGGAATTGTAATTATGAGGTTTCGGTGGTTTGAATTTGGCGCCCTCTATTTTCACTGGCAGCCATAACAAGTTTTTATAGTCTGATAGTTTCAACCTGATCGGATGAACTTGATACACAATACCCAGGATTCGAATTTGGCCACTCTAGCATGGTGGTGGAAAGGGTGTTTCATAAGAAAAGTATTTCCCTCATTTTGTTCTCGCCTTGTCGCCATTAAATAAAGTTAAGTAGGAAATCGAATCCTATTGAGTACCACAGGTTGAGTCATAATAGCCATAAAAACCAACCCATTCACTTTTCCGTCAGGACGATAAAACTACTTCATAAATTGTAAGGTCTGTGTTTTGTGTAGGCATACCCTGGCGTGACGTTTTGATAACCATGCAAATCTCTCTCAGACAAAGTCACTTATCATTCATTATATGCCTGTAATTACCCTCCAAAAACAAAATGCTAATTAGTCTCTAATGTGACTATCATACAGAACTACACATCTTGTTGCAAACTTTGATGTCATCCCTCAAGGCATATTTCTCCATGCAAACTCATTGACAAATAGCAAGCAAGGTTGCCATGTTCACGGTTTTCCTGTATTGGGCAACTTTGAAAACGCTGTTGCGGGTGAAAATGTATTGGTTGTAAGTTTTTGGGCTACTTCTAAGTTGCACCGCGGCCACCATGGCATTTCTCTTAAAATATATGTATATTTCACTGTGACCTGCTCCTGCTGACTATCAGACAGTGAAGCAGGCTGTTGTTGAGTGAGTGAGTGGTGGGGAGGGCCAGAGGGGTGTACAGTGCCTTGCGAAAGTATTCGGCCCCCTTGAACTTTGCGACCTTTTGCCACATTTCAGGCTTCAAACATAAAGATAAAACTGTATTTTTTTGTGAAGAATCAACAACAAGTGGGACACAATCATGAAGTGGAACGACATTTATTGGATATTTCAAACTTTTTTAACAAATCAAAAACTGAGAAATTGGGCGTGCAAAATTATTCAGCCCCTTTACTTTCAGTGCAGCAAACTCTCTCCAGAAGTTCAGTGAGGATCTCTGAATGATCCAATGTTGACCTAAATGACTGATGATAAATACAATCCACCTGTGTGTAATCAAGTCTCCGTATAAATGCACCTGCACTGTGATAGTCTCAGAGGTCCGTTAAAAGCGCAGAGAGCATCATGAAGAACAAGGAACACACCAGGCAGGTCCGAGATACTGTTGTGAAGAAGTTTAAAGCCGGATTTGGATACAAAAAGATTTCCCAAGCTTTAAACATCCCAAGGAGCACTGTGCAAGCGATAATATTGAAATGGAAGGAGTATCAGACCACTGCAAATCTACCAAGACCTGGCCGTCCCTCTAAACTTTCAGCTCATACAAGGAGAAGACTGATCAGAGATGCAGCCAAGAGGCCCATGATCACTTTGGATGAACTGCAGAGATCTACAGCTGAGGTGGGAGACTGTCCATAGGACAACAAAGTCATATATTGCACAAATCTGGCCTTTATGGAAGAGTGGCAAGAAGAAAGCCATTTCTTAAAGATATCCATAAAAAGTGTTGTTTAAAGTTTGCCACAAGCCACCTGGGAGACACACCAAACATGTGGAAGAAGGTGCTCTGGTCAGATGAAACCAAAATTGAACTTTTTGGCAACAATGCAAAACGTTATGTTTGGCGTAAAAGCAACACAGCTGAACACACCATCCCCACTGTCGAAACATGGTGGTGGCAGCATCATGGTTTGGGCCTGCTTTTCTTCAGCAGGGACAGGGAAGATGGTTAAAATTGATGGGAAGATGGATGGAGCCAAATACAGGACCATTCTGGAAGAAAACCTGATGGAGTCTGCCAAAGACCTGAGACTGGGACGGAGATTTGTCTTCCAACATGACAATGATCCAAAACATAAAGCAAAATCTACAATGGAATGGTTTAAAAATAAACATATCCAGGTGTTAGAATGGCCAAGTCAAAGTCCAGACCTGAATCCAATCGAGAATCTGTGGAAAGAACTGAAAACTGCTGTTCACAAATGCTCTCCATCCAACCTCACTGAGCTCGAGCTGTTTTGCAAGGAGGAATGGGAAAAAATGTCAGTCTCTCGATGTGCAAAACTGATAGAGACATACCCCAAGCGACTTACAGCTGTAATCGCAGCAAAAGGTGGCGCTACAAAGTATTAACTTAAGGGGGCTGAATAATTTTGCACGCCCAATTTTTCAGTTTTTGATTTGTTAAAAAAGTTTGAAATATCCAATAAATGTTGTTCCACTTCATGATTGTGTCCCACTTGTTGTTGATTCTTCACAAAAAAATACAGTTTTATATCTTTATGTTTGAAGCCTGAAATGTGGCAAAAGGTCGCAAAGTTCAAGGGGGCCGAATACTTTCGCAAGGCACTGTATTTGTCACACCTGCTCCCGCTCTTCCCCCCTGGCACTCGAAAGTGCCAGGCTCTCCAGCATTACACACTCCTGCCACCATCATTACAAACACCTGCCTTTCTGATTAAATGTTGACTCCCCGTACCTGCTTCTCTTCTCCATCGGCCCTTACATAATGCAGCAGCCATCAAATTAAGCATCGGGGAGTGCTGGCGGTTCGGTTGGTGGTGACGTCGGGTCAGGGGGCTGCCACCGATGGAACCGGGGGTGCCTTAGCTGGATCGTCGGGTTTCCATGCCCTAGCCAGCTCGAGAGGTTTCCTTGCCCCAGTTGGCTCGGGAGACGCCCATCCTACTTCAGGCCTCAGCCATATTGTCAGGTTTTTACACCCAGCCGGCTCGTCAAGCTGCTACGCCTCAGCCGGATCATCGGGCTCCCACGCCCAGCAGGATCGACAGGTTTTCACGCCTCAGCCGGATCGTCAGGATCCTACAGCTCTACCAGTTCGTTGGGATTTTACAGGGGGCACCCCTGCGGGCATTTGAAGGCGCCAGGCTCCCCAGCATTACGCACTCCTGATTGGTTAAAAGCGCATTCCAGCCGGTGTCTATTCCACAAGTTACCACCTGCTAAATCTTAATTATCACTTGGTAAATCTACAACGTTAAAATGCCTATTTACTCTGTTCCCCCTGACTGTTCCACTGTATCATTAGCCCAGGTAGGGAAGTCATGAACTTGATCTCCAATATAAAAAGCATCTAGACATTGTCATTTCTTTTAGACAAAAGTGTAGTTTTCAACAACGTAGATTTGCATAATCCTTGCTGTCTGTCTCTCCTACATTTGCAATGTTGTTTCAATATTCAAATTCAATCTCCAAATGTCCCATAGTAATGAATGTGTCGAGGTCAGGAGTTAGGATGAGAGAGAGGGGCAGGCAGCGTTTCTCAGCCAGTTGAGATCATGAATCAGCTGGCATCATTTTTATGGATATATGCAAAGAAATGTCAATTGAAAAAAGGTAAAACGAAATGAAGTGTAGCTGGTTTGCAGTCTTTCCAGCTTCAGTTTTAAATTATGGTGTTAGCTGTGTTGTTGGTTAGGGCACTGTTGTTCAGAGGAGCTAACGAGAGTGCACATTTTCTATGCCAGGCGAAATCACGCCTCATTAGATCATTGTTATGAATGTATCCAAATAAATGTAGCCAGAAAACATTTTAAACAAATGCAGCTACTGTTGATATTCTGTCTGTACTGTTTGACTTAACTGTAAGTTAGCCGTAGTTGGCTAGCTAGTAAGCAAGGAATAAGAACGTTGCCAGCCAGTATGGCGATGGAACATTTAGAACGAATGACTGGGTCACGTCCATAGGTACAAAAACAAAAGACTGAACGACTGGGTCGCATCTCTGGCAACCAAACCAATAGAATAAGCGACCAGCCGGATTGGGTGCAACCCTAGATTTTTGACGGGACTATATCTTATGGAAGGATGAAATAGTATCAATATATTAATACAAATAATGTTTTTAATTAAAATATGTCAATAATTATTTGAATATGTTGGTAACCCATTGTATTGTAGTATTAACACCTGTGCTAATATATTCTCCAAACACCGGCTTCTCGGGCATTATCACTTAAATGTAGGCGTATCAGGGGCTATAGGCTACCTGCATCTATCTAAGCAAAACATGGCAAAGTTGAATTACAATCATAAAAACAGATTTTAATATGTAGCTTATGCCTATTGAAATGATATGTCAGTCTCACAAATGGGCCTTTAATAACTGTTTGTAGTCTTAACATCTGGCACATAATAACGGCACAATTGCCAGACAGTAGCTAACAATCGTTTCTTTAAGTTTGTCCAATTGTTTCTTGCTCAGAGTTTGAGATCCTCTGTCCAACTTTCATCGCTCAAACTATCCTGTGAATGTATCTATACTTATGCACACACGCAAAAGGGATTTAATTATAAACTGGGTTCGAGACCTGAATGCTGATTAGCTGAAAGCAGTGGTATATCAGACCATATACCATGGGTATGACAAAGAAATTGTTACATTGGTAACCAGTTTATAATAGCAATAAGGCACCCTGGGGGTTTGTGGTATATGGCCTATCTCATGCGTATCATGCATAAGAACAGCCCTATACCATAACCCCTCAAGCCTTATTGCCTAAATCAATGGTCTCAGTGGAGGAGTTCCTAAATCTTCTGGCAGGCTGTTTGGCAGAGACTTGGTTCTTACGGCCAGTCTGAGGTAAGGAATCCCTGCAATCCATGTCGCAGTTGGAATAGTGGTGTTGGTCAATGACTGATTCCAGATCCCACAGCCTGTCATCTGATGGATCCACAGTCACCAGTTTGGTTAAGCTCAAAGTTGTTTATAGCAAAATTTCTGGAATGTTTTCTTCGCTTCACCGCAAGGCCTATTGCAGCCTATTGCAATAGAACATATTTATCAAAAATGTTTGTATTTTGGAGTGTCACTCCGCAATACTGCTTAACTGCTCAGCTGCTCATGCTCCTCCTTTCCTGCATGTTTTAAACATATATGCAATACCTGTTATCTAGCTAACTAGCTCATGGTTAGCTAACAACATTAGCCTGTCTAGATGACTACATGACTAAATTCACAACGACTTTAGCTTAGTTGGCTTTTCTAAACAAACAGAATAGTCTAGATTGTTAGTTAACTAGCTAGCTAACATACAGTTGAAGTCGGAAGTTTACATACAGTTAGGTTGGAGTCATTAAAACTTGTTTTTCAACCACTCCACAGATTTCTTGTTAGTTGGATATAGGGGGCGCTCTTTTAATTTTTGGATGAAAAACGTTCCCGTTTTAAACAAGATATTTTGTCACGAAAGGATGCTCGACTATGCATATAATTGACAGCTTTGGAAAGAAAACACTGACGTTTCCAAAACTGTAAAGATATTGTCTGTGAGTGCCACAGAACTGATGTTACAGGCGAAACCCAGATAAAAATCCAATCAGGAAGTGCCGCATTTTTTGAAACCGCCTCATGCCAATGACTCCTTATATGACTGTGAAGGAGCTAGGAGTCAGCTTACGTTTTCCACGTTTTCCCCAAGGTGTCTACAGCATTGTGTCGTATTTGTAGGCATATCATTGGAAGATTGACCATAAGAGACTACATCTACCAGGTGGTCGCTTGGTGTCCTCCGTTGCAATTATTGCGTAATCTCCAGCTGCAGTATTTTTCCGTTTGCTTCTGATGAGAAGCCAACTGCCACCACTGACAGATTATCGAATAGATATGTGAAAAACACCTTGAGGATTGAATCTAAACAACGTTTGCCATGTTTGTCGATATTATGGAGCTAATTTGGAAAAAAGTTTGGCGTTGTAAGTGACTGCATTTTCCGGTCTTTTTCTTAGCCAAACGTGATGAACAAAACGGAGCTATTTCGTCTACACAAATAATATTTTTTGGAAAAAATGAACATTTGCCATTTAACTAAGAGTCTCGTCATTGAAAACATCCGAAGTTCTTCAAAGGTGAATGATTTTCTTTGAATGCTTTTCTTGTTTTTTGTGAAAATGTTTACTGCTGAATGCTAGGCTTAATGCTATGCTAGGCTATCAATACTCTTACACAAATGCTTGTGGAGCTTTGGTTGAAAAGCATATTTTGAAAATCTGAGATGACAGTGTTGTTAACAAAAGGCTAAGCTTGTGTTTGAATATATTTATTTCATTTATTTTCATGAATAGGAAGCGTTGCGTTATGGTAATGAGCTTGAGGCTATGATTACGCTCCCGGATACGGGATTGCTCGACGCTAGAGGTTAACAAACTATAGTTTTGGCAAGTCGGTTAGGACATCTACTTTGTGCACGACACAAGTAAATGTTCCAACAATTGTTTACAGACAGATTATTTCACTTAGAACTCACTGTATCACAATTCCAGTGGGTCAGAAGTATACATACACTAAGTTGACTGTGCCTTTATAAACAGCTTGGAAAATTCCAGAAAATTATGCATGGCTTTAGAAGCTTCTGATAGGCTAATTGACATAATGAGTCAATTGGAGGTATACCTGTGGATGTATTTCAAGGCCTACCTTCAAACTCAATGCCTCTTTGCTTGAAATCATGGGAAAATCAAATCAGCCAAGACCTCAGAAAAATAATTGTATACCTCCACAAGTCTGGTTCATCCTTGGGAGCAATTTCCAAACGCCTGAAGGTGTCACGTTTATCTGTACAAACAATAGTATGCAAGTATAAACACCATGGGACCACTTAGCCATCATACCACTCAGGAAGGAAACGCGTTCTGTCTCCTAGAGATGAACATACTTTGGTGCAAAAAGTGCAACTCAATCCCAGAACAACAGCAAAGGGCCTTGTGAAAATGCTGGAAGAAACAGGTACAAAAGTATCTATATCCACAGTAAAACGAGTCCTATATGGACATAACCTGAAAGGCCGCTCAGCAAGGAAGAAGCCACTGCTCCAAAACCGCCATAAAAAAGCCAGACTACGGTTTGCAATTGCACATGGGGTCAAAGGTCGGAGAAATGTCCTCTGGTCTGATGAAACAAAAATAGAACTGTTTGGCCATAATGACCATTGTTATGTTTGGAGGAAAAAGGGGGATGCTTGCAAGCTGAAGAACACCATCCCAACTATGAAGCACAAGAGTGGCAGCATCATGTTGTGGGGGTGCTTTGCTGCAGGAGGGACTGGTGCACTTCACAAAATAGATGGCTTCATGAGAAAGGAAAATGATGAGACATTGCTTCAATATAGCCACAAGACATCAGTCAGGTAGTTAAAGCTTGGTCCCAAATGGGTCTTCCAAATGGACAATGACCCCAAGCATACTTCCAAAGTTGTGGCAAAATGGCTTAAGGAAAACAAAGTCAAGGTATTGGAGTGGCCATCACAAAGCCCTGATCTCAATCCTATAGAAAATGTTTGGGCAGAACTGAAAAAGCGTGTGCGAGCAAGGAGGCCTACAAGTCTGAATCAGTAATACCAGCTTTGTCAGGAGGAATGGGCCAAAATTCACCTAACTTATTATGGGAAGCTTGTGGAAGGCTACCCGAAACCTTTGACCCAAGTTTAAATTGTATGGCAAGGCATTCCCCGAGGGGAACTCCACCCCCCCATTCAGCTGAAAAGGTGGCGCAGGGAATTCAAAAATATTCTTTAGAAATATTTAACTTTCACACATTAACAAGTCCAATACCTCAAATGAAAGATAAATCATCTTGTTCATCTACCCATCATGTCAGATTTTTAAAATGTTTTACAGTGAAAACACAACATATATTTATGTTAGACCACCACCAAATCAAAGGAAAAACGCAGCCATTTTTTCCAGCCAAAGATAATCACAAAAGCAGGATTAGAGACAAAATGAATCACTAACCTTTTGAAAATCTTCATCAGATGACAGTCATGACATGTTACACAGTACATTTATGTTTTGTTCGATAATATGCATTTTTATATCCACAAATCTCGGTTTACATTGACGCCATGTTCAGAAATTCCTCCAAAATATCCGTAGGAATTATAGAAAGCTACGCCAGATAACAGAAATACTTATCATAAACTTTGACTAAAGATACATGTTCTACATATAATTAAAGATACACTGGTTCTTAATGCAACCGCTTTGTCAGATTTTTAAAAAACGTTACGGAAAAAGCCTAGCATTGCAATTATCTGAGACGGCGCTCAGACGTAAAAGTATTTCTCCGCCATGTTGGAGTCAACAGAAATACGAAATTACAACATAAATATTCCCTTACCTTTGATGATCTTTCATCAGAATGTAGTTCAAGGAGTCCTAGTTCCACAATAAATCGTTGTTTTGTTCCATAATGTCCAATACTAGTGTCCAAGTAGCTGCATTTGCTATCCCTTTCAGCTCACGTGCCCAAAAACTGAATGCTGGTCCAAGATAACTTGCACGAAACCTTCCAAAATATATATTCCAGGTCGAATAAACTGGTCAAACTAAGTAGAGAAGCAATCTTCAGGAAGTTATTATCATATATATCCAATAACGTTCCAACCGGATCATACGTTTTTAGCTGGAGCCAAATGGAATTGCGGTATCACCCACAGAGAAATGCCACAGGAAAATGGCATTCTGTCAGGACACTGACTATTTCCCCTCCCATTCGGTCAAAGTTCACAGAAATTGCTCCATTCCACTCTACTGAATGAGGACATCTAGTGGAAGACGTAGGAAGTGCTTCCAGATCCATATCTTGTTGGGAAAGGAGGGGGCAATGACGTCAAAGTTGTCCCAACTTTCAGAATTTCACTTCTTGTTTGGAAGATTGCCTGCCCTATGAGTTCTGTTATACTCAGACATAATTCAAACTGTTTTAGAAACTTCAGAGTTTTTTCTATCCAATAGTAATAATAATAATAATAATATGCATTTATTAGCAATCTAGGACAGAGTAGGATGCAGTTCACTATGAGCACGCAATTCATCCAAAGTGAAAATACTGCCCCCTATCCTAAACAAGTTAAGGCAATGCTATCAAATACTAATTGAGTGTATGCATACTTCTGACCCACTGGAAATCCCATGAAAGAAATAAAAGCCTAAGTAAATCATTCTCTACTATTATTCTGACATTTCACATTCTTAAAATAAAGTGGTGATCCTAACTGACCTAAGACAGAGAATGTTTAAGACAATTAAATGTCAGGAATTGTGAAAAACTGAGTTTAAATGTATTTGGCATAAGGTGTATGTAAACTTCCGACTTCAACTGTAGATGAAGCTTGGTATTCTTGATAGTGTTTGTTTGTGTCTGTGGGTGTGGAGTTGGTAGCCTACTTCAAGTACCCTCCGATTTACACTGATTTAAGCATATGTACTTTGGATGGTGTCCATATTGATCGTGTTTCTGTTTACAAATATCTGGGCAGCTGGATATATGAAAAGCTGTCTTTTTTAAATGGCATATCGATAAGTTATTTAAGAAGCTAAGAAACAGGTCCGGACTATCGCTAAATGGCAGAAAGCAGATTATTCAGTCAATGTTCCTATCGGTCCTTGACTATGGTGACATCTATTTTAACGCAGCTGCCACTTCATTAAAGCCGTTAGATGCAGTCTATCATAGTGCACTTCGCTTTATTACGGGAGACAATTTTTGTAAAATGTTTGTATCACTGCATTCTCTGCCAAAAAGTTGGTTGGCCCCCTTTGATGTCACATAGGTTGAAACATTGCTGTGTTTTCATTTATAAAGTCATTTTACAAAAAGTTTCACTGCACCTATCATTACCAAACTTTATAGATACGAGTTACCACACCCGGTCTCAGGGATGGCTAACTCCAGAAATTCCTTTGGTCTCTACCAAGTTAGGTAAATCAGCTTTTAGTTTTGTTGCACCTTACTTGTGGAACAATCTCCAAAATGTCCGCACACTTATTGATTTGGTGCCTCTAGGGCAATTCAGAAAGCTGATTGAGTACCTTATTACTGTGTTTTTCTTTCTGATTGCATTTTGTATTTATATTTTGATGTGCGTCGTTGTCACGTCCTGCCCTGAGTATTCTTTGTTTTCTTTATTGTTTTGGTTAGGTCAGGGGTGATGGGTGATGTATGTGTTTTTTGAACTGTCTAGGGGTTTTGTACGTTTTTGGAATTGTTTACTATCTAGGTGTTTATGTCTATGGTTGGTTCTCAATTAGAGGCAGGTGTGTATCGTTGTCTCTGATTGGGAACCATATTTAGGCAGCCATCTTCTTTGGGTATTTCGTGGGTTATTGTCTATGTCTGCACTAGTATTATTATAGCTTCACGTTCGGTTTGTTGTTTTGTATAGTTTGTTAAATGTTCTTCGTCTTCATTAATTTATGTATTCACACCACGCTGCGCTTTGGTCACCTCTTTACGACGATCGTGACAAACGTCTCTCTCAAAATCATTGTTATGTGGTTTATAAAAAATGTATCCAAATCTAAATTAAAATTATACAAACCTATAAAGTAACTTCTATTGCCATTGCCAACTACTGTATATAAAAACATTGCCTACAAATCCAACAAATAACATTGCAGCCTGCAGGTAGAACATATCCTGATAAAAAAAATGCATATCCTATAAATCACATTGGCTACGCATGGCATGTCTACAATGAACTTGAAACATTGTATCAACTATTGGGGTCAGCACGATGTCTTTTATGTCCCATGTTCCCTCAACTTCAGACACTTTGGAACGCCATCTTAAAATCTGAAAAATAAAAATATATATAGCATTATTTTAAAAATAATTATGAGATAATCATGCATTTATCTATAAACCCACCCTACATTTACCCATTTTCCCTATGCTGCTGTCTTCACTTGTTCTTCCCCTAATATGATAACATCTAGTTAAAAAGTGTTGTGTACTGTTTTTGCAACCTTTTTTTCACCTGTGTAAGCAGGATGACAGCATTATTCTGCTGTTCAGGCTGAATGCAGTAATAAATGTGTTGCCAACAATTGACATCAACAACATGGACCTGTTAAATTGACAAGGATGGTGTTGATATAGCAGCACTTAGGCATGGCTTTATTGTTTTGATTCTGTTAAGTGTGCTTCATTCTGCTGGAGTTAACCTAGTATTTTATATTAAACCCAATTTACACATCCAGTTGCTATTTTCAAGTTTGTTATTTGTACTCTTTTAATTCCTGAAATGGAAAAGCAGAAGAATCGATGCACTCTCGGGATAGTAATAACAGTTCATATGGTGCTCTTCGATGTCCCAGGTTTGTGTTATTAATGAATAGATAACTTAATATATACTTGAAGTCAGATGTTTAAATATGTCATGTATGAAAGACAGATGTCCGTATTGTCTACTATTTTGATACATTTAAAACAATTTAATTGTTTGATTTTGACTTGATTGATGAGTGACTAGGTGCATTTTTGTCAAATAAATATGCTTATTCATTAATGATTATGGATACATTCGGCAATGATGTAATCTTTGAATCTGCAACAGAACGTCAACAAGTTAGTTGTGAATTGCTTTTAATGCAGCAGTGCATTAAAACACCATCAATTGAAATATACTTCATCTTGTTCATATAGTTATAGACCACTGGCTGAAGGATAAGGGGATCTGGTAAAATAAGGGTATGTTGCTATTATCATCTAGGTAGGTAACTACTGTGACTTGCAAGCTAGCTTCTTTGCAAAAACCTAGCCTAGTATTCATTGCATATTATAAATATCTGACTGCTACTAGAATAGCATTCTGTGCAATACCAACTGCATAAATAAGCCAAATATTAGATAAATCAAATATGCAACAAATTAAAATGTTCAATATCTTTTGTTTTGGATCAAGTTAGCTAGTAGCTAGTGTCTGCTAGAGACAACATGCAGGATCTTGAAGGGATTTGTATTCTTGCATGATGTCAACTTTGATGCTTATTAGCATTTTTGAATAGGTGATTAAATAAAGCCGAATATACTTATACAGGTCATCTTGTCCGAGAGTGATTTACACGATTATCAAAACGTCACGCCAAGGAAAGCCTACATGAAACACAGAACTTGTTTGAAGTGGTTCCAAAATCTCCTATGGGAATGGTGAAAAAATTATTGGAATCATTTATGTGTTTGACTGCTAGGTTTTATGGGTATTATGATGCATACACTGTGGGGTTCTATGGTAAATTAAACTAAAAGCCAATTTCTACTAGATCTGAAAATGTAGTTGGAGGCTTCGTATGTGTGACGCAATTGCGGAGGCCAAATCAAGCTCCGTACCACATAGCCGTGGGCCTCTCAAATTTCGTAACAATGCAGAGGGCTCCGTATAGCTCCGCATTGACATGATTGGTTAATGGTAGGTGGGGGGTTGGAGGTCCAGCACAAAAAGTATGAAAGCCCTGATGTTTCCGGACGCTGCATCACAGTAAAGGTTGTACGGCCACTTCAGATGTTAACCATGGAAAGCCTTTTAGGAGTTTTTCCTAGCCACCTTGCTTCTACACCTGCATTGCTTGCTGTTTGGGGTTTTAGGCTGGGTTTCTGTACAGCACTTTGAGATATCAGCTGATGTAAATACATTTGATTTCAATTGATTTTAGCTGGAGTTTGCAAAGACTAGGATGTAACCACATAACTGCAGTATCACATAACACCAGTAGATGTCTCTCATAACATGAAAAACATAATTTTGGAAAAAGTCAATTTAACAGGAACATGATAACCCTGTTACACCTGGAACACTAGGCCCGGGATTCACAAAACACTATTTACGGAAAAAACTTAAGCTTCTTAAAGGAAAAAAAAAAATGGGAATTAAATTTAATTCCTTAAAATGTTCTTAGGAATTCATCGTTTTCTTAGTCAATATCTTTCTTATTTATCTTCTTATTTGGATTTAATTTTATTTCAACTTTATTTAACTAGGCAAGTCGGTTAAGAATAAATTCTTATTTAGAATGACGGCCTACCAAAAGGCCTCCTGCTGGGACGGGGTGCTGGGGAAAAAAATCTAAAATACAATTAAAATATAGGACAAAACACACATCACGACAAGAGACACCACAATACTACATAAAGACGGACCTAAGACAACATAGCATGGCAGCAACACAACATGGCAGCAGCACAAAACAGGATACAAACATTATTCGGCAAGGACAACCGCACAAAGGGCAAGAAGGTAGAGAAAACAAGATATCACGCGAAGCACCCACAACTGTCAGTAAGAGTATCTATGATTGAGTCTTTGAATGAAGAGATGGAGATAAAACAGTCCAGTTTGAGTGTTTGTTGCAGCTCGTTCCAGTCACTAGCTGCAGCGAACTGAAAAGACAAGGGAGCCAGGGATGTGTGTACTTTGGGGACCTTTAACAGAATGTGACTGGCAGAACGGTTGTTGTATGCGGAGGATGAGGGCTGCAGTAGCTATCTCAGATAGGGGGGAGTGAGGCCTAAGAGGGATTTATAAATAAGCATCAACCAGTGGGTCTTGCGACAAATATGCAGAGATGACCAGTTTACAGAGGCGTGTAGAGTGCAGTGATGTGTCCTATAAGGAGCATTGGTGACAAATCTGATGGCCAAATGGTAAATAACATCTAACCGTTCGAGAGCACCCTTATCTATAAATTACGTCTCCGTAATCTAGCATGGGTAAAATTGTCATCTGAATCAGGGTAAATTTGGCAGCTGGGGTGAAAGAGGAGTGATTACGATAGAGGAAACCAAGTCTAGATTTAACCTTAGCCTGCAGCTTTGATATGTGCTGAGAGAAGAAGGACAGTGTACTGTCTAGCCATACTCCCAAACACTTGTATGAGGTGACTACCTCAAGCTCTAAACCCTCAGAGGAGTAATCACACCAGTGGGAAAAGGGGCATTCTTCTGACCAAACCACATGCCCTTTGTTTGTGAAGTGTACAGAACAAGGTTAACCTTTTCACATGTACCAAAAAATGGGAGTGATCATTCTACAGTGGAACCTTCAGCTTATGCTCAAACCGGTGTGATTATAATGCTAATTTAGAACATCCAGTTTCGATTAAAGCAACATTCAGCATTTGAGCTGGCCACACTGTTTTTTCACAGAAATATTTTGCACAAACACAGTCCTTACAAAGTTATTTCCAGAATGTGACCAGTTTATTTTTGGATGCAATGTTCAGACATTCACAGAAGTAGCTACAGCGTAACACAATCATCAAAATCTGAAAATGTAGGCTACATTTGTCCTAGCACTAAGTGAGGAAAGAGTGACATAACACAAGCGGTCATATTTTTATAACTCTCGGCTGACAGAAACTACAATATAAATTAGCTAATAGCAATTACTATTTATAATTAAATACATCACGGGAGAGCTCACCATTGATCTAAATAATTGAGTAAAACTTTCCAGAAAACTAAAGTAATCCAACTATGGGTAGTTTGTGCTTGCCTGCCATGTTTGTTTTTTCACATCAACCAAAGATAAGAGGAGACAAGATTTGTTTGGTCTGTTAATAGTATACATATTGAAAGGGGTGTGTCGTCCACCATCGTTCACATCCCATCATTCACAAATGAGTGAACCCTCACCTCATTTTGTTATATCTTTGGTTGTTTCCGTGAAACCCAGAATGTATTGTATGTCAACAAACATGGCTCCATACATAGTTGGAATGAGCTTAGCTCATCATAATCAGTACAACGGTCAAAAAGTATTTTACACACATGTTTCCATTACAATCTATGCAAGAATCAGAATGCATGATTTGTCACCAGGACTTGAAAACATGTGAATAAAACAGTAAGTAAATAAATAATTACCACACAAAACATTTTCTGATAGTGATTTATTGATACATGTGGCGCGTGCCGGAGGTCAATCACGTAACCTCTCACTCCCACTCTGAGCCATTCAGTGTTGTTGTTTATGTTGTTTATGTATGTAGCTAGTGAGCTAAACTGCAGCATCAACAGCTAGTAAAACAAGCTGTTGTTCAACCATCACCAAAACTTCAATAACATAGACAACTTATCTATTGGCCTATGTGTTTTCTTGCTGTGTTTTCATCCAGTTTAACTGTTAATTAGTGTATGCCTCAATATTCAGCTCAAAAGATGTCCAATTCCAGTCATGATATTGGCAAATATTGTTTGTTTCTGAAAGCACGGAATAAAGAGGAATTATTAGTAATTAGAATACAATATCATAGCAATAACATATTACAAAGAGGTAACATAATAACATTGCTATGAAAATAAAAAAGAAGCTACAAGATGGCGCCGAAGAACATGACGTTTTACATTCTCCCAACCAATTATGCTATTTTGATAGTTTTTGGGGGTTTGTGTAACTTCTTTTTTTTACTTATTGTGTACATAATGTTGCTGCTACCGTCTCTAATGACGGAAAATAACTTCACGACATCAGAACCTCTGTTACTCACCATGGACTGGAAGAAACTTTTTCCTTTAACGAGTCCGACGAGAAGGATATCCTGCTTTCACTGGAACTGACCCAGATCCACGCCTTTTGCGAGAAGAAAATATGCAGGAAAAGGGGCCGTAGATCGGGCAGCCTTCTGAGAATCCCTAGGCGTGTGAATGAACTCCCACTGTCATCCGCTCTTCCTGCTAACGTGCAATCATTGGAAAAAATTTTTATGACCTACGAGTAAGATTATCCTACCAACGGGACATCAAAAAATAGTAACATCTTATGTTTCACTTATGTTTCTCTTTTTCTCTCTCTGAGGACCTGAGCCCTAGGACCATGCCTCAAGACTACCTGGCCTAATGACTCCTCGTTGTCCCCAGTCCACCTGGCCGTGCTGCTGTTCCTGCGGCTATGGAACCCTGACCTGTTCACCGGACATGCTACGTGTCCCAGACCTGCTGTTTTCAACTCTCTAGAGACAGCAGTTGCTGTAGAGATACTCTGAATGATCAACTATGAAAAGTCAACTGACATTTACTCCTGAGGTGCTGACCTGTTGCACCTCAACCACTGTGATTATTCATTTTTGACCATTCTGGTCATCTATGAACATTTGAACATCTTGGCCATGTTTGCTATAATCTCCACCCGGCACAGCCAGAAGAGGACTGGCCACCCTTCATAGCCTGGTTCCTTCCAAGGTTCTGGACTTTCTAGGGAGTTTTTCCGAGCTATCGTGCTGCCACACCTGCATTGCTTGCTGTTTGGAGATTTGGTCTGGGTTTCTGTACAGCACTTTGTGACATCAACTGATGTAAGAAGGGCTTTATAAATAACTTTGATAGATTGATTAATCTAACGTCAAGCTTTAACTTGGGGTCTTTTGTTCAGACATGTAGCTAGCTTGCTAGCCAGATAAACAATTAACCATAATCCCAAACCATAGAGTACTAGCAATACAAACCGTATGTCATAGCTAGCTAAAGTTAACAAAATTAGGCAGGTTACCTTGGTGTTCTTGGGCACAGGGACTATGGTGGTCTGCTTGAAACATGTTGGTATTGCAGACTCAGACAGGGAGAGGTTGAAAATATCAGTGAAGACACTTGCCAGTTGGTCAGCAAATGCTCGGAGTACACATCCTGGTAAACCGTCTGGCCCTGCGGTCTTGTGAATGTTGACCTGTTGACTTGTTCACATCGGCTGCGCAGAGCGTGATCACACTGTCATCCGGAACAGATCATGCTCTCATGCATGTTTCAGTGTTAATTTAGCTCGTCTGGTAGGCTCATGTCGCTGGGAAGCTCACGGCTGTGTTTCGCTTTGTAGTCGGTTATAGTTTGCAAGCCCTGCCACATCCGACGAGCGTTGAAGCCTGTGTAGTATGATTTGATCTTAGTCCTGTATTGATGCTTTGCCTGTTTTGATTGTTCGTCGGAGAGCATAACAGGATTTCTTATAGTCTCACTCCTTGAAAGCGTCAGCTCTACCTTTTCGCTCATTGCAGATGTTGCCTTTATCCATGGCTTCTGGTTTGGGTATGTCACTGTGGGGATGAGGTCATCAATGCACTTATTGATAAAGCCAGTGACTGATGTGGTGTACTCCTCAATGCCATCCGAAGAATCCAGGAACATATTCCTGTCTGTGCTAGCAAAACAGTCCTGTAGTTTAGCATCTGCTTCATCTGATCACTTTTTTATTGACCAAGTCACTGGTGCTTCCTGCTTACATTTTTTGCTTGTAGGCAGGAATCAGGAGGATAGAATTATGGTCAGATTTGCCAAATGGAGGGTGAGGTAGAGCTTTGTACACGTCTCTGTGCGTGGAGTAAAGGTGGTCTAGAGTTTTTTTCCCCCTCTGTTTGCATATTTAATGTTGATAGAAATGAGGTAAAACTGATTCCCTGTTTCCCTGCATTAAAGTCCCCGGACACTGGGAGTACCGCCTCTGGATGAGTGTTTTCTTGTTTGCTTATGGCCGTATACAGCTCATTGAGTGCGGTCTTAGTGCCAGCATCAGTCTGTGGTGGTATGTAGACAGCTACAAATGCAGATGAAAACTCTAGGTAGAAAGTGTGGTCTACAACTTATCATGAGATACTCTACCTCGGGCAAGCAAAACCTTGACTTCTAACCTCCTTAGATATCGTGCATCAGCTGTTGTTTACAAATATACACAGACCGCCACCACTTGTCTTACCAGAGGCTGCTGTTCTATCCTGCCGATAGTGTATAACCCGCTAGCTGTATGTTATTAAATTTGTTGTTCAGCCTCGACGAAACCTAAGATATTACTGTTTTTAATGTCCCGTTGATAGTGTTAAGGGTTGCGTCAATCGAATCTGGTATCAGGATAAGTATGACACTGAGTCACCGATTGTATACTATGTACTTTTTATTAGCTAAGCAATAAGTGGCAAATACAGCGAACCCGTAAGTTGCAACACCACGCAGGGCAGTACAGAGAACTGACTTGTTCCTGACAAAGTTATTATAATATACTTTGACAGAAGTAGTTCCTGCTTCCGAGCCGGCCTGTCAGAGTAGAGACTGGGCGTGGTTTAAACTCACTCAGCCTATCGTTGATTGATGGCGCACGAACTGGTCCCAGCCCCTAGGCGCTTCAGCGGTCAGGCGTTGCAGCTGTGTAGAATATCTATGCTCTCATACTCTCGATACAGTTATCACACACCTGGCTCCTGTTATCTAACAAAAGACCGTTTGTTCTCTACACTACGTTCTGTATGTGTCCCCAACAACTTATGATAACTGCCTACACCCAAGGCCAGCAACAGCCTTTCCGCTAGTCACACACTGTTGCAAAATGTTACTTCTAACACACAGACACCCTCATGATAGGCCAAGCATATTTTCAACCCTCACAATTCCCCTTTTCACACCCACTAGGGTGTGAATAAAAATTCACCAATGAATCATATACAGTAAAAGCTACAAAGTTTAAAATACTTTGTATTTTAATACTTTGCATGTCCTCCATTCGATCCCACTATGTACTAGATTGGCTACCAGCCACCTAGGAACTTAACCTCTCTGCACACCGAACCTGTTAGCGGGATGAAATTCGACAACATACGGTGATCTCTACATAAATAGTCATATTAAACATTCATGAAAATACAAGTATCTCACATGTTTCGAAAGCCTAGAATCTTGCTAATCCAACTGCGTTGTCAGATTTAAAAAAGGATTTACTGCGAAAGAACACGATGCGATTATCTTAGGATAGAGCCCCATAAACAAAAACTATTTCAACCAGCACAGGCGTAACAAAATCACAAACTGCAATAAAATAAATTGTTTACCTTTGACGATCTTCCTGTTTGCAATCCCAATGCTCATTGTTACACAATGAAATGGTCTTTTGTTTGATAAAATCAATTTTTATAGCCTAACACGAAACATTTTGTGAACCGCTTGTGTCGTGAATTCCGTCTCATTCCATTTGATGAAACATTTGAGGTAAATACACAGGTACACACACATTGCAATCAACTGGCAATCAACTGGTTTGTTAAACAAACCTGATGGGTCATTTCGCGGGACGTATTGACTGAAATAAACCGATTTGAAGACTACAAGTAATGACATCATTGTGCACGATCATTTGCCCGCTGTTTCGTTGATTGACTGTATTTTAACCCAATGACCACTGATCGTCTTGAAATCTAGCTGGGTAGATAGCCAATGAGCTGAGGTAAATGGCAATATGTAATGTTTGTGTTGGAAGACCAACCCATGTAGTAAACTCCGGCGTAAAGAGGTTAATTCGCCATTGACGATTCATACCGGAAGGAGCCACATTGCGCACAGCATTGTTTTGGTAAAGCGCATATTCAGCTGTATATACACTGCTCAAAAAAATAAAGGGAACACTAAAACAACAATGTAACTCCAAGTCAATCACACTTCTGTGAAATCAAACTGTCCACTTAGGAAGCAACATTGATTGACAATAAATGTCACATGCTGTTGTGCAAATGGAATAGACAACAGGTGGAAATTATAGGCAATTAGCAAGACACCCCCAATAAAGGAGTGGTTCTGCAGGTGGTGACCACAGACCACTTCTCAGTTCCTATGCTTCCTGGCTGATGTTTTGGTCACTTTTGAATGCTGGCGGTGCTTTCACTCTAGTGGTAGCATGAGACGGAGTCTACAACCCACACAAGTGGCTCAGGTAGTGCAGCTCATCCAGGATTGCACATCAATGTGAGCTGTGGAAAGATGGTTTGCTGTGTCTGTCAGCGTAGTGTCCAGAGCATGGAGGCGCTACCAGGAGACAGGCCAGTACATCAGGAGACGTGGAGGAGGCTGTAGGAGGGCAACAACCCAGCAGCAGGACCGCTACCTCCGCCTTTGTGCAAGGAGGAGCAGGAGGAGCACTGCCAGAGCCCTGCAAAATGACCTCCAGCAGGCCAAAAATATGCATGTGTCTGCTCAAACGGTCAGAAACAGACTCCATGAGGGTGGTATGAGGGCCCAACGTCCACAGGTTGTGCTTACAGCCCAACACTGTGCAGGACGTTTGGCATTTGCCAGAGAACACCAAGATTGGCAAATTCGCCACCGGCGCCCTGTGCTCTTCACAGATGAAAGCAGGTTCACACTGAGCACATGTGACAGACGTGACAGTCTGGAGACGCCGTGGAGAACGTTCTGCTGCCTGCAAGATCCTCCAGCATGACCGGTTTGGCGGTGGGTCAGTCATGGTGTGGGGTGGCATTTCTTTTGGGGGCCGCACAGCCGTCCATGTGCTCGCCAGAGGTAGCCTGACTACCATTAGGTACCGAGATGAGATCCTCAGACCCCTTGTGAGACCATATGCTGGTGCAGTTGTCCCTGGGTTCCTCCTAATGCAAGACAATGCTAGACCTCATGTGGCTGGTGTGTCAGCAGTTCCTGCAAGAGGAAGGCATTGATGCCACAAGTGGTGTTCATCTGCCCAAATGTACTTCTGCAGACATGGATGTGCCTCAGGGCCAAAAGGGCACAGCATGGAGGCGTCGCTGTGTTCTTTGCAAAATGAAGTCCCCCATCACCTGCACCACATGCTTGGTAACCCTCTGCTTTACAGCAGAAAGAGACTGCTATGGCACCTGGAATCAGCAGCACAATATTATGTAGAGGACTGAGGGTCTTCCAAATATTGAAAGTGTTATTTTGTAAATGTATATTGAAATAATATATAGTAACTAAAGTAAATTTATGTTTTTCTCCATTTTTTTTTTGGGGGGGGGGGGTTATTTTACCATGGTATTGGTATTTTGTATTGGTATTTTGTATATAGTTATTCCATTCAAAATGTATAACTTCACCAATTTGGCCACATTTCGGCTAGTTGTGTGGGACACCTGGGTGACTTCATGATAAATGTCATGTGGCACACTCATTTTGGAAGTTAGCATTCTGAAACTTGCCATCTTATGTTTTTCACTGAAATTGTCCCCATCATCCTATCTGAATGTTTGTTTTGTCTTATTCATTTTAAAGATATAACAATAAAAATGAAAAAACGTATGGTTTTAAAGGCCCTAACAGTTTTTGGGCACCGTTATAGTACAATTAATGTATTCTTTATTGTTGTGTTATGGAGTGGCTTTGATCGCATGCATTCCAATTTTTCAACTAGAATTGCCACTGACCTAAATGCACTATTACCTTCAACTTGGCTCAATTTACATTTCCAATTTCCCAACCTGAGGGGCATGTGCATGAGCCTTTCCTAAAAAGGGCTCTGTGTCTCAACCAATAGCCAATACAGGCTATATCTCAAGCAGGGCTACAGCAACTTCCGGAGGGGGTCAGGCTCTTGGGCTTTCTGGTGGAACCCTACTTATAGTTTTTTCAAGGAATTTTGGGGTGATTAAATATCAATCATTTAGAACTGATCAGAATAAATGTTCTGTATATTCTCAAATAAAAAAAAGACACATCTAGCTTACTTGTGAAGCAAAGGCAGCTGCACTGCGCTGTATTTGTCACGTGGCCCCCAGACCCCCAAACGACTTTCTATTTGTACTTGATCTTTCACTCCCAACTAGGAGAGGAGAATTAGGCTACTGAACTTCAAGCATTGCATTCTGTGTGTAAATAACGTGGGAAAAAGTTGTTTTTAATACAAAAGGTAGGCTAACTCATACAAAGCAAAAAGACAACCATTTCCAAATTATCTGCAGGACACAAAACCTTTTTCATCCCATAGGTGTCTGTCTGTGCCCACTTACGGTCCTCAGCATGAATAAAATGCCAACTGTGCTGCAATGATCTCTGCCACAACACGCAGGTCCTGCATGCATCGCACAGGAAGGCAGCCCCCTTGCTTGATCCTTTTTCTGGGGGTTTAAGTGGGTTTGACCATGAGGGTTTCATGACAGTGGGTTGTATAAGGGAGGAAGTAAGGAGGGAGGAAGGAATGGAAGGAGAACAGGGGATGGGGGGGGACTTTCGGGCAGTTGGTTCAGAAGAACCACAATAACTGTATACAAAAAACGTCATTATACCACCACCCAAAAGGGCACTTGGCGAGTGGGAGAGGGGCATGTGTATGAGCTGAGCACAGGTAGACTCCTTTCTGGGCATGTGCCTGCATGGACAGAAAAGGGAATGGGAGGGAGGAAGGGAGATAGGGGTAGTTGGTAGGTCAGTATCACTGATCTAGGCGGTGGGGTTGAAGGCCCCATGGAAACCGTAAGGAACGTTGACAGGCACCTCAGCTCTCCCCAGCTCCTCCCATGTCCTGGCATTCAGAACCAGGAGGAATGTCCTCTTATCCTGGATAGAGAGATAGAACCTTCCAGATTAATTTACATCAACACTCAAGAACATTAAAGATGAACCTCTATCAACACTCAAACATTCTAAATGAATCTTTAACAATGCTGTATAAGTATGGCAAGGTTGCTGCTCAGGAAATGTTCCCAAATGAACCTAATGAATGGTTGAGTGAACAGGCTTGTAGTATGAATACGATTGATGACACATTCAAGTTTTCATTGAAAATGAAAACCAACATGTTAAAATAAATAAATCACATTTTCTGTAGCCCATTAACTTACCTTTATATGGGTTAGAAATAGCAGATATGGGCACTGACAAGCCGCTAAATTGGAATGCAGTGCCTGTATAGTAACAGCCGCTCTGAACTTGACCACCGCAGCGACAAGAAGTTGCCCACATCCCTCCCGTTAATTGGGCCACTTTTGCAAATTATGTGTTTAGAGCCCTACTGATAACGTCGGCCTTTATTCCACGGATAAAGCGCAGATATTAGTAGTTGGAAATCTGCAATGGGGCTGGCTGGTAGCCTAGTGGTTAGAGTGTCATTGTAAATAAGAATTTGTTCTTAACTGGCTTGCGTAATTAAACAAAGGTTACATAGAAAATTTGCAAAAAGCAAGACAGTTGGCACAGATCTATCATTCAGGCCATGTGCTTGCATTAATGATGAAATACAATTGTCAGCTAGCCAGCCAAATTAGAACATGAGTGGCAAACATTTTTCTGCATTAACTTTTTCAGTCATAAGTGCACGACATTTGCAGTTGAAATATATAGCCAAAGCATTTTGTATTGAATAACAGTGTACATTTGAAGTCGGGAAGTTTACATACACCTTAGCAAAATACATTTAAACTCAGTTTCACAATTCCTGACATTTAATGTAAGAATTCCCTGTCTTACGTCAGTCAGAATAATCCCTTTATTTTAAGAATGTGTAATGTTAGAATAATAGAGTGACTTATTTCAGCTTTTATTTCTTTCACCACATTCCCAGTGGATCAGAATTTAACATACACTCAATTAGTATTTGGTAGCATTGCCTTTAAATTGTTTAACTTCGGTCAAACGTTTCAGATAGCCTTCCTCAAGCTTCCCACAATAACTTGGGTGAATTTTGGCCCATTCCTCCTGACAGAGCTGGTGTAACTGAGTCAGTTTTAGGCCTCCTTGCTCACACACGCTTTTTCAGTTCTGCCCACAAATGTTCTATAGGATTGAGGACAGGGCTTTGTGATGGTCACTCCAATACCTTGACTTTGTTATTCTTAAGCCATTTTTCCACAACTTTGGAAGTATGCTTGGGGACATGGTCCATTTGGAAGACCCATTTGTGACCAAGCTTTAACTTCCTGACTGATGTCTTGAGATGTTGCTTTAATATATCCATATAATTTTGCATTCTGATGATTCCATCTTTGTGAAGTGCACCAGTCCCTCCTGCATAAAATAACCCCCGCAACATGATGTTGCCATCCCTGTGCTTCACGGTTGGGATGGTGTTCTTCAGCTTGCAAGCCTCTCCCTTTTTCCTCCAAACATAACGATGGTCATTCTGGCCAAACAGTTCCATTTTTGTTTCATCAGATCAGAGGACATTTGTCCAAAAAGTATGATCTTCGTCCCCATGTGCATTTGCAAACCGTAGTCTGGCTTATTTTATGGCAGTTTTGGAGCAGTGGCTTCTTCCTTGCTGAGCGGCCTTTCAGGTTATGTTGATATAGTACATGTTTTACTGTGAATATAGGTACTTTTGCACCCATTTCCTCCAGCATCTTCACAGGGTCCTTTGTCATTGTTCTGGGATTGATTTGCACTTTTAGTACCAAAGTACTTTCATCGATAGGAGACAGAATGCGTATCCTTCCTGAGCGGTGTGATGGCTGCGCTGTCCCATGGTGTTTATAATTGCGTACTATTGTTTGTATAGGTAAACATGGTACCTTCAGGCGTTTGGAAATTGCTCCCACAGATGAACCAGTCTTGTGGAGGTCTACAATTTCTCTTCTGAGGTCTTTACTGATTTCTTTAGATTTTCCCATGATGTCAAGCAAATAGGCACTGAGTTTGAAGGTAGGCCTTGAAATACATCCACAGGTACGCCCCCAATTGACTCAAATTATGTCAATGAGTCCATCAGAAGCTTCTAAAGCCATGACGTGATTTTCTGGAATTTTCCAAGCTGTTTAAAAGGCGCAGTCAACTTCTGACCCACTGGAATTGTGATACAGTGAATTATAAGTGAAATATTCTGTCTTTGAACAATTGCTGGAAAAATAACTTATGCACAAAGTAGATGTCCTAAACGACTTAAAACCAGGGGGCACTATTTTTATTTTTGGGAAAATAACGTTCCCAAAGTAAACAGCCTTTTTCTCAGGCCCAGAATCTAGAATATGCAGATAATTGGTAGATTAGGATAGAAAACTCTAAAGTTTCCAAAACTTTCAAGATATTGTCTGAGTATAACAGAACTGATATTTCAGGCGAAAACCTGAGGAAAATCCAACCAGGAAGTGCTGCTATTCTGAAACCTCTTTTCCATTGCATGCCTATCCTCCATTTAAAGGGACATCAACCAGATTCCTTTCCCTGTGGCTTCCACATGGTGTGAACAGTCTTTAGACATAGTTTCAGGCTTTTATTTAGAAAAATGAGCGAGATTGATCAAATCGCGTCAGAGGATAGATAGGTGTCCTCAGGTTTGTGCATGCGCGAGTGCCTGGAGCAAGACCTTTTCTCTCACTCTCCTATTGAAAAGGCTACCGTCCGGTTGAAATATTATCGATTATTTATTGTAAAAACAACCTGAGGATTGATTAAAAAAAACTTTTGACATGTTTCTACGAACTTTACGGATACTATTTGGAATTTGTCTGCCCGTCGTGACCTGCACGAGCCTGTGGAATACAAAACAAAAACGCGCCAACCAAATGGAGGTTTTTGGATATAAAAATAATCTTTATCGAACATTTGTGTAACTGGGAGTCTCGTGAGTGCAAACATACTGTACGAAGATCAAAGGTAAGGGATTAATTTTATTGCTTTTCTGACCAATCTATTTTGCTGCTAGCTGTATGTAATGTTTTTTCTGCTGAGAGCCGTCCTCACATAATCGCATGGTTTGCTTTCACCGTAAATCCTTTTTGAAATGTGACACGACGAGTGAATTAACGACAAGTTAAGCTGTGTTTTGGTGTATTGCACTTGTGATTTCATGAAAACTAAAAATATTTAGTAATTTAATTTGGCGCTCTGCAATTCACCGGACGACGACGAAAATGATCCCGCTGAAGGGAACCAAGAGGTTATTAATTATGCCAACCTAAGTGTTTGTAAACTTCCGACTTCAACTGTAATTTACCTTATGATTTAGTAAGAAAATGGTAACACTTTACTTAACACCCAGCGTCATAAAAAAGGTCATAATCATGTCATAAAAGCTGACAACCTTTCATAACATGGTCATAACACTGTCATGACCAATATATTTACACCTGTTGTGACATACATTTCATTATTTTATGGTTGATATGACACCTACATAAATGTGGATTGACAATCTTATTCAAATGTGGTTTTTCCCTGCCAAGAAGTTTAGTTTTTTTCCATCATATTTTTTAAATAACACTGTCATGAAGCATTATGACCATCCTGTGTCACTTTACTTGGACTAAGAAAATGCACTTATGACACTGTCAACAAGCATATTGACCATCATAATCATGTAAGCCAGATAGGCCTATCACATACATGCCCTTATGTCAGTCATCAGTCAAAAAGAGTGTTTCTTGTCCTGATCCTGAAATCTGCTCTTGCTTTCATCACAGTCATCCGCAACAGAGCATTGGGGTAGGTGCATGTCTGACATCAATTTGTACGCAATTACAATGGTAATTAAATATGGTCAATTTCAGAAAATGTTATAGGCTATGGTGTAGTGGAATGTTTTGCCTTGTGTGGTTCGTTGTGTGGGTTTTAACACTTGTGTGTGTCATAACCAGCCATAAGATAATGCAATATATGTCACAAAAGATCTAAATATGTGTCATGACAGTGTTATGACCATATTATGATATGTCATAACTGACAACTTGTTATACCTACCTATTATACAACGGGTGGTTCTAATCCTGAATGTTGATTGATTAAAACCTCATTCAAGCCGGTGTCTATTCCACAAGTTACCACCTGCTAAATCTATGATGTCAAAATTCCTATTTTCTCAGTAATCTTATTGTGCAATCCTCTGACTCATCAACCCAGCCAGGCAAGGTATAAACTTGATCTCTACTATAAAAACTATCTGGACATTAACTTAAATTTATTTTAGACTAACATGTAGTTTTCAACAGTGGATATTTGTATAAACCTTGCTGTCCGTCTCTCCGACATTTGAAATATTGCTTCAATTTTCAAATTCAATCTCCAGCTGTCCTGCGTGTATCGTGTCAGGACAAGACAGACAGCGTTTCTCAGTCAGTCGAAATCATGATTTGGTGTTATAATTTTCAAAGAAACGTAAATTGAAAAAAGGTCAAACAAAACGAAGTGCAGCTAGTTTGCAGTCTTTCCAACTGCCGTTTGAAGTGATTGTGCTAGCTGTGTTTTTGGTTAGTTCCTCTGAAGAACAGTGTCCTGATGAGATAGCAAATTCTCTTCCAGGTTAAATCATGCCTCATTAGATCATTGTTATGGATGTATCCAAATAAATGCCACGAGAAACAAATGCAAATGCAGCTACTGTTATTATTCTGGCTGCACTGTTTGACTTGACAAGTTAGCCGTAGTTGGCTAGCTAACATGCAAGGGATAAGAATGTTGCTATCCAGTATGGACTGGGTCGCCATCCAGTATGGACTGGGTCGCCATCCAGAGAAACAAAACAAAAACAAAAAGACTGAACGACTGGGTCACGTCACTGGCTCCCGAACAGATAAAACGAGCAACCAGCCGGCTTGGGTAGCAACCCTAGATTTGTGTCGAGACTATATCTTGTGGAAGGATGAAATAGTATGAATAACTTAATCAAAATAACAGTTAATGAAAATATGTCAATCATTATTTGAATATGTTGGTAACTCCTTGTATAAACTGATAACTCCCTTGAAGATATATTGGCCTCAACTTCGTCTCGGCCTTAACACCCGTGCAAATATATCCTCCAAACACTGGCTTCTGAGGGGGCTCCCATGTGGCTAAGCGGTCTAAGGCACTGAACCTCAGTGCCAGAGGCATCACTACAGATTCTGGCCTGATTCCAGAATGTATCAGGTCAAGTTGGTTGGGGCGCACCTAGTCAGTTGTACAACTGAATGCCTTCAACTGAAATGTGTCTTCCGCATTTAACCCAACCCCTCTGAATCAGAGAGGTGTGGGGGGGGCTGCCTTAATCGTCATCCAACTCTTTGGCGCCCAGTGAACAGTGGGTTAACTGCCTTGCTCAGGGGCAGAACGACAGATTTGTACTTTGTCAGCTCGGGGATTCGATCCAGCAACCTTTTGCTTAGTGGGCCAACTCTAAGTACTAGACTTCTTGACATCACAACCAGCTGTAATTGGGAGTCCCATAGGGCGGCACACAATTGGCCAAGCATCGTCCGGGTTAGGGTTTGCCCGGGGTAGGCCGTCATTGTAAATAAGAATTTGTTCTTAACCGACTTGCCTAGTTAACTAAAAGTTCAATTAAATAAATGTAAAAAAATATAATGGGCATTTTCACTTAATTATGACATGGTTATGACGTGTTATGTATGATAAGTGTCAAGTAAGTGTTACCAAAACATTTTGGTAATAAACAGTTAGCCTGCTCTTGACATAACAAGCTCTCATTGCAAGGTTGCCATAACAAGCTCTCATGGCAAGGTTGCCATAACGTGTTTTTTAAATGACCTTTGACTGTTGTAAAGCCCTGTGGTGAATCTACTCAATAGAGTTGCTGATGCTGACATTTAGTGCTGACATTAAGAACTGCATGTTAACGCATAGTTTGAACAGTGCAGTTTTAGATTTACTTTGAGACAAAGTTCAATTAATTCATCCCTCATATTTATTTTTGTGCTTGCGGTGCTTCAGCATGAACACTTTTGCATTCTTATCCACTGCCAAAAATAGGTACAACTTAAACATGTGTCTAAGGTAAACTAAACAAGAGTTTTGTATTTAATTTCGTATTTATAGAGGATATAAAATAAATTCAGAAAGTATTCATACCTATTGACTTATTCCACATTTTGTTGTGTTACCGGCTGAATTCAACATTAAATTGATTCATCACCCCATCTACGCTCAACACCCCATAACGACCAAGTTTTTTTTTTTAAATGTTTGCAAATGTTTTAAATTAAATACGGATATATCGAATTTACATTCACACCCGAGTAAATACTTGTTAGAATCACCTTAGGCATCGATTACAGGTGTGAGTCTTTACGGGCAGGTCTCTAAGAGCTCCGCACACCTGGATTGTACATTATTTCATGCCGATTTAAGTCAAAACTATAACTAGGCCACTCAGGAACATTTAATGTCGTCTTGGTAAGCAACGCCACTGCATATTTGGCATTGTGTTTTAGGCTATGGTCCTGCTGAAAGGTGAATGTGTCTCCCAGTGTCTGTTGGAAAGCAGACTGAAGCAGGTTTTCCTCTAGGATTGTGTCTTAGCTTGGCTCTTGTATGCTCCGCCCTAATTTATGTGCTCTCTGACACCTGGAGTTGGAAGACAGCGGACAAAGCCGAATGACTAGTCATCCCGTCAAATATATTACTGCCCACTACCATCTATTCCATTTCTTTTTATCCTGAAACTACCTTGTCCTTGCCGATGACAAGCATACCCATAAGATGATGCAGCCACAACCGTGATTGAAAATATGAAGAGTGGTACTCAGTAATGTGTTGTGTTGGATTTGCCCCAAACATAGCACTCTGTATTCAGGACAGAGTTAATTTCTTTGCCACATGTTTTGCAGTTTTAGTTTAGTTTCCTATTGCAAACAGGTTGAATGTTTTGAAATAACTGTACTCTGTACAGGCTTCTTTCTTTTCACTGTCATTTTGGTTTGTATTCTGGAGTAACAATGTTGATTCATCCTCAGTTTCTTCCTATCACAGCCATTAAACTCTAACTGTTTTAAAGTCACTATTCCTTGAGCGGTTTCCTTCCTCTCTGGCAACTGTGCACTCATGACTCCCTTCTCTATTTATGCGCACCAAAATTACAATCTGCTTCTCTGAATTGCCTTGTGAAAGCCTAACACTAAGATCATTTTTTGATAATTTAGCTATATGCGATATAGTGCGATATAACGACCCATGACCTTTACCTCAGTGGGCGTGACCACCACGGACAGGATGACCCCATCGTCCTCCTCCACGGCGTCTGGCGAGGGGACGAACACAGGCTCTGAGGGGAACAAACCCTTCTGGTACCACACCTTGAGACAGAGAGAGCAGAGATGCAGACTGGTGAGGACTTAAAAAGGAAAATATGGAAAAACACCAAAAATCTTTGTAAAGTGCAAGAAAAAGAGTTGCCTATTTTCAGAGAATAACAAGTACATGACACGCATTTGATTCATCTCAATAGTCCTAACTTTCCGAACCACAATCAGAGAAAATAGTATCCTGGGGTAGGTGGGAATTGGGCTCTTTGGTCTGTGTTCAAAGTTGATGACATGTAACGATAATCACAGGCTCTAGCAGTGCAGAAATTTGAAGATCTGACTTGTTGGAAAGGTGGAATCCTATGACGGTGCCACGTTGAAAGTCACTGAGCTCTTCAGTAAGGCCATTCTACTTCCAATGTTTGTCTAAGGAGATTGCATGGCTGTGTGCTCGATTTTACACACCTGTCAGGAACGGGTGTGGCTGCAATGGCCAAATCCACTTATTTGAAGGGGTGTCCACGTTTGTATATATAGTGTACTAATAACATCACATATCCTGCAGTACATATGGATACCTATGAGGAATTCAAAGCAATCATGAAGGTAGCAATAAAGATGGTGGGGGGTCTCCACAGAGTGTAGTTTGAAATGTGAGGTCCAGGACCAAGGCAGGTGAGTTAAGTGAGTTATATAATGACACTAGTAAAATAAATGTTCTTTGTACAAGTCTATTCATTTTCCGAGAGGCTAAACACTGTCCTGAGGTTGAATTAATGTTGGTCAGTCTTAAATGTTATGCACACATGGTCCTCTGATCTCAATAAGCCAGAAAGCATAGGGGTCCCATATAATCTTATCCATTATGATATGAAAGGCAAAACTGATTCTAGATCTACACTCCTACTCGAAGACATTTCTGAATACAGGCCATGGAATTACCTGGTCTAAACCGCACAGCCTGTAGACATACAGTTGAAGTCGGAAGTTTACATACACTTAGGTTAGAGCCATTAAAACTAGTTTTTTGTTAACAAACTATAGTTTTGGCAAGCCGGTTAGGACATCTACTTTGTGCATGACACAAGTCATTTTTCTAACTGTTTAGATTATTTCACTCACTGAATCACAATTCCAGTGGGTCAAAAGTTGACTGTGCCTTTAAAAGCTTGGAAAATTCCAGAAAATTATGTCATGGCTTTAGAAGCTTTTGATAGGCTAATTGACCTAATTTTAGTCAATTGGAGGTTTACCTGTGGATGTAATTCAAGGCCTACCTTCAATCTCAGTGCCTCTTTGCTTGACATCATTGGAAATTCTAAATAAAAATCAGGGGTGGTTATACCAACTATTTTTGAACCGATGAACGCTGTTACAAGGTCCAGCAAGCCGTCCTTCTCAAGGCTGTGTAGAAGCTTGTAAAATATGTTGGAAGCATCCGATCCTGCAAATGTACCAATTTTTTTTTTTATAAATAAATAAATAAGTGTTAAATTGCAAATTTGACCTTTGCCCCAGAGAGCAATATGGCAACTGGAAAGCAACATCGCTATAAGCAAATCTTGCTTCTGAAAAGCCAAGATGTTTCGTATACATCTATCCAATAATTTCTGGTCTGGAGTTGCTTTGTCCCGGAGTGTCAATTTGATAATCAGCTTGTAAGATTATCAATATGATGAACAAATAATATTTCTGTGCCATTGATTAAGGACACTCTTGCCAGATATAAAGCTTCCCCTGCCACAGCCACAGCCTGAAAACATGCATCAAGCCATGTCAATGTTTGACCCTTTGTTCTCCCCAGACCCTAAATGTGATTGAGGAGCAAGTTAGTACTATCCAGTATGTAGATTCTAATAACTTGATTAAAGTACATGAGGTAAATTAAATATCAGCCATCACTCATTTATTTCTCTCATTAATGTACTGTGAAACTACTGAATCATAGAAGCCATTCTTGACGGTATACCTGCCGAATCTACACAATGCATGAGGCTGAAACTCTTGTCCACTGGGCGCTATGGCCTAAAGGTTGTAGGCATCCCTTCATAATTCGATAACCAATATGAGTACTAGCATTCACAGATGTTACTAGGTTGTCCAACTCTTAGTTAGTAAGGTTACAATAGGTTCCTTTGATAAACTGTACATGCCACATTTTTGCATCCGCCAGATAACTGTACTTCTTGAAATGCACATAGGTTTAGCAATGCAAGAGATTGGGAGAAACATATCTACAATGTTTTTCAGGTACTTTCCTGACAGCATGAGCATCCCGAGATCTGGTAGCCCTGGGTCGTGAGTCCACCATCAGTCCACCAAGACAGGAAGAATCCTCAGTGTGTTTGTTTACCCCTCTAACCTTCAACCTGGCATTTCTGCATTACACAACCAGAGTCGTGTTGATAACTTTATTCACTATCAAAGTATCCTTTGACACATCACATTCTTTAGCACAAGATTTCTAAACAGGTCTCAAAACCATGCCAAGACCAACAGAAGCACCATCCCCGACATTAAGTCCACCTAGTACAGGAGCAGCCATGGAAGCTGCATCATTCCTTACTGTAGTTCCACTAATCGGTTTTACAGCCCCTGCATACGATACATCATGACTGATTCTATATCTCCTAGCCTCTCTATGCACATGGCATCCACCAAATGCTGCACTGTTCTCCCCACAATTACAAATCTTACCCTTCACATTGCTCCCACATTCACCGTAATCATGTTCCCCTCCACAATTGGTACATATTTTCATTTCTTTACACTTCACATGTCCCATTCTTTGGCATTTTATAACACTGCAATGGGGATGGGAAAAATTATCTGACATTGAAACTAAGGAATCCTGTCTGTACTTTTCCAGGCAAAACCTTCTCAAACCTCAGCAGCACTGATAAGCGTTCACTTCTTTGGCCCTCTTTCCTACTGATCAACATTTTGGCCTCAATCACTCTGCCTCCCTATACATTTTCTATAATATTGTTTATGGACATAGATATTGGGATCCCAGTGATGACTCCCCTCAACCTAGCATAAGCTTTCAATCTTCTTCCCATTTGCAGAATCTTCCCTTGCAGAGCCTGGCTAACTCAAAATATGAATAATCTTCCATTTCCAATGAACCAGGCAAATTTGACTTCACCTCACTTTCTCAACTGAGATGGATAGGGTGTAAATGAGGCCCTGTGGTTTCAAATACCGTCACCACCTTCCACTCCGACACATTATTACTTTTGCTTCCCATCATGGCCCTCTTCACGCTTTTTACTATTTTTAAAATGTTTATTTAACTAGGCAAGTCAGTTAACCTGTTATGGCTGCAATCCCGATATCGGGATCGATATGACAACTACCAGTGAAAATAGAGGGTGCCAAATTCAAACCACAGAAATCTCATAATTACAATTCCTAAAACATACGTGTTTTATATCATTTTAAAGATATCCTTGTTGTTAATCCCAAAGTGTCCGATTTCAAATAGGCTTTTCAGCGAAAGCACTACAAAAGACTGTTAGGTCTCCACCAAACCACTATAAGCACAGTCATTTTCCAGCAAAATATAGCATTCACAAAAAACAGAAATAAAGATAAAAATAATCACTAACCTTGAATTATCTTCATCAGATGACACTCATAGGACTTCATGTTACACAATACATGCAAGTTTTGTTTGATAAAGTTCATATTTATATGAAAAATCTGAGTTTACATTGGCATAATTTGTTCAGTAGTTCCAAAACATCCGGTGATTTTGCAGAGCCACATCAATTTACAGAAATAGTCATGTTGATGAAAATACAAGTTATACCTCTCCTTAATGCAACCGGTGTCAGATTTAAAAAAAACTTTACGGTAAAAGAAACGCATGCAATAATCTGAGACGGCGCTCAAAAGTAAGAACAACACAGCCACAAAGATGGCGTCAAAAACAAGAAATTACATGATAAATATTCCCTTACCTTTGATGATCTACATCAGAAAGCACTCCAGGAATCCCAGGTCCACAATAAATGTTTGTTTTGTTCGAAAATGTCCGTTATTTATGTCCAAATACCTTCTTTTGTTAGCGCGTTTGGTATACATATCCAAACGCTATCTGGTCAGCGTTATATCGGACAAAAAGTGATATTATGAATGAAATTCATTCTAGGTGCTTCCAACTTTGTGGAAATAGTTTAGGGAATACCCTTGTAGAAAGCATGACAATGCCCCCATGCACAAAGTTTTTTTTTTCTTCCCGAGATCGGTGTGGAAGAACTTGACTGGCCTGCACAGAGCCCTGACCTCAACCCCATCGAACACCTTTGGAATTAATTGGAACTCCGACTGCGAGCCACACCTCTTTGCCCAACATCCGTGCCCGACTTCACTAAGGCTCTTGTGGCTGAATGGAAGTCCCCGCAGCAATGTGGAAAGCCTTCACAGAAGAGAGAGACTTGTAGCAGCAAAGTGCGGGATCAACTCTGTATTAATGTCCACGGTTTTGGAATGAGATGTTCAACAAGCAGGTATCTAGATCGATCTCTTTATGTCATGTAGTGTATTTATGACCGGAAGGGACTTTCGTTGCAGGTTAGGAGCGCATTTTCACTAACCCTAACCTAATTATCCTGCTACGTTAATTCTCCATACCTGCTTTGTAAGTTCTCCTAACCTGCTACGGAAAAGTCACTTTGTGTTGTAACGGTATCGAAGTTGCTTGAAAAGTGTTTCTCATGCGTTACTTTACTTTTGCTTACAGTGGAATTACAATAAACATGTTATTTTTTTATTTTGAAATTGGCTCCATAGTTAGCTGGCTAAAGAACAACACATAGGTGCACAGAAACAGGTGTTACTTTGTCAGAAATTTGCAGGAAATAAGAATCACTAATGCATTCTTTTCGTGAATTATGAGAAACTAGCGCAATTTAATTACTTTTCTAACACTTCAATATACTTAACTTTCTTTGTTCTGTAATTAGGCTCAGCCAATGATTTCGATATGTTCTCTCTGACCTAATGTTCAGTTCTCAAGTGAACCATCTCAACTGAACTCCATATATAGGTCAGATGTCTCTTAGCTTATCGGTCCTTGTGGGCGCAAAAAAGGGCTATGGTTTAACTCTATAGATTGCCACCTAAATGAACACTAGTGCTTGAGTTGAGTACACATATACAGTGCATTAGGAAAGTATTCAGACCCTTTGAATTTTTCCACATTTTGTTACGTTACAGCCTTGTTCTAAAATTGATTGAACATTATACATACAATACTCCATAATGACAAAGCGAAAACAGGTTTATAGAAATACCTTACTTACATAAGTATTCAGACCCTTTGCTATGAGACTTGAAATTTAGCTCAGGTGCCTCCTGTTTCCATTGATAGTTCTTGAGATGTTTCTACAACTTCATTAGAGTCCCATTGTGGTAAATTAAATTGATTGACATGATTTAGAAAGGCAAACTGTCTACATGAGTTCTCACAGTTGACAGTGCATGTCAGAGCAAAAACCAAGCCAAGGAATTATTTTTGCTTTGTCATAGTAACAAAATGTGGAAAGAGTGAACGGGTCTGAATACTTTCTGAATGCACTGTATATCAGGGACAAAGGGTTAAGAAACACTGATATAGACTGTATAGAAGATTGGAGTGTCTCTTCATGTCAGTAGATATGTTTATTTATTATACTGTGTGAATGGGTACAGTAACCAACTCAAGTTACTGTACATAATAGTTTAAGTGGCAAGTTGCCTTGACTTAGTCTCTCGTGACAGATTTAACAATTGCGTGTGAGATTTGGTTCTGGGTTCTGAGATTATCCTTGCCATGACTTGGGTACAGCAAATCTCTATGTGTGTATGATAACAGTTAAGCGCTCTGTGACAGAGTAGCATCAAGAGAGAAGCACACATAAGCAATTCCCTTAAAGCTGCGGGCGAGGGAGGCCGCACAGTATCCAAGACTGCTGATATTTCTTCTGTGTGGCAGACAGAAGCGCGAGATTGAACTTCACTCAAATTTTTAGAGCAGGAGTCTCCAAGGCATTCGTAATCGATGCCCAAACATTTCTTTAAAAACCCAACGATAAATCCTTGTGTTCCTATTTTTTTTGTCTAGGGCTGTTGGCAGTAGGTGCAGCCGATGTAGCTGTCCTGCATGCCGGGTAGGCTAACTGTTGTCATTATGAACCGTTTTCAGGTGTCTGAAGGTACAAGCTGCCTTCCCGCCTACCGCTGGCCAAACGGATGGATCAGATTACTGTGTCGGCAGTAACGTAGCAGGCATTAAAGAGAGCTACAGCAAAGTTGATACTGTGAGATTTCAGAACGTTTAAAACCATGACTAGAGAGCGACTCAAAGAATACAGCAATGAGGTGCTGTTTTTATGAGTGAGTTCATGTTTAAGTTCTTACTCAGCACAGTCAACACTTTCCTATTCGACACTTTTATAAGCCATAAAATTTGCCTTTAAAAGCACTTCAGCAGGCACTTCAGTAGTAATGAATGAGTATCTATAGGCTTGTGTTATTGTTATTAGCTGACAATGTACAAAATCTGTCGTTCTGGCCCTGGACAAAGCAGTTAACCCACTGTTCCCCGGGTGCCGATGACGTGAATGTCAATTATGGCAACGCCCCGCACCTCACTGATTCAGAGGTCGGGTCAAATAGACACATTTCAGTTGAATGCAATTCAGTTTTGCAACTAAGTATCACCCTTTCCCTTCCCTTATTAGCGGCTTGGGTCTTTTTTAATATAGAGGAATATTTAACTTTCTCTGTTCATAGAAGTAACAAGCCCGTTGGGAAGTTGCAGCAATGAGACGATCGAAAAAGGGGGTAAAATACACAGAAAATAAACAAATAATTGGGCAGTGTTGTATTTTGAGACAGCTAATTCAAGCCTAAGTAGCCAATAGGCAGAGGGTAGCATAATTTGCCTCAATCTCTATTAATGGTATGAGAATATTATAATATGTAAAGTGGTTTATTGCATCAAACACCACAACAACATTTTCAGTCACTTCCTTGTCTGAAGGACAAGTGGACAAACAGGTTAAGTCAAGCCCTGCATGTCTTTTTTAATCTCATGGTATGTAGGCCTACATTGTACACCACACATTGGCTGCTACTGTAGGCTGAATGATAGAATAGCTATTTCCATGTTAAAATATTATGGGATGTATTTTCTCCATTGATCATTTTGATGGCAGACCACACTGGTAGGTCTATTGTATGATCAAATAGCCACAGGCAGCCTATTTGGCCACTGTTAAAACTGTGGGTACAGCCTGTGTTCACAGTAAACACACGGTAGAAGACTTTTCACAAAGTTCAAGTTCACGCTCAGCAGACCTGAAATTTGCTCAGTACCCCACAAGGGAGGGAACATTGCACACTGCTCAAGAATATTGTTACAAAACTCACCTCGACTTTCTTTCCCTCCAGGTCAATCTTGAGGATTGAGTCTCCCACCAGGTGCCTGAAGCCACAGCCGTAGAAGTAGCGATAGGGCCGTGTGTTGAACTTGCTGTAGTTGATCTGAGGGAACTCCAGGCCTCCGTACTCATAAAGGTCCTCTCCATGGAGAGCCTCAAACTGGCACACCACCTGACCAGAACACAAAGAGACCAAACCGATTAATGGCTGAACAAGAGTTGATAAGTGGAGTTGCAATTCAACCGCTCAGACAGAAGACGTATGTGGCAGGGTCTACAGACAATCACGGATTACAAAAGGGAAAACCAGCCACGTCACGGACACCTTCGCCATTGACACAGAAAGCTCCCGAGGACTGTGGGCTCTCATACTCTGTGGCCGAAAGGAGTAAGACATTTAAGCGTTAACCCTCACAAGGCTGCTGGCCCAGACGGCATCCCGAGCTGCATCCTCAGAGCATGTGAGCTGGCTCAATTTCTCCCTATCCCAGTCTGCTGTCCCCACTTGCTTCAAGATATCCACCATTGTTCCTGTACCCAAGAAAGCAAAGGTAACTGAACTAGGTGGTGAAGGTAGGAAACAACACCTCCACTTCACTGATCCTCAACACAGGGGCCCCACAAGGGTGCGTGCTCACTCCCCTCCTATACTCCCTGTTCACCCTTGACTGCGTGGCCACACACGCCTCCAACTCAATCATCAAGTTTGCAGACGACACAACAGTAGTATGCCGGATTACCAACAATGACGAGACAGACTACAGGTGGAGGTGAGGGCCCTGGTGGAGAGGTGCCAGGAAAATAACCTCTCCCTCAACATCAACAAAACAAAAAGGAGCTGATCGTGGACTTCAGGAAAAAGCATAGGGAGCACTCCCCTACCCACATTGACAGGACGGCAGTGTAGAAGTTGGAAAGCTTCAAGTTCCTCGGGGTACACATCACTGACGATCTGAAATGGTCCACCCACACAGACAGTGTGGGGAAGGAGGCGCAACAGTGCCTCTTCAACCTCAGGAGACTGAAGAAATTTGTCTTGTCCCTTAAGACCCTAACAAACTTTTACAGATGCACAATTGAGAGCATCCGGTCAGGCTGCATCACCGCCTGGTACGGCAACTGCACCACCCACAATCGCAGGGTTCTCCAGAGGGTGGTGCGGTCTGCCCAATGCACCCGATGTCACAGGAAGGCCAAAAAGATCATCAAGGACATCAACCACCTGAGCCACGGGATGTTCACCATCATCCAGAAGGCGAGGTCAGTACAGGTGCATCAAAGCTGGGACCAAGAGACTGAAAAACAGCTTCCATCTCAGACTGTTAAATAGCCATCCCTAGCCAGCTACCATCTCAATCCCACACCTTAGAGGCTGCTGCCTTATAGACAGTGGTCACTTTAATAAATTGACCACTAGCCACTACGATTATATTTACATACAGTATGTTCATATGAAATGAGTAAAGCAGTATGTTAGTCAATGCCACTACAACATTGCACGTCTTAATATTTATACATTTCATAATTCTATTATTTTACATTTAGATGTGTATTGCTGTGAATTGTTGGAGCTAGGAACAAGCATTTTGGTACACCCGCAATAACAAGTACTAAATATGTGTAGATGACCAATACAATCTGATTTGAAAAGGTAAAAGCCTGCAATTTAATTCCCTTCAATGATTTAAAGAAAGCTGACACTTTCTCCACACAAGCACCCTTCAGTGATTGATTGACTTTTTACGGTTCCCACAGAAGTGTAATGGTACCTGCCAAAATAAAGGAAAACACTTGAGTAAATGAGGGATACAAAGAATTTTTAAAGCAGGTGCATCCACATAAGTGTTCCTGAATGAATTAAGCAATTATCATCATCATCATCATCATCATATTTAGGGTCATGTAAAAAAAATGCCCAGTTGCCCGTTATTTTATTCACAATGGATAGAAGAGAGTACAAGCACACAATAATACGATTATTGTGAATAGTCAGATGAAACTGTTCACATGCTTTGCAAGAAGAACGATTTCACTAATAATTCTGTTTACATGGACACCTCAAATCAGGTTACCTGGTGGTACTGATAAATGCAGAAAATTGCTAATCAAAATAAATATTCTACCACAGTGAACATGAAGCATATTTATATATTTAAGCATATATACTGTATATTAATACTTGTGTAGGTCAAATACTGTATGTTATAAATACGTATATAGTTGTTACGGATACAAGTATCCTGTGTGTGTGTATCCTGTGTGTGTGTTTCTTTTCTCTCCTTCTCCCCTCACAGGTGAAAATCATCACTCCCCAATCCAATCAACAATCAGAAGACAATCCTCCTGATTCCTACCCTATCACAGTTCCTTTCCCTTGGTTTAAAAACCCCATCAGTTGTTTGCTCTAGAGCTCAATCTCTTTGTAAATGCCATGTCTGTAGGTCTCTGTGTTTCACTCTCTCTTTGTGTCTTAACCTCTCTTTTGTTTGAGCACCTCCATAGCACTTTGTCATCCCCTGTGAGTATTGTTTTTGGTTATGGTGTTTGTGTTTGATTGCTGGTGGGAAAAGGGGAAACCAAGACAAGTCGCCCATGGGCATACACTAGTTAGAACTGGGCGGACCACCCACTGTATTTTTGGTTAGTTAGCTGTTGTTAAAGTAGGCTAGTCTAGCTTAGGGGTGTTTTTGAATACTTGTTTCTTTCCTTGGGTCCAGCTCAGCCCCTTTTCCTGCTCCCCCCATTACCGTGTGTTTATAAATAAACCTTGAGTTTGACGGTAGATTTCAGTTGTCCTGGTTATTTCGTTCACACTTTTGCTTTGTCACAATTATAATTTGCATGAGTTATGTTACGGGTCTCATTACCATCCCCCCCTAGACTGTCGGGCCAAAAGGGATTCGTAACAATAGTACTTGGAATAAGTCCAAACACACAACTAATATTGGGAACAGCCATCATGTTGCAAAAAACGGTTGTCAACAACCAGACTTGGCAGGGGTTAGGTTCCAGAGCATTTAGATAGGTTGCACTACATTCACCACAGTACGATAACACGTGCACTAGAACTCTAAACAATTATTTTGTTGTCAAATGTGAGAATATCGAAAACATATGAAAAGACAGTTAAGTACAGTAACACCTTCTAACCCAACCCATTCAAAGGACACATGACTGTCCATGTGATTCCAGACAGGGCAGATCAGGCTTGCAATGAATAACTTCAATCAGACCCCCTTTCACCCGTAGATGGGGAAGGAAAGAACTAGCTGGGATTAACAACTGATGTCCTGGTGTAAATCAGGGGAGAAGATTGTATTGTGCTCTCCAAAATTCACAAAAGGAATATGCTTTGTCTCAGACCTTTTTCCCGCTGAAACGCGTTCAAAAGCGAACACTGCAACAATATTTTGAATGTAGAATGTGTGGAATGGTCAGAGGCGATCTAAATTACACTAGTCATTTTGTGATGTCATTAAAAATGTTATAGGATATTGTAACTTGGAAAGTGTACCTAATACATATAAAGTTTCCACACTGAGTTGTGCATGTAATATGAAAAATGATGGAAGTGTTAAGAGAGAGGGATGTGATTTGAGAAGCTATAAGAGATAATTGTTTTACATAGCACAGTGCGTAATCACCTCCTCGGAGTGAGGTCAGGGGCGTGCCAGCTTGCCCGGAACCACCCCTTTCGAGCAAAATATAAAAATGTGTTAAGAACAAACACAGAAGAACATAAAAGCTTGAAGCGGCAGCTACAGGTTTAAAATGGTTTGAACGGTGAGTCTCAACACGAGGTGGAGACGATACAATCACCTGTATGGCTGATTAGCTGTTCTAGGTAAGGTTTCTTCGAAAGCGTAGGATCCATCCTTTTACTCTGCTCAAATCATTCTATTATGCTACTCTTATCACCCCAATACTCTCAACCATCAATACGGCTGGAATCTTCAAGAGCGAATGGAAAGAAAATGAACTCAGTAGTTCGATTCAGGACTACACGACAAGTCAGTCACCGGATACCGGACGACTACGAAGGACAACAGTAGAACACTTGTTGGAACCATGTCGGACAATCCGAGCCTTACAAGCGTGCAGCGAAAAGGCCCAACCCCCATTAGAAAGGCTGCCCTGGTTCACCGAGAGACCGCCGGCAAACCCAGGCATTTCCTGTGAATACATTCATGATTTCTTTCTCAAAGTGAGCGGCGGTTCGTGTGCAAACTATATGGTTGCTGTAGGTAAGAGTAGTTTCTGAATGTACCAATGTTAGGTGTCTCTGGCCCTCTCTCCCCCCTCCAACTCTTCTTTGTAATTGATGTTGTCATTCCGCTAGGGACCTGTTTTCAGTGTATTAACTGGTGCAGAGTGTGTATGTTTATCCTGTGTTCCCATTTAATTAGCTAGTAAATAAATTATTAAACTAATTTGTGTAATACTGAAACATTAGTATGGTTTGTGTTTTTGCAAATGCAAGGAGGTTACAAATATATGTGATAGGTAAAGGCCTTTTAGTTTAATTCGGGAGAATTACCGCTCCGGTGGTGCACCAGATCCTAATGAGTTAATTGTTACATGATTAATTTATTCCGGTAACAATTAAACATAGTAAGTTAATAATAGATAAAGACTTCAGATTAATATTAGTCAAGTCACAACAATACACATATATAGGTTTTAGAGAGGTGTGGTGGGCTGCCATACTCTACACCCGGGAGCTGTTGTTGTGGGGGGTTAAGTGCCTTGCTCAAGATTACAACGGCAGGCAATGGCATCTAGGATTTGATACCAGCAACTGCCGGATTCCAACTCACTTTGTCAGATTTTTCCCGTTGGACAAGGATTCAAACTTGGAATCCCCCGGTTGCTGGCTTCCCAGAATAGCCATATCTTTTTCACACACATACGATAGATCAGTTTACAGAAACATGCATAGTTCTAACACAATTAACTTTTACTAACAACACATACAGTATAGATAACAGAATCGTGCACATTTCCAGCATACCTTATCTTTAGCTGTTTTGAAAGAAGTGGCAGAGCTGGTGGGACGTGTGTTGAGGTTCACACCTGTCGGTGTGTCGTTGGTCACATTGAGGGGCAGAACAAAGCGCCGGGGAAAAGCTTTGTACATGGTGTTGTAGACCTGAGGAACAAATAGAGTGGATGTGAACATCAAATCAAATTCTTATTTGTCACATGAGCCGACTACAACCTTACTATGTAATGCTTACTTACAAGCCCTTAACCAACAATGCAATTTTAAGACGATAAGAGCTGAGAACATATTTAATAAATCAACTAAAAGTTCAAAAGTAACAAAATAATGATAAAGACGCCATCATATTTACATACTGTAAGTTTACTCAGTACTTTGTTGAAGCACCTATGGCAGCGATAACAGCCTCAAATCTTCTTGGGTATGACGTTCAAGCTTGGCACACCTGTATTTGGGGAGTTTCTCCCATTCTTCTCTGCAGATCCTCTCAAGCTCTGTCAGGTTGGATAGAGAGAGTCGTAACAGAACTAATTTCGTGTCCCTCCAGAGATGTTTGATCGGGTTCAAGTCCGCGCTCTGGCTGGGCCACTCAAGGACATTAAGAGACTTGTCCCGAAGGGCACTCCTGCGTTGACTTGGCTTAGGGTTGTTGTCCTGTTGGATGGTGAGCCTTCACCACAGTCTGAGGTCCTGCATGCTCTGGAGCAAGTTATCAAGGATCTGTACTTGGCTCTGTACTTTGCTCCAGAAAGATGAATCTTTCACTCGATCCTGACTAGTCTCCAAGTCCTTGCCACTGGAACACATCCCCACAGCATGATGCTGCTGCCACCATGCTTCACCATAGAGATGGTGACTCTTAGCATTCAGGACAAAGACTAATCTTTGTTTCATCAGACCAGATCATTTAGTTTCCTATGGTCTGAGAGTCTGTAGGTGCCTTTTGGCAAAATCCAAGCAGGCTGTCATGTGCCTTTCACTGAGGAGTGGCTTCTGCCTTGCCACTAACAAAGACGAGATTGGTGGAGTGCTGCAGAGATGTTTTTCCTACTGGAAGGTTCTCCCATCTCCACAGAGGAAAATGGGAGCTCTTTCAGAGTCACCATCGTGTTCTTGGTCACCTCGCTTACCAAGGCGCTTCTCCCCTGATTGCTCAGTTTGGCAGGGCGGCCAGCTCTAGGAAGAGTCTTGGTGATTCCAAACTTCCTTCATTTAAGAATGATGGAGGTCACCGTGTTCTTCAATGCTGCAGAAGTTTTGTACCCTTCCCAAGGTCGGTGCCTCAACACAATCCTGTCTTGCAGCACTGTGGACAACTCTTTCGACCTCATGGCTTGGTTTTTGCTCTGACATGCACTGTCAACTGTGGGACCTTACACCTTACAGGTGTGTGCCTTTCAAAATCATGTCCAATCAATTTAATTTGGCACAGGTGGACTCCAATCAAGTTGTAGAAACATGGATTATTAATGGAATGATCAGCTCAATTTCGAGTCCCCTAGCAAATGGTCTGAATTCTTATGTAAAATCATGTATTTTATCTTAGTTGAATAGATTTTCAAAAATGTCAAAGAACCTGTTTTCACTTTGTCATTATGGGGTATTGTCTGTAGATTGATGAGGAAATAATTGTATTTAATCTATTTTAGAATAAGGCTGTAACAAAATGTGGAAAAATTCAGGGGTCTGAATTCTTTCCGAATGCACTGTACATGTAGGTAGGGGTAAAGTTACTATGCAATGATTCAGGGGTCAATGCAAGTAGTCCGGATAGCCATTTGATTAATTGATCAGCAGTCTTATGGCTTGGGGGTAGAAGGTGTTAAGGAGCCTTTTGGACCTGGAGACCCAGTACGTCTTGCCATGCATTAGCACAGAGAACAGTCTATGACTTGGGCGGCTGAAGACTGAAGGCCTTTCAAAGCACTTCATGGCTACAGACTATGGGGTGCTAGTCATTTAAGCAGGTTACCTTGGCGTTGTTGGGCACAGGGACTATGGTGGTCAGCTTGAAGCATGTGCAGTACATAGGTATTACAGATTTGGTTGGGGAGAGGTGGAAAATATCAGTAAAGACACTTGCCAGTTGGTCCGTGCATGCTCCGAGTACACGTCCTGGTAATCCGTCTGGCCCTCGGCCTTGTGAATGTTGACCTGTTTAAAAGGTCTTACTCATATCAGCTATAAAGAGCGTGATCACACAGTGATACGGAACAGCTGGTGCTCTAATATATGCTTCAGTTAAATGCTTGCCTCAAAGCGAACATAAAAGGCATTTAACTCATCTGGTAGGCTCGCTTCACTGTGCAGCTCTAGCAGCATCCCAATGTAATAGCATAAATGGTATTTTATTAGGATCCCCATTAGATGTTGCGAAAGCAGCAGCTACTATTCCAGGAGTCCACAGAAAATATGAAACATGACATCATACACAACATTAATAGACAAGAATAGATCAAGGACAAAACGATATAAAACATTTTAAAAGGCACACGTAGACTATAAATCAATTCACAAACTATCTAGGTCAAATAGGGGAGAGGTATTGTGCAGTGAGGTGTTTGATTTTTTAAACCAGGTATGTTCATTTGAGCAATATGAGATGGAAAGGAGTTCCATTCCTTTAATAATGCTCTATATAGTACAGTTCACTTTCTTGAATTGTTCAGGATTTGGGGACTGTGAAAAGACGCCTGGTGGTATGTCTGGCGGGGTAATTGTGTTTGTCAGAGAGGTGTTTCTTATAAAAAGAAGAAGTGACAGTCAGTTTCTCCTCAACTCTTAGCCAAGAGAGACTGGCATGCATAGTATTTATATCAGTCCTCTGATTACAATGAAGAGCAAGACGTGCCAATCGGTCCTGGGCCAACTGCAGCTTAACCAGGTTTTTCCTTGAAGCACAACCACACGACTGGACAATAATCAAGATAAGACAAAACTAGAGCCTGTAGGACTTGCTTTTTGGAGTGTGGTGTCAAAAAAGCAGAGCATATCTTAATTGCAGACAAACCTCTCCCCATCTTTACAACTATTGAATCTACAGTTGAAGTCAAAGTTTACAAACTTTCGCCAAATGCATTTAAACTCAGTTTTTCACAATTCCTGACATTTAATCCTAGTAACAATTCCCTATCCTAGGTAATTTAGGATCACCACTTTATTTTAAGAATGTGAAATGTAAGAACAGTAGATCATTATTTATTTCAGCTTTCATCACATTCCCAGTGGGTCAAAAATGTACATACACTCAATTAGTATTTGGTATTTGGCTAACTTGACAAAATATGCATTGCTTTTCTTTCATTATTTGATTTTTATGCATGAGTACGATGGCTAACTGTTCATTATTGGCATTTCCTGCCTAAGTTTGCCCACTTTGCCAATGAAGTAATCATTAAAATGTAACATCTGCTTCCAACTCACTCTCAAACACATAGATCCCCTGGACACAGCTCACTTTCCAACCCATTTTCCAGCTCACACTCAAACACAGATCCCCTGAACGCAGCTCCCCCCCAGATCCCAATCACCTAAATTCTGATCACCTGTTCACACACACGTCATTATCACACACTATTTAGTTCAGTTCTTTGCACCCCATCATTGTGAGGTATTGTTTGTTTTGTGACACTTCTATTCGAGCTCTGTTTTTGCATGTTATCAATAATTGGAAGAAGCGATTTCATAAATCCATCAAGTGCCACACCTGGGTGCTCCTTATTAATCATGTCAGAACAACAAATGTTATTTTCCTCATCTACATGATCTTATACACTATTTTTGGCCCAGCTTTTGGAACTTTGGCTTTCCTGGAAATAGACACTATATTTCTATATTGTGACCACTGCATCCAATGGTGTACGGATACAGCTTTAGAACAAAGTTCTACAGTATTAGTAAAATGTGCTAAATACATGTGGATCATCTTGTTCTTGTAGTGTTTGTTAACACCCTGGTAGGTTGATTAATAACCAAAACCAGATTACAGGCTATGGTTACAGTGAGAAGTTTCCTCTTGAGTGGACAGCTTGATGAAAACCAGTCAATATTCAGGTCCCCAAGAAAGTAGACCTCTGTTTACATCATATATATATATATATAAATAATTGTATTGCTACCACACACACAATGATTGAGGAGATTGCATTGCTGTGTGCTCGATTTTATACACTTGTCAGCAACCAGTGTGGCTGAAATAGCAAAATCCATTCATTTGAAGGGGTGTCCACATAATATTATGTGGTTGCTGACAAGTGTATAAAATTGAGCACACAGCAATGCAATCTCCACAATCATTTGTAGTAGACTGGCCTTACTGAAGAGCTCAGACTTTCAACATGGCACTGTCATTGGATGCCACCTTTCCATCAAGTCAGTTCGTCAAATTTCTGCCCTGCTAGAGCTGCTCTGGGCAACTATAAGTGCTGTTATTGTATTCATATCGCTTGACTTAGTACAACAAAATGTAGACTACAGCCTGAATTCAAAATGTATTAGATTACTTGTCTCTCACCCATCTACACTTTATGAAAACATGTTTAAGGACATGTTAAATACAATCAGCTGACATGTTAAATACGGAAATCTAATTTACATAAGTATTTACACCCGAGTCAATACTTTGTAGAAGCACCTTTGGCAGTCATTGAAGCTATGAGTCTTTCTGGGTAAGTTGCTAAGAGCTTTCCTCAAATAACTTTTTTCTAAATTATTCAAGCTCTGTCAAATTGGTTGTTGATCAGTGCTAGAAAACCATTTTCCGGTCTTCCCATAGATTTTAAAGCAGAATTCATTCGTAACTGTAACTCAGCCACTCAGGAACACCCACTGTCTTCTTGGTAAGCAACTCCAGTGTAGATTTAGCCTTTTTTTAGGTTATTGTCCTGTTGAAAGGTGAATTCCTCTCCCAGTGTCTGGTGGAAAGCACACTGAACTAGGTTCTCTATGATTTTGCCTGTGCTTAGCGTCATTCCATGTATTTTTTTCCTGAAATACTCCCCAGTCCTCAACAGTTACAAGCATGCCCATTACAGGATGTAGCCACCACTTACAAATATGGGAGTGGTACTCAGTAAAGTGTTGCATTGGATTTGCCCCGCACATAACACTTTGTATTATTGCCAAAAAAGTGAATTGCTTTGCCACATTTTTTGCTGTATTACGTTAGTACCTTGTCGCAAACAGGATGCATGTTTTGGACTATTTGTTATTCTTTACAGACTTCCTTTTATTAACTCAATTAGGTTAGTGTTGTGGAGTAACTACAACGTTGTTCATCCCTCCTCAGTTTTCATCTATTAATTATTAAAGCCATTAAACTCTGTAACTGTTTTAAAGTCATCATTGGCCTCACAATGAAATCCCGGAGCAATTCTGTTCTTTTCCAGCAACTGAGTTAGGAAGGACGCCTGTATCTTTGTAGCGACTTGTTGTGTTGATACACCAAAGTGTAATTAATGACTTCACTATGTTCAAAGGGATAGTCAATGTCTGCTTTTGTTACCTACTAATAGTTGCCCTTATTTGAAAGATGTTGCAAAACCTCCCTGGTCTCTGTGTTCGAAATGCACTGCTCGACTTTGGGACTTACAGAGATGAGGTAGTCATTAAAAATCATGTTAAACACTACTGTTGCACAGAGTTCATACATTTTATTATGTGACCTGTTAAGCAGATTGACTCCTGGACTTATTTAAGCTTGCCATAACAAAGAGGTTGAATTCTTATTGACTCAACATTTCAGCTTTTCATTTTTAATTAATTTGTAAAAAAAAGAATAAAAAAAAAAAATCATAAAAAAAGAATTCCACTTTGACATGAGGTATTGTGTGTAGGCCAGTGACAAAACATTTGAATGTAATCCACTTTAAATTCAGGCTGTAACACAACAAAATGTGGAAAAGGCACTGTATTTCTATGCTGACCTGATCGAGAGCCTTCCCTGACTTGCGTAGGTTCTGGATGAGGTAGTTGTTAAGGGCCACCCCATTGTCAGAGCAACACATGTCCAGCATTAGGAAGCCGTCCTCCTCATAAGCATTGATCTGGTGGAACACTGACAGAGCCTTGGTGTGGAACTTTACAGAGTTGGTCTAGAGGAGACAGAGGAGAGAGGGACAAACAGCTAGTGAAGTAAAAGTTACTTCAAATGAGGCCTAATTAGACAAAGTAAAAATGAAGTACACGAAACGAGATGAATCATTCATTTTTAGATACTAAATTAGATACTAAGACTTTCAAACAAGATCATTCCAAGAGACTACGTTTTTATATATACACGTTTTTGTCTTAGGCTTCAGGGCTTCTGTAATAGAACCATATGAGTTATTTATTTGCATTATGAAGGCCTTTAAAAGCATTGTCCTGTCAACCTCTCACCTGTCCTGTGTGTTTGTCAACCAGGTGGAAGACAGTATCTTGCTTGGGGTCCCAGTAGAACCCCTCACAGATGCTCTCCCCCCTCTTCTTGGCTGTGATGATCTTCAGCGGGTCCATTTTGATAGGCTGCTCTATGAATACCACATAGTTCTCTGACATGGCTACAGGAAGAAGCGAAGATATATTACATAGTAATAGATAGTCAAATACATTGTTTTCATTTGGGGATGGGGTCGATTTGAATGGATGGTTTTTCATTTTTTCTATTCAAATCACTTCCTGAATTGACTTTCATTTATATATGTTTTTGCTACAGAAAGGAGAAGTGATACATATACCTGTAAATACACCCCGCCCATTTTCAAAATGATTGTCATTGCTGAAATAGCATTATGTAGTGACATTGTGAGATTATGTGTACATGAGTATAAGGAGGGTTAAGGGCAGAGGAACCTTCCTTTCTGGCTTTCTGTCAAGTTAAAATGAGACTTGGAAGTTTGACACTTAAGTCAGGGTACATTTTGTTCCTTGTGGATATGATAGAGACGTACAGTGACAATATCTAAGGGAAGTCATGGGATGCATTCCTAATGGCGCCCTATTCCTTATATAGTGCACTACTTCTGACCAGCCCTGATCAAAATAAGTGCACTATTGCTATTTGGGACACAACCATGGTTGTTTTGGCTCTTATTGCATAGGTATTGCATGAAGTGTTTGATAGGTTTACCGAAGCTGTGGAAGTAGGAGGGCCTGGCCTTGTCTACAGGGACAATAGAGCAGAGCACTTCAGCCCCCTCCAGAGTTTCTTCAGGATTGTTCTTCTTAGGGGGCACTTTGATTATGTTATACAAGGCACCTAAAATGACAGGGACACAGTTAGTACACAACCTCTCGCAGTGTTGTAATACTGTGTCACAACACTGGTGTGTATACAATAAATTATCTAAACTCACAGGAACACTGTTTCTACACAACCTGTCACCCTGTGATATTGTGTCAGAGCCACATAAAACACACTTGTATATAGACAAGAATTGTATATAAATACAATTAATTTATTGTATACAAGTATCTCACAGAGATCACAGTAAATAATGTTGTCGGAAATTAAAAACCTCTGGGATAGGCGGGATGGTAGCGTCCCACTTCGCCACTAGTCAGGGAAAATGCAGAGCGCCAAATTCAATTCAAATAAAATACTATAAAAATCAAACTTTCATTAAATCACACATGTAAGATAGCAAATTAAAGCTACACTCGTTGTGAATCCAGCCAACATGTCAGATTTGAAAAAGGCTTTTCGGCAAAAGCATAAGATGCTATTATCTGATGACAGCACAACAGTAAACAATGATAGTAGCATATTTCAACTCTGCAGGCACGACAAATAAAATATGCCTTTCCTTTGAAGAGCTTCTTTTGTTGACACTCCAATATGTCCCATAAACATCACAAATGGTCCTTTTGTTCGATTAGTATATCCAAAATGTCCATTTATTTGGCGCGTTTGATCCAGAAAAACACTGGTTCCAACTTGACCAACGTCACAAAATCTCAAAAGTTACATGTAAAACTTTGCCAAAACATTTCAAACTACTTTTGTAATACAACTTTAGGTATTTTTAAACGTAAATAATCAATAAAGTTGAAGACCGGATGATCTGTGTTCAATACAGGAGGACAAACTCAAGCATGCTTTCTGGTCTTGCGCAACTATCAAACAGTACACATGACGTGACACTTGTTCAAGATGGCCGTACTTCTTCATTACACAAAGGATTAACCTCAACCAATTTCTATAGACTGGTGACATCCAGTGGAAGCGGTAGGAACTGCAAACAAGTCCCTTAGAAATCTGGTTTCCCAATGAAAAATCCATATCTTATATTCTGGGGATGAGTAGCAGGAAGTTGAATTTGGGCACGCTATTTATCCAAAAGTGAAAATGCTGCTCCCTATCCCGAAGAAGTTAACCAGTGTGTGCTCATTGCTCAACACAGATGACGCCAATGTTGTCTGAGGTTTTCAGCTTGGCATGTTTGAGGAGGATTATTACCCCCTCACCCATCTGAGCTCAGACATAAATAAAACTCATATCTCTTACTGGTTTAAATCAGCACCATTACTTCTGTCTTGAGTCACTCAGGTTTAAGATGCAGTAATACAGACTTCTACTGAATATTACAATACTGCCTTAAAAAAGGTACATCTCACCGTTTTATACCTCCTGCACCATACCAGTGTCTACATTTCTAGAAAAAACGTCAATTTTTGTATTACTATGTTGTCAAAATGGTGAAGTGCCCCTTTAAGTGTACTTGATGAAAACCAAATCAGGACTATACAGTGCTACCATTTTGATCGTATATGCTCCTAAATATCTTGCTGTGCTACCTGGAATTTTAATTTGGCAGCAACAGTGCCACTAAAAAAAATATATATAAATAAATCACATTTAGTAGGTCCCTTACCAAAATGAATTTGTTGTGGCAACCTTCCCACAAGTTTGTGACAAATTTGCTGCAAACTAAATAGTGTGCCACAAAATGTTGCCAGACGTTTGCAAACTTTTGCCACTAGTGGTGAATCTGCGGCAAAGCTTTGGCCACTAGTGGCAAAACGGCCACCAGAGTATTTCTGACAGGCTATTCTGACTATTTGAATCTGTTGCAAACCTGTCACAACATTTATTGCCTCGAGTGGAAAAAAGTGTACCAGAAGCCGTGATTGTGAAAGACATGGAGGGAGGTTGAGATGGCTGGAGCAGAAGTGTTGTTTTTTAATGCTGAAAGTGAGTGAAATATAGTTAATGAGAAAGATGAGTCGACAACTGTGATCCAAAAATTGAAAACATTTTGTGGAAAAAGAGTCGGATGAATTGTTGCATGTTTGAGTATGTTTTTTGGATAAGGATGTACATTTGGGAATCCCTATTGAAGTCACAAAGATGGTGAAGGCTGCGCTGATAAAAGTGGAATAAGCAGGAGTGGTTCAGTATGGTGTTGATATTGTGTGTGTATCTAAAGAAATGAGTGTGTTTATTGTGGCTCACGAAGGTATCGATGCATGAAGTGGACAGCTTTGATTTTCGGAGCAGGGCAGCGGGAAAAAGTTTGGGATATTGACAATCAATATCTTAGGCAGAAAAATCCAAGTGTAGTTAATGCACATTGCTTAACCCATCATGGGAAAAAGGAGCAAAGTTTATCTGTATTATTTATGAAGAGTATCTACCAACCTATGTAAAGCTGGGAAATGCAGTTGAAGTCGGACATTTACATACACCTTAGCCAAATACAGTCATGGCCAAAAGTTGAGAATGACAAATATTAATTTCCACAAAGTTTGCTTCAGTGTCTTTAGATATTTTTGTCAGATGTTACTATGGAATACTGAAGTATAATTACAATAATTGCATAAGTGTCAAAGGATTTTATTGACAATTATATGAAGTTGATGCAAAGAGTCAATATTTGTAGTATTGACCATTCTTTTTCAAGACCTCTGCAATCTACCATGGCATGCTGTCAATTAACTTCTGGGGCACATCCTGACTGATGGCAGCCCATTCTTGCATAATCAATGCTTGGAGTTTGTCAGAATTTGTAAGTTGTTTGTCTACCCGCCTCTTGAGGATTTACCACACGTTCTCAATTGGATAAAGGTCTGGGGAGTTTCCTGGCCATGGACCAAAGATATTGATGTTTTGTTCCCCAAGCCACTTAGTGATCACTTTTGCCTTATGGCAAGGTGCTCCATCATGCTGGTAAAGGCATTGTATGTCAAACTGTTCCTAGATGGTTGGGAGAAGTTGCTCTTGGAGGATGTGTTGGTACCATTCTTTATTCATGGCTGTGCAAAATGGTGGGTGAACCCATTCCCTTGGCTGAGAAGCAACCCCACACATGAGTGGTCTCAGGATGCTTTACTGTTGGCATGACACAGGACTGATGGTAGTTCTCACCTTGTCTTCTCCGGACATGCTTTTTTCTGGATGCCCCAAACAATCGGAAAGGGGATTCAGAGAAAATGACTTTACCCCAGTCCTCAGCAGTCCAATCCCTGTACCTTTTGCAGAATATCAGTCTGTCCCTGATGTTTTTCCTGGAGAGAAGTGGCTTCTTTGCTGCCATTCTTGACACCAGGCCATCCTCCAAAAGTATTTGCCTCACTGTGCGTGGAGATGCACGCACACCTGTCTGCTGCCATTCCTGAGCAAGCTTTGTACTGGTGGTGCCCCGATCCCACAGCCGAATCAACTTTAGGAGACGGTCCTGGCTCTTGCTGGACTTTCTTAGGTGCCTTGAAGGCTTCTTCACAACCATTGAACCGCTCTCCTTGAAGTCCTTGATGATCAGATAAAATGGTTGATTTAGGTGCAATCTTACTGGCAGCAATATCCTTGCCTATGAATCCCTTTTTGTGCAAAGCAATGATGACAGCACGTTTCCTGCAGGTAACCATGGTTGACAGAGGAAGAACAATGATTCCAAGCACCACCCTCCTTTTGAAGCTTCCAGTCTGTTATTTGAACTCAATCAGCATGAAAGAGTGATCACCATCCTTGTTCTCGGCAACACTCACACCTGTGTTAGAGAAAATCACTGACCGCTGGTCCTTTTGTGGCAGGGCTGAAATGCAGTGGAAATGCTTTTTGGGGATTCAGTTCATTTGCATGGCAAAGAGGGACTTTGGAATTAATCGCAATTCATCTGATCACTCTTCATAACATTCTGGAGTTTATGCAAATTGCCATCATACAAACTGAGGCAGCAGATTGAAAATTAATTTGTGTTATTCAAAACTTTTGGCCAAGACTGTATTTAAATTCAGTTTATCAAAATTCCTGACATTTAATCCCAGTAAATATTCACCGTCTTAGGCCAGTTAGGATCACCAATTTATTTAAGAATGTGAAAGGTCAGAATGGGAGAATTATTTATTTCAGCTTTTATATCTTTTATTAAATCCCCAGTGGGTCAGAAGATTACATACACTCAATTGGAATTTGGTGGCATTGCCTTTAAATTGTTTCTCTTGGGTCAAACGTTTTGGGTAGCCTTCCAAAAGCTTCCCACAATAAGTTGGGTGAATTTTGGCCCATTCCTCTGGACAGAGCTGGTGTAACTGAGTCAGGATTGTAGGCCTCCTTGCCCGCACATGCTTTTTCTGTTCTACCTACAAAACTTTATGGGATTGAGGTCAGGGCTTGTGATCGCCAATCCAATACCTCAATTTTGTTGTCCTTAAGCCATTTTGCCACAACTTTGGAAGTATGCTGGGAGTCATTGTCTATTTGGAAGACCCATTTGCAACCAAGCTTTAACTTCCTGAATGATGTCTTGAGATGTTGCTTCAATATATCCACATAGATGGCATCATGAGGCAAAATTATTTTGTGAAGTGCACCAGTCCCTCCTGCATCAAATCACCCCCAGAACATGATGCTCCCACCCCCATGCTTCACGGTTGGGATGGTGTTCTTGGGCTTTCAAGCTACCCATTTTTTCTTTCAAACATAATGGTCATTATGGCCAAACAGCTAAATTTTTGTTTCATCAGACCAGAGGACATTTCTCCAAAAAGTACGATATTTGTCCCCATGTGCAGTTGGAAACTGTAGTCTGGCTTTTTTATGGTGGTTTAGGAGCAGTGGCTTCTTCTACTTTTGTAGTTTCCTCCAGCATCTTCACAAGGTCCTTTGCTGTTGTTCTGGTATTGATTTTAACTTTTCGCACCAAAGTACATTCATCTCTAGGAGACAGAACTCATCTCCTTCCTGAGCGGTGTGACGGCTGCGTGGTACCATGGTGTTTTTACTTGCCTAGTATTGTTTGTACAGATGAACGTGGTACCTTCAGGCCTTTGGAAATTGCTCCCACGGATGAACCAGTCTTGTGGAGGTCTACAATTTTTTCTGAGGTCTTGGCTGATTTTAGATTTTCCCATGATGTCAAGCGAAGAGGCACTGCGTTTGAAGGTAGGCCTTGAAATACATCCACAGGTAAACCTCCAATTGACTCAAATTATGTAAATTAGCCTATCAGAAGATTCTAAAGCCATGACAATGTTCTGGGATTCTCCAAGCTGTTTAAAGGCACAGTCAACTTTGTGTATGTTAACTTCTGACCCACTGGAATTGTGATACAGTGAATTATAAGTTAAATAATCCGTCTGTAAACAATTGTTAGAAAAATTACTTGTGTCAAGCACAACGTAGATGTCCTAACCGACTACCCAAAACTATAGCTTAACAAGAAATGTGGAGTGGTTGAAAAACAAGGTAATGACTCCAACCTAAGTGTATGTAAACTTCCAACTTCCCCCGTATGAAATGCCTTGTGAGAGCGCTCGTGCGAAACCATATGCAATGTGACCACGTGTCAAGTGTTTGCATACGTTAGAAATATGTTATTGAAGAGTCTGAATGTAAAATGTTGTAACTGGTGGGGATCATATTCCCTAATTCTCTGACCTGAGTAACCTTTTAGGGTAAAAGCGGTTGAGGTGTCAAGGATCAGGACTGTACAGCAAATCCCCTAGATTATGTGGAGTGGAGAAGGGTGTTGAAGACATGGCAGTGAACGCACAGCAACTAGTTGCAAAGGTTATGTCAAACAAGTTATCTGGAATCACTTATTGTGAAGGTGGATTTTGTAGCATTTATAGCTACATCTATGAATTGTTCTGCACAAGTGTCCAGGAAGTCCAAGAAGCTGGACATTTTTTTTTTTACAATATATATATATATATATATATATATATATATATATATATATATATATATATATATATATATTCAAAAGTATATGGTGACCCCTTCAAATTAGTGGATTCCACAACTTCAGCCACACCCGTTGCTAACTGGTGCATAAAAATCGAGCATTCAGCCATGCAATCTCCATAGACAAACATTGCCAGAAGAATGGCCTTACTGAAGAGCTCAGTGACTTTCAACGTGGCAACGTCATAGGATGCCACCTTTCCAACAAGTCAGTTAAAATTTCTGCCCTGCTAGAACTGCCCCGTTCGTTCAACTGTAAGTGCTGTTATTGTAAAGTGGACATTTATAGAAGCAACAACGGCTAAGCCGTGAAGTGATATGGCACATAGTGGCAAGAAAAGGTATGTGAAATCTTTGGAATTTCCAGGATGTCTGCATGAATTGGTCATAAAATGTGATCTTATCTTCATCGAAGTCACAACAATAGACAAACAAACTAATAACACAAAAACAATGATACGTTTATGTCTTTATTGAACACACCGTGCAACCATTCACAGTGCTGGGTGCAACAAGTATGAAAACCCTTGGATCTAATAACTGGTTGACCGTCCTTTGGCAGCAGTAACCTCAACCAAACATTTTCTGTAGTTGCGGAGCAGACCTGCACAATGTCAGGAGGAATTTTGGACCATTCCATTTTACCAAACTGTTTCAGTTCAGTAATATTCTTTGGATGTCTGGAGTGAACCACTCTTGACGTCTTGAAACAGCATCTCAAATCGGGTTGAGGTCATGACTCTGACTGGGCCACTCCAGAAGGCGTATTTTCTTCTATTGAAGCCATTTTGTTGTTGATTTACTTCTGTGTTTTGGGTCGTTGTCCTGTTGCGTCACCCAACTTCTGTTGAGCTTCAATTCACGGACAGACAGCCTTACATTCTCCTGCAAAATGTTTTGATGAACTTGGTAATTCATTTTTCTGTTGATAGCAAGCTATCCATGCCATAAAGGCAGCAAAGCAGCAACAAACCATGTTGCTCCCTCTACCATACTTTACAATTGGGATGAGGTTTTGATGTTGGTGTGCTTTTTTTTCTCCACACATAGTGTTGTGTACTCCTTCCAAACACCTCACCTTTAGTTTAATCTGTCCACAGAATATTTTGGAACATCCAGGTGATCTTTTGTGAACTTCAGATGTGCAGCAATGTGGGGTCCTCCCTTGAACACCATTCTTGTTTAGTGTTTTATGTATCATAGACTCATCAACAGAGATGTTAGCATGTTCAAGAGATTTCGGTAAGTCTGACACTAGGATTCTTCTTAACCTCAGAGCATTCCGCGCTGTGCTCTTGCAGCCATCTTTGCAGGATAGCCACTCCTAGGGAGAGTAGCAACAGTGCTGAACTTTCTCCATTCATAGACCATATGTTTTACCGTCGACTGATGAACATCAAGGCTATTGGAGATACTTTTGTAACCTTTTCCAGTTTTATGCAAGTCAACAATTCTTAAACTTAGGTCTTCTGAGATGTATTTTGTTTGAGGCATGGTTCACATCAGGCAATGCTTCTTGTGAATAGCAAACTCACATTTTGTGAGTGGTTATTATAGGGCAGCTCTAACCAATATCTCCAATCTCGTCTCATTGATTTGATTCCAAGTTAGCTGACTCCGGACTCCAATTAGCTTTTGGAGAAGTCATTAGTCTAGGGGTTTACATACTTCCAACCTACACTGTGAATGTTTAAATTATGTATTGAATATAGAAAAATAAACTAATAACATGCAAATTATTGTAAGCACACTGTTTGCCTATTTTTGCAGAAACCCAAGTAATTCCAAAAGGGTTCACATACCTTTTCTTGCCAATATCAGCTCACAGAATGGGGCCGTCGAGTGCTGAAACGCGTAGCATGTAATAATCGTCTGTAGTCGGTTGCAACACTCACTACCAAGTTCCAAACTGCCTCTGGAAGCAACGTCAGCACAATAACTTTTCAAGCGTCAGCTGGAGTGTTGTAAAGCTCAGCGCCAATGGACTTCGTAGCAGTGGAAACGCATTCTCTAGAGTGATGAATCATGCTTCACCATCTGGTAGTCGGATGGAAATATCAGGGTTTGGAAGATGCCAGGAGAACGCTACCGGCCTCAATGCATAGTGCCAACTTAAAAGTTTGGTGGAGGAGGATATGGTCTGTGGCTGTTTTTGGGCTAGGCCCCTTAGTTTCAGTGAAGGGAAATCTTAATGCTACAGCATGCAATGACATTCTAGACGATTCTGTTCTTCCAAATTTGTTGCAACAGTTTTGGAAGGCCCTTTCCTGTTTCAGCATGACAATGCCCCCGTGCACAAAGCGAAGTCCATACAGAAATGGTTTGTCGAGATCGATGTGGAACTTCTTGACTGGTATGCACAGAGCCCTGATCTCAACAACGTCGAACACCGGTGCGTCAATCGGCTCTAGGTTTTTTTAATGCCGAATTCGCTAGTAAATTGTGAGACGGGGCTTGATTCGTTCTCTCAAATGTGTTTTCTTCCCCTTGGGGTTGAGACCTCATTGCTTTGATTTGAAAAGCCAACCATTGTAGAAGGAGGTGGAGCTCAGGGGATGTGTGTGGCTCTGGGTGTTTGAGTGAGAAAGACACAGAAGAGATCCAACCAGGAAAATCACAGCCCCATTCATTAACAACACTTTGTGCTGACAACATCAAAGAGCCATTCTCGTCTCTGAAGTCAGGAGCACTTCAAGAGTTAGGTGTTAGCCAGACTAGTGATTAACTTCTTATGGCCGAGATCCCGTTACCTGGAGCAATATAACAACCAGTGATAGTACAGGGTGCCATACTCAAAAGAACAGAAATATAAATTAAAATTCCTCAAACATATCGTTTTCAAAGTAGTCTTGTTGTTAATCCCACCAGTGTCCGATTTCAAATAGGATTTACGGGGAAAGCACCAAACGATTGTTAGCTCACCAACAACTCACTAAAATACAGCCAAAGAGAGAGGGAGAAAAAGCAGAGAAAATGAATCACAAACCTTTGATAATCTTCATCAGATGACACTCATGTTACACAATACATGCATGTTTTGTTTGATAAAGTTCATATTTATATCAGAAAATCTGAGTTTACATTGGAGCATTCCATTCACTAGTTCCAAAAACATCCAGTGATTTTGCATAGCCACATCATTCAACAGAAATACTCATCAATGTAGATAACACAAGTTATACACATGGAATGATAGATATACCTCTCCTTAATGCAACCACTGTGTCAGATTTCAAAAAAACTTTACGGAAAAAGAAACTCATGCAATAATCTGAGACGGTGCTCAGAACAAGAGAAAACGTAACCTCCATGTTGGAGTCAACAGAAACCATAAAGTACATAAATGTTTCCTTACCTTTGATGAACTTCATCAGAATGCAGTCCTAGGAATCCCAGGTCCACAATAAATACTTGATTTATTCAATAATGTCCGTTATTTATGTCCAATTAGCTACTTTGGTGAGCGCGTTTGGTACACAATTGCAAAGTCACAAAGCGCGTCCACTATAACGTGACGAAATGTCCAAAAGTTCCGTAACAGTCAGTAGAAACATGTCAAACAATGTACTGAATCAATCTTTAGAATGTCGTTTACATACATCTTGAATAACATTCCAACCGGAGAATTAGAATTACTTCAAATGAGCGGTGGAACGCAGGTCCTTCCCTTGAGTTGCCCATGCTTTCACTATGCGCATTCACAACTCATGGCAGTGGTGACTATTTCCTGTCTCATTTGACCCCCCTAAACATTAGAGTCAGACAAAGTTCTATTGACATCTAGTGGAAGGTGTAGGAAGTGAACTCATCCATATATCGCTGTAATTTCAATGAGAGCTGGGTTGAAAATCTGCCACCCCCAGAAAAAATTAGAACAGGAAGGTGACTTTCTCAGGGTTTTGCCTGCAATATGAGTTCTGTTATACTCAGACATAATTCAAACAGTTTTAGAAACGTCAGTGTTTTTTATCCAGTACTAATATGCATATATATATTAGCAACTGAGACTGAGGAGCTGGCCGTTTACAATGGGCACCTTTTCATCCAAGCTACTCAATACTGCCCCTACAGCCATAAAAAGTTAACTGCAATGGAAAAGTAATTGTTCATCTGGCTAAAACATTACACATTTTGATGTCACAGGCATTAGAAATATGGTGGATTTGAGCAAGTTTGATGTCATTAATATTTGTGGATATGTAAGTAAATGTTAAATTGTCTATTGTTTTTGTCAAAGAATATTTCTGTTTGTAAAAAAAAAATAGAAAATGACAAAAAAGTAATTATCTGCTTTACAGAGTAATCAGGACTTTGTTAATTTGTTAATGGCTTGGCTTTGCTCATTTTTGTATTTCTAACACAAGCAATTGCACAGTGATTACTTACAGAATATCCCAGTCGATGTGTATTTGTGAGGTGAACTCGTTAGAAGAATGTCCAATAGCATCGATTTTTTAGGTGCTCTTGGATTCGGTCTTGTAGGCGCATTCATTAATTTTGTAAGATTCAGAGAGTCAAGCAGTTCTTTAAAAGAGTCTAATACAGATGTACATCTTCTAAAATAATGAATTCAGAGTCATTTAGCTTATGCATGACATCATAAAGATAATGAAGTGCGTCTCCCGAAGTCAAGGGTGATCTGTACCAGCTGACTTGTGTGATGTGGGAGTCCTTATTTACGTTAATTTTAACTGCAATCAAAGGGAGTCGGTAGCGATTGCATGGTATCTACAGTCTCAGGGTTTGGTCACATTACCAGAGATCAACAATAAAAGCATAACAATACATCAGTTGCCCAATGCGTGAGGACTTGGCGGAGCCAGTACCGCTGTCAATAAAACGAGCCGGGTCTATCAGGAAAGAAAAAATATAATTCAAGAGTTTGAGATTTGGGAAGAATGCCATCAAGTGTAGTCCCACTTGCGTTTCAGAGTGTAACAAATGCAATTGTATGGCCTTTTTGGACTGTTTGCAAATTGTAGGGCATAAGACAAAGATAATTCACCTGTTGATCATTCAGCCTATTTAATCCAAATGTTTTTATCTTTATTTAACTAGGCAAGTCAGTTAAGAACAAATTCTTATTTTCAATGACAGTAGGTCAACTGCCTTGTTCAATTTTAACCTTGTCAGCTCGGGGATTCAATCTTGCAACCTTTTGGTTACTAGTCCAAAGCTCTAGCCACTAGGCTACCTGCACCTCAATATGGTTGAATACCTTCACCAGGTGGCAGTGACCAGACCCCAACCCATTTGTGTTGGCTGCTGGGGACTGCTCACAGGTTTCTACTTCTAGCAGGCGAACTATCTGAATCGCTGTGTCTCCAGCTCGCCTAGCATAGCAGCAACTACGGAATTGGCTCCTTGACTCATCTAGTGCTACTCATTGGACCTTATGATCACTTGGCTACACATGGCTCTCCCTAAAGTCAATATGCCTTGTCTATTGCTGTTTAGGTTAGTTATTGTCATATTTCACTGTTGAGCCCCGAGTCCTGCCCAATATGCCTTTGATAGCGCTTTTGTTCCATCCCCCACACATGCGGTGAACTCACCTGATTTACATGGTGCCTCTAGAGACAATCTCTCTCATCGTCACACAATGCCAAGGTTTACCTCCACTGTACTCACATCCTACAAATACCCTTGTCTGTATATTATGCCTTGAATCTATTATTCTGCTCCCAGAAATCTGCTCCTTTTACTCTGTACCGAATGCACTAGACGACCAGTTCTTATAGCCTTTAGCCGTACCCTTATCCTACTCTGGTGATGTAGAGGTTAACCCAGGCCCTGCAGCCACCAACACCACTCCCATTCCCCAGGTGCTATCATTTGTTGACTTCTGTAACCGTAAAAGCCTCGGTTTCATGCATGTTAACATTAGAAGCCTCCTCCCTGTTTGTTTTATTCCCTGCTTTAGCACACTCTACCAACCCTGATTTCCTAGCCATGTCCAAATCATGGCTTAGGATGCTCACCAAAAATCCTGAAATTTCCATCCCTAACTATAACATCTTCCGACAAGATAGAACTGCGAAAGGGTGCGGAGTTGCAATTCTGTCATACTATCCAGGTTTGTTCTCAAACAATGAGCTTCTACTTTTAAAAAGCCACCTTTCCAGAAACAAGTCTCACCATTGCCGCTTGTTATAGACCCCCTTCAGCCCCCAGCTGTGCCCTGGACACCATATGTGAATTGATTGCCCCAGATGTATCTTCAGTGTTCGTACTGTTAGGTGACCTAAAACGGGATATGCTTAACATCCCGGCTGTCCTACAATCTAAGATAGATGTCCTCAATCTCACACAAATTAAGGAACCTACCTGGTACAATCCTAAATCTGTAACCATGGGCATCCTCTTAGATATCATCCTGACCAACTTGCACTCTAAATACACCTCTGTTCACAACCAGGATCTCAGAGTTCATTGCCTCATTGCCTACATGCCTAATGTGTCCGCGGTCAAACGACCACCTCTCATCATTGTCAAACGCTCCCTAAAACACTTCAGCCAGCAGGCCTTTCTAATCAACCTGGCCCGGGTACCCTGAAAGGAAATTGACCTCATCCCATCAGTAAAGGATGCCTGGTTGCTCTTTAAAAGTGCTTTCCTCTCCATCTTAAATAAGCATGCCCCATTCAAGAAATGTAGAACAAAGACCAGATATTACCCTTGGTTCACCAAGACTTGACCAGCACAAAAACATCCTGTGGCATTCTGCATTAGCATCGAATAGGCCCCGTGATATGCAGCTTTTCAGGGAAGGCAAAATCTGGATGCCTACAAATCAGCTGGGCTAGACAATCTGTACCCTCTCTATCTAAACTTATCCGCCAAAATTGTTGCAACCCTTATTACTAGCCTGTTCAACCTCGCTTTCGTATCTGAGATCCCCAAATATTGGAAAGCTGCCAGTCATCCCCCTCAAACTGTTACAGACCGATACCCATCCTGCCCTGCCTTTCTAAATTATTCGAAAGCCAAGCTAACAAACAGATCAACGACCATGTCGAATTCCACCGTACCTTCTCCACTATGCAATCTGGTTTCATTGGTGCACCTCAGCCACGCTCAAGGTCCTAAACGATATCATAACCATCATTGATTGAAGAAAGTACTGTGCAGCAGTCTTCATCGACCTGGCCAAGGCTTTCAACTCTGTCAATCAGTGCAATCTCATCAGACTCAATAGCCTTGGCTTCTCAAATGACAACACCATTCTGTATACATCTGGCCCTTCTTTGGACACTTAAACCTACAAACCAGCTTCAATGATGTACAAACACTCCTTCCGTGGCCTCCAACTGCTTTTATATGCTAGTGAAGCTAAATGCATGCTCTTCAACCGATAGTTGCCCCCAGCCGCCCAGCATCACTACTCTGGACGGTTTTGAATTAGAATATGTGGACAACTAACTAGGTGTCTAGTTAGACTAAACTCTCCTTCCAGACTCACATTAACCTGTTACGGCTGCTGTCCCTGTACAGGGATCAACATCAGCGGAAATTTCAGTGTGACAACTAATAGTACTCGATACAACTCAAACTTTCATTAAAACACACATGCAGGGTACTCAATTAAAGCTACACTCGTTGTGAATCTAGCCAACATGTCAGATTTTTAAAATGCTTTTCGGCGAAAGCATGAGAAGCTATTATCTGATAGCATGCAACCACCGAAATACACAAAGGGGACGTAAACAAAATAATTAGCGTAGCCGGCACTACACAAAACGCAGAAATAAAATATAAAACATTCATTACCTTTGACGAGCTTCTTTGTTGGCACTCCTATATGTCCCATAAACATCACAATTGGGTCTTTTTTTCGATTAAATTCGTCCATGTATACCCAAAATGTCCATTTATGAAGCCCGTCTGATCCATGAAAAAGCACCGTTCCAAAACGCACCGTCATATTAAAATAAAAATAAAAAATAAAAAGTTACCTATAAACTTTGACAAAACACTTCAAACTACTTTTGTAATACAACTTTAGGTATTAGTAAACGTTAATAATCGATCAAATTGAACATGGGGCGATCTGTATTCAATAGCAGCACGTTTTGAAATCATGGTCCACATTCTCTCTTTCATAACTTCCTGTGGTGTGCTCGACGACAGGAAGTGCCTATTTAAAATCAATTGACAGTACTGGCGACATCGTGTGGAAGCTGTAGGCATTGTAAACAGGGCCCTATCTATTTTCCCTTGCCATAGACTAGAGACTGGCGGAGGGATATTTTGTTTTTTTTGTGAACAGTTTTCCTTGGGATTTTTCCTGCTAAACGCATTCTGTTATAGTCACAGACATGATTTAACCAGTTTTATAAACTTCAGAGTGTTTTCTATCCACACATACTAATCATATGCATATACTATATTCCTGGCATGAGTAGCAGGACGTTGAAATGTTGCGCGATTTTTAACAAAAAGCTGCAAAAATTCGCAGCCTCTTTTTAAGCATCTCCATTCCAAAATTAAATCTAGAATCGGCTTCCTATTTCATAACAAAGCATCCTTTAGTCATGCTTCCAACCATAGCCTCCTAAATCTGACGATCCTACTGATCATTGACTTTGGCGATGTCATTTACAAAATAGCCTCTGACACTCTACTCAGCAAACTGGATGTGATCTATCAGAGTGCCATCCGTTGTCACCAAAGTCCCATATACTACCCACCACTGCGACCTGTATGGCTGACCCTCACTACATACAATGGGGCAAAAAAGTATTTAGTCAGCCACCAATTGTGCAAGTTCTCCTACTTAAAAAGATGAGGCCTGTAATTTTCATCATAGGTACACTTCAACTATGACAGACAAAATTAGAAAGAAAAAAATCCAGAAAATCACATTGTAGGATTTTGAATGAATTTATTTGCAAATTACGGTGGAAAATAAGTATTTGGTCAATAACAAAAGTTGCTCAATACTTGGTTATATACCATTTGTTGGCAATGACAGAGGTCAAACGTTTTCTATAAGTCTCCACAAGATTTTCACACACTGTTGCTGGTATGTTGGCCCATTCCTCAATGCAGATCTCCTCTAGAGTAGTGATGTTTGGGGCTGTTGCTGGTCAACACGGACTTTCAACTCCATCCAAAGATTTATGGGGTTGAGATCTGGAGACTGGCTAGGCCACTCCAGGACCTTGAAATGCTTCTTACGAAGCCACTCCGTTGCCCGGGCGGTGTGTTTGGAATCATTGTCATGCTGAAAGACCCACCCACATTTCATTTGCAATGCCCTTGTTGATGGGAGGTTTTCACTCAAAATCTCACGATACATGGCCCCATTCATTCTTTCCTTCACACGGATCAGTCGTCCTGGTCCCTTTGCAGAAAAACAGCAAAGCATGATGTTTCCACCCCCATGCTTCACAGTAGGTATGGTGTTCTTTGGATGCAACTCAGCATTCTTTGTCCTCCAAACACAACAAGTTGAGTTAATAAAAAGTTATATTTTGGTTTCATCTTACCATATGACTTTCTCCCAATCTTCTTCTGGATCGTCCAAATTCTCTCTAGCAAACTTCAGACGGGCCTGGACATGTACTGGCATAAGCAGGGGGACACGTCTGTTACTGCAGTATTTGAGTCCCTGGCGGCATAGTGTGTTACTGATGGTAGGCTTTGTTACTTTGGTCCCAGCTCTCTGCAGGTCAATCACTAGGTCCCCCCGTGTGGTTCTGGGATTTTTGCTCACCGTTCTTGTGATCATTTTGACCCCACGGGGTAATATCTTGCGTGGAGCCCCAGATCGAGGGAGATTATCAGTGGTCTTGTACGTCTTCCATTTCCTAATAATTACTCCCACAGTTGATTTCTTCAAACCAAGCTGCTTACCTATTGCAGATTCAGTCTTCCCAGCCTGGTGCAGGTGTACAATTTTGCTTCTGGTGTCCTTTGGCAGCTCTTTGGTCTTGGCCATAGTGGAGTTTGGAGTGTGACTGAGGTTGTGGATAGGTGTCTTTTATACTGATTACAAGTTCAAACAGGTGCCATTAAACAAGCAAGATTTCTGGCTCTCACAGACCAGTAACTTCTTATTTAAGAGGCTCCTCTGGAGGACAGAGTTACAGGTCTGAGAGAGCCAGAAATCTTGCTTGTTTGTAGGTGACCAAATACTTATTTTCCACCATAATTCGCAAATAAATTCATTAAAAATCCTACAATGTGATTTTCTGGATTTTTTTTTCTTCTCATTTTGTCTAAATTTTGTTTGTCTAAATACTTTTTTGCCCCAATGTATTCGTCGCCAAACCCACTGGCTCGAGGTCATCTATAAGTCTTTGCTCAGTAATGCCCTTCCTTCTCAGCTTACTGGTCACCAAAGCAACACCCACACGTAAAACGTGCTCCAGCAGATATATTTCACTGGTCATCCCTAAAGCCAACACTTCCTTTGGCCGCCTTCCCTTCCAGTTCTCTGCTGCCAATGACTGGAACGAATTGCAAAAATCATTGAAGCTGAAGTCATATCTCCCTCTTGAACTTTAAGCATCAGCTGTCAGAGCAGCTTACCGATTAGACACAGCCAATCTGTAAATAGCATACCCAACTACCTCATCCCCATATTGTTATTTATCGTCCTGCTCTTTTGCACCCCAGTATCTCTACTTGCACATCATCATATGCATTATCTATCACTCCAGTGTTAATGCTAAATTGTAATTATTTATTGCCTTACCTGCCTACAATTCTACATTTGCACACACTGTACATAGATTTTTCCATTGTACATTTGTGTAACTTGTTTTTGTCGCAATGCTTTGCTTTATCTTGGCCAGGTCGCAGTTGTAAATGAGAACTTGTTCTCAACTGGCCTAACTGGTTAAATAAAATAAAACATTCATTAGTTGACTGGTTTTGGAGCAAGGTACACTACTTGAAGCACACATCCAGTGCCTCAAGTCCAATTATGTGTTTGATATCAACATTCCCACTATGCCCCAACATGGGAATCCCTACAAACCAGTGTTTCACTGCCAGAAACAGAATCTCTTCTCCACTGAGCAATAGTGGACAAGTATCTGCTCTTGTATGTAGTTTGAGAAGTGACAGGAGGAAGCACAGCCCTCCAGCTGATGTGTTCCATGAGTGTCTCCTTCCAATGCCAAAATGCTCTTCGGAAACTATTTATAGCCCTGTTAAATTGACTTCTTTTATTTATTGCATTTTTGACTGTTTTTGCTTATAGTACTGTATGCTGCTCCTTCGCCTTTAGTTCAACTGCTGAAGCACATTCTGGTACACTTTCCATCACAATGCATTTTAATTACAAAATATAAAATGTGGGGGATTGTGAAGTGCTTTTTGAATTAAATAGTTAAGTAATGAGTCATTAGTTCATGTCCTTAGTAGAGTAATATTTGACACTTGTTCTGTGTAACAATGTTTTAACTCGACCCAAATGTAGACCATTATTTTATGGCGTAACAGTATGGTGTGTGTGTGCTGTCACCTAAGATGTGTCAATGGTGGAAAAAGTACCCAATTGTCATGCTTGAGTAAAAGATGCCTTAATAGAAATTCTCAAGTAAAAAGTGAAAGTCACCCAGTAAAATTCTAAAAGTATTTGGTTTTAAATATTCTTAAGTATAAAAAGTAAATGCTAAAATATACTTTAGTATCAAAAGTATACATAATTTCAAATTCCTTATTCAGCAAACCAGATGGCACTATTTATTTTATTTACAGATAGCCAGGGGCACTCTCCAACACTCAGACATCATTTACAAATGAAGCATGTGTTTAGTGAGTCCGCTAGATGAGGCAGTAGGGATGACCAGGGATGTTCTCTTGATAAGTATGTGACTTAGACCATTTTCATGCCCTGCTAATCATCCAAAGTACTTTGGGGTGTCACGGATAATTATGCAGTAAAAAGTACATACATTTCTTTAGGAATGTAGTGAAGTAAAAGATAGTTGTCAAAAATATAAATAGTAATGTACATACCCAAATAAACTACTCAAGCAGTACTTTCAAGTATTTTTACTTAAGTACTTTATACCACTAGTCAGTGAATATCTATTAATTAGCTCTGACACTGTCTGACAGACAAGTCATGACGGCAGTCAAATTCCACGTGACCATTTAGTCAGAGTAATTAGTCTTCTCCAAGCTCTGATGCTGCTAATGGTCATTAGTATCCTAACAAACTGCCTGGTACTCAGCACTCTTGTCCCTCTAACCACTCTGATATCAATGCAAATGTAATCATGTTGCACAACATTTCTATAGGCATTGCAATTGCGTGAGAAAACAGAGTGTTGGCCTCTATTAAAAAGAGGATCCCATCAGCTTTCTATAGGCTATGGCTACTATATTTATTTCTCAACTCTCCTAATATTAAGCACATTGCTTCTCTTTACAACAGGAGTATCGCCTACCTGGCTGGCATGAAAATGAACCACGGAGAAAGCATCCTCCATTCACTATTTAAGTGCATAGATGACATTTGTTTCCCTTGTGAATGATACTGCATATTATCACTTGTGAATGATGCCCAGCTTGTGTGCAGTATAAATATGCAGCGCGAGCGTTCCCAGTTTGGGGAAGATCATTTTCCCCATTAAAAATCCCACAAGTGTCTCAGATTATGTTTGGAATACGTATTTCTCACACAGAATAGGTAAACTTTTGTACTATGGGGGATAGTAGATTGACATAGGGTAGTTATTTTGCTGTTTGTTAGGCCTACTCATCTTGCTGGCTGCCGAAAAGTAAATGTAGACTGTTCTTCCAATATCTTCATTATGTGCCTCGGAATTGGATAAAGACGCACACAGTTGCGGCCCTGATGTGTGTCTACACTTGTAGTCAATGACTGGCATTGGCTAATGAGAATTGAGATATCTAGGAGAGCCATGTGAGTGAGAGGTGCTTCGGAGCAAGCAGCCCAGATAAGGGAATTATAATGATTATATTCAGCCCAAGGGCACAATGGCCACTGGCGGCATGGTTTATTTTTTGGGGGGAGGGGAATCCCACACAAATGGGATTCCCGCCAGGAAATTGGAGACATTATCAAGTGCTTGTCAAATTGTGTATGAGAGTCTGATGAAGTGTGTGTAGCCTGAGAAAAAAGCAAAGCTCATACCTTTCATTCAACTTTAAAAAAAAATATCATTAGTCGCATCATGCAGCCTTAGAATGTATAAAAAAATCTAAACATATAGCCCAACATTTTTTATCAGAACTGAAGTTGCATAAAAACTCTAAATTAAGCATAATATGAGGACCTGTTTCTTTGTTAACTGCTCAACACAGAATAGTCGTATGTGCGCACTAACTCAAATTGTTTGGGGAAATTATACTTTCTATTTGATTATGTTCAATTGTATTCTATACAATAATGCCACGGAATTCTAAGCAAATATTGCCTGCTAAATGAACTAGTGTAGCCCACAGCAATATGGCATAGCCAGATCAGGGCCTAAATAACAACTTAGAGAATGTTAGTCTCTTCTTCTGAGGTGGACTATTTTTTCTTCATTTAATCTTTATTTAAACCAGTCTAAAATAAATCATGGATTTATTGTGATGGTGTAGGCTATTTTACAAGGATTTAGACTTTTTAAAATGTAGATGTTCCGAAGGTCTGCATCAGTGGCTTGTATGCTATGCGTGGAAGACAGGAGATGCTAAATGTGTTCATGTTAATTAACGATCAATTATGGTGAGATCTGCAGTTATTTGCTTGACAATCATCGGCCGACAAAATGTCATGACCGCCACAGCCCTAGTTAATACCTCTTAATTAAGACAGACAATGTCAAGCATGCATGCTTTGTTTCACAGATTGCAATCTGAGTGTGCACATGAAGCGCAACTGAGGCTTTAATCTGATGTTTGGTTCATTAAATAAATACATTCTAATAATCAATCCCATTTTATGAAATATTACATATTTAGACAATATGGCTTTGTTTCAACATGCTATTTAAAAAATATATAGTAAATTTTCTGACGTGATGTACAGTATTTGAAATTCATAATTTTATCTTGATTGTGTATGTGTAGGGAAGGGAGGGGTGGGATGGTAGTGAAGGAAAAAAATATGCAAGCAAAATTAAAAGTAGGATGGCACTGAAAATAACCCAAGGATTACATAAATGACCCTGCTGCTGGGTCAATCCCCCAACCGAATGTGCTGGGTTTGTCACAACCCAACATACTGGGTTTTAACCCAGCCATACAGTGTACTTTACCCAGCAGGGTTAGATGCAAAACCCAAAACCGCTTGGTTGAATTATTAACTCAATGCTGTGTTTGGCCAATGTTAACCCAGCACTGGGTTGTTTAAATGACCCAAATTGGGTTATTTTTAACCCAGCATTTTTATAAGAAACAATCATTCATTTTGGGGAAAGTAATATGACTTGCAATATTAGGTGTAACTCAATGTCTACCTTTTAAGATTATTGTTTTTATTAGACTAATTGTGTTATGTTTTCTGATTGTTTCAGTGCACCGGGAGACTCCGGTGGCGGCTCAACAAGCTTGGACAAAGAACTTCGAGGGTCACCAATATCCAAAGTTCACTCAAAAAGGCAATACTTCTCAACTGCGTTTGATTTCGTTTTAATTATTATGTTGTTAAAGCTTCTTATGGGCAGGTAGCGTTCCACCTGGCCAACATCCAGTGAGATTGCAGAGCGCTAAAACTACTACAAACTACAGAATTATAAATATTTAACTTTCATAAAATCACAAGTGTAATACATCTGTAAAATGGATCGATGGACCATCGATGGACCATCTGTAAAAAGGATCGATGGACCAATGCGCAGCGTGGCAAGTGTCCATAACGTTTATTTAAAGACAAACGTGAAACGAACGAAACCGAAACAGTACCGTGTGGCAACCACACACACAAAAAAAAAACACCCACAACTCAAAAGTGAAACCCAGGCTACCTAAGTATGATTCTCAATCAGAGACAACTAACGACACCTGCCTCTGATTGAGAGCCATACTAGGCTGAACTCAAAACCCCAACATAGAAAAACACAGACTGCCCACCCCAACTCACGCCCTGACCATACTAAATGAAGACAAAACAAAGGAAATAAAGGTCAGAACTTGACAACATCAAAATAAAGATTAACTTCTTGTTAATCCAGGCGCTGTGTCAGATTTAAAAAAGGCTTTATGGCGAAAGCACACCATGCGATTATCTGAGGACAGCTCCCCGCGTACAAAAGCATGAAAAACATTTCAACCACGAAAGTCAGGAATAGCTATATAATAAATGCCTTATCTTTGATCTTCTGTTGGCACTCCAAAAGGTCCCAGATACATCACAAATGGTCGTTTTGTTTGATAATGTCCTTTATATCCATGAACTCAGTTTAGCTAGCGCGCTTCAGTCAATAATCCACCCAGTTTCCCTCCATCAAAATGCATACAAACTTAATCCTAAACGGTACTAATAAACTTTTCCAAACAAGTCAAACAACGTTTATAATCAAACCTTAGGTACCCTAATACATAAATGATAAACATTTAAGACAGAGAATCGTTAGTCTTCACCAGAGAAAAATACCAAAGAACGCACTCTTCCACTCGCTTGGAAACACTACAGCCAAAATGGGAGCCACCTAGAAAAACTACAATTTCTGGCTATTTGTTCCAATAACCAGCATGAAACTCTTTCTAAACACTTGACATCTAGTGGAAGCCCTAGGAACTGCAATCTGGGAGGATTTAGCTTTATAATAAGTGACAGCCATTGACAACAGTGGTAAGCTGAATTTTATTTTTGGTGATGGTTTTGTCCTCAGGGTTTCGCCTGCCATATCAGTTCTGTTATACTCAGATATAATTTTAATAATTTTAACAGTTTTAGAAACTTCAGTGATTTTTATCCAAAACGACCAATTATATACATATCCTAGCTTCTGGGCCTGAGTAACAGGCAGTTTACTTTGGGCACGCTTTTCATCCGGACGTGAAAATACTGCCACCTACCCAAGAGAGGTTAAATATTGAACTTTCATTGGTTAAATGTATTGTTCGGTTATCATTTGCCTCATGTAAATAATTCACATCCCCATAGTGTTTACATGCTGTCATGTAAATGTTGTAGCTACAAAAGATTACACAATTGATTTGGTAAAAATACAGTCTTTCTATTTTCTAGATTACCATGCTGATGACTTCAAGTTGTATTGGATTAATTTGTATCTGTTGAAGACACTGAATATCTGTTGTTTAGTTTATTTACAACATTTAGTTTGCGTTTCTTTTTGTTCTGTGAAGTTAGTTAATTTAAAGTTGTGATTTGGTTCATGTAGATACATTTCGATGTTGTTTAACACACAGTAACCAAAAACGTGATCTAATTTGCATATCCATACTGAGTTTGCCACAACTTCTTGCCAGAAGCCATTTTTTTCGGTAACGGAGAACAGAAAAAAAGGAAAAATGAAAGCTTATTTAGGGGATGGTCTTTTAAAGTAGCTAGAATTTATATAGGCCCAATGTAGGGAACATCTCAATCAAAAAAGAAAAATGCTGGTGCTCCTGTTGTGTAATTGCTGGAAATTCTTACTAATATGTTGAATATTTTTCATTGTGCGCCAACATTTCTTTGTGCTCCTATATTTTTCAACTTCGGAGCACATGTGCTCCTTGTACAAAATGCCAGCGTAGAGCTCTGCAGATGTGGGCCTTGTGAAGCTTCTATGTAGACTGACCTTTTCTGCCATAAGAGTTGCCCATGTTGTATGTAGTGCCGTCTGGTTCAGTGTGAGGATGAGCAGTGGCCGTATTCACAGCAATAAACTTTGTCCAGTCCACCTATAGTAGGAAGAACAGGTCAGATAAACGACACAGCTGTTACTACTGTATGTCAGGTCAGGTGTATGAGGGTCCAAGTCCACCATCAATGTGTCAGCAGATAGTAAGGAGTAGAGGGAGTTTGACCAGAAAGTCAAACACAGATCACATTATGTTCTCAATTTCCTAATGACAAAAAAATATGTATTATATAAATCAGGGTTGGAATGACAGGGGGCCTCATCATCCCCATAACAAATCAGGTGCACTCCATGAGAATTAAAATACCAATGTGAGCCCCCACAAAGATAGACTTCGGACACCCCAAAGAGACTTTGGCAATTACAAGAATCATTAAGAAAGTATTCAGACCCCTTGACTTTTTCAACATTTTGTTACGTTAGCCTTATTCTAAATTTGAATTAAAAAAATAAAAAATCAAGCTACACACAATACCCCATTATGGCAAAGGGAAAACATGTTGAAATTGAGCTCAGGTGTATCCTGCTTCCATTGATCATCCTTGAGATGTTTCTACAACTTGATTGGAGTCCACCTGTGGTAAATTCAATTGATTGGACATGATTTGGAAAAGACACACCTGTCTATATAAGGTCCCACAGTTGACACTGTATGCCAGAAGAAAAACCAAGCCATGAGGTCATAGGAACTGTCCATTGAGCTCCGAGACAGGATTGTGTCAAGGCACAGATCCGGGGAATGGTACCAAAACATTTCGGAAAGTCCCCAAGAACACAGTGGCCTCCATTTCTAAATGGAAGATGTTTGGATCCACCAAGACTGTCTAGAGCTGGCTGCCTGGCCAAACTGAGCAGGGCCATGGTCAGGGAGGTCTCTACGGTGAAGCATGGTGGTGGCAGCATCATGCTGTGAGGATGTTTTCCAGCGGCATTGGCTGGGAGACTATTCAGGATCGAGGGAAAGATGAACGGTGATGAAGATGAAGATCCTTGATGGAAACCTGCTCCAGAGCGCTCAGGACCTCAGACTGGGGATAAAGGTTCACCTTCCAACAGGACAATGACCTTAAGCACACAGCCAAGACAAGGCAGGAGTGGCTTCAAGACAAGTCTCCGAATGTCCTTGAGTGGCCCACCCAGAGCCCAGACTTGAATCCGATCAAACATTTCTTGAGACCTGAAAATAGCTGTGCAGCAACATTCCCCATCCAACCAGTCAGAGCTTGAGAGGATCTGCAGAGAAGAATGGGAGAAACTCCACAAGTACGAGGCTGTAATCGCTTCCAAAGGTGCTTCAACCAAGTACTGAGTAAAGGTTCTGAATACTTATGTTTTTTTTTTAAATAATACATTTGGGGTACTGTTTGTAGATTGATGAGGGGAAAAAACGATTTAATCGATTTTAAAATAAGGCTGTAACATAAAACATGGAAAAAGTGAAGGAGGCTGAATACAATCACACTGTATATTTCAAACACTGCATAAGTTACGTAAATCAGTACATTTGTGCATGGGTATGATTGTGAAATGTCTGGTCACTGAGCTCATTGTTCTCTTTGGCTGTCTCTTATGGCCTATTTATTGTGTCATTACTGTACCTTATCCCGTGTCTCCAGGCTCTCTGGGTCCACCCTGTACATGTAGTTGGTCTCAGTGCTGACAAAGCAGTCTCCCTTGTACTTTACAAAGCTAACACTGGCATTGTCTGTGGCCTCTGCAGGGAAAAAAATAGAATGTAGAAATTAATAATTCTAAAAGCATCATGTTGCTGCTGATATTTCTTCATTTTCCTTTCTGGTGTAGGCCTACACAAAATAAATGAGTGAGTGACATTACATCATTGGAAACCTAATTTTTTTTATAAACATTGGAAATGACTCGTCTCTGCATGGCTTACATTGAAAATTAAAGATTAATGTTGCTTGCAAACAGTAATATTACTTGCAAAGACTCCTATTGCTGTATGCAAACTCTGGAGAGGAAATTGTTTTCTCATGACTATATAGAACAAGTAAACTCAATTCAAATAATTCCTACATGAGATGTGCCTCTGTTCATACTGTAACTCAAGCTGGTATGTGCCCCGGGAGACCTGATGGAGGCCTCAGGGGCTTGGCTACAATCCAAGGTTGTCAAATTGAAATGCGGGGACTGGGGTGGAAGGAGGGACACCACGGGCCACAGACCAGCTTGAGTTACAGATGGAAGAGAGACACATCTCATTCAGGAATTCTTCGTCAAATTCATTTTACTTGCTCTGAATTAGTCTTGAAAAAACATTCAATAAAGTACATTGTCACATTCTTCACTGTTAAATAGAACAGATCAGCAGAATCTGGAAACCACACTAGAACAGACACCACTATCTCTAGCAAGGTTACATTTGAGATTACACCATGAAATAGCACTGAGATATTGACAATAGGCAGGTTTCCATTGACCCAGGTTTATTCGACAAAAGCAATGTCACAAAAAATATACCGACATGTGTAATGGAAATGGCAAATATAGAAGAAATGCTCTAAAGATTGATAACATTGTTATCCCTACGACAGGTGGATTTCTCAACAAATGGAAACACATTTTATTTTCAACTATAAAAATAATGTTTATTTGCATGATAAGGATTGTCCTGACTTGCACTCCTGTAGATGTGAAATATTTTGATGGTGAAACTTGCCAGCCAACCGGAAAATCTAGGCAAAGCAATTCAGGAATTCTTGTAAATTTCACAGTGACATGGATGTGGCGATATATTGGCACATGAGGATTATTATAACATGGCAAATATTTGTCAATTATTGAATTCTATCCATGCTTGCCTTTGCTGGCTACATGAGACATGAAACAGATAGGAGGGAGGGCATACAGGCTACCTAGGCAGGTAGCCTAGTTAGAGCGTTAGTTAGCACGATGGACTAGTAACCGAAAGGTTAAATCCCTGAGCTGACAAAGTAAAAAAATCTGTTATTCTGCCCCTGAACAAGGCAATTAACCCACTGTTCCTAGGCCGTCATTGAAAATAAGAATTTGTTTATAACTGATTTGCCTAGTTAAATTAAAGTTTTTTTTATTTATTTATTAAAATACAGGCTGTCACCAACTTATTAATACCTAAATGGTTAACACTTCAACCACTACAATTTTATTCAACACCAGATTTTTACAAAAACTCTCACCTCCAGGAGTTCTTAAACAAGATAGTCAAATGGACACACACCCTAGCAGGCAATTGTTGCACATCTTGTCTATGCAAACTTTGTAAATGTCCCAACCAAAAAAAATAAAATAAAAAAATAAGTTATGTTATGACCAGAAGTATGTGGACACCTGCTTATTGAACATCTAATTTGAAAATCATGGGCATTGATATGGAGTTGGTCCTCCCTTTGCTGCTATAACAGCCTCCACTCTTCTGGGAAGGCTTTCCATTAGATGCTGGAACAATGCGACGAGTTGCTTCCATTCAGCCACAAGAGCATTAGTGATGTCTGGCACTGATGTTGGGCGATTAGGCCTGGCTCACAGTCAGCCTTCCAATTCATCCAAAAGGTGATCAATGGGGTTTAGGTCAGGGCTCTGTGCAGGCCAGTCAAGTTCTTCCACACCGATCTCGACAAACCATTTATGTATGGACCTCCATTTTTGCACAGGGGTATTGTCATGCTGAAACAGGAAAGGGCCTTCCCCAAACTGTTGGAAGCAAAGAATCATCTAGAATGTTATTGAATGCTTTCACGTTAAGAAATCCCTTCACTGGAACAAAGGGGTCTTGCCTGAAACAGCCCCAGAAAAATATTCCTCCTCCACCAAACTTTAAAGTTGTCATTATGCTTTCAGGCAGGTAGTGTTCTCCTGGCATCCACCAAACCCAGATGTGTCTGTCAGACTGCCAGAAGGTAAAGTGTGATTCAGCAATCCAAATAACGTGTTTCCATTGCTCCAGAGTCCAATGGTGGCGAGCTTTACACCATTCCAGCCGACGTTTGGCATTGCGCATGGGGATATAATGCTTGTGTGAAGCTGCTTGGCCATGGAAACCCATTTCATAAAGCTCCTGAAAAACAGTTGTGCTGGTGTTGTTTCCAGAGGCAGTTTGGAACTCGTTAGTGAGTGTTGCAACTGAGGACAGACAATTTTTACGCACTGCAGCACTCGGCGGTCCCAATCTGTGAGCTTGTGTGGCCTGCCACTTCATGGGTGAGGTGTTGCCCCTTACCGTACTGTCAACTATATTATACAATTACAGATTTGTAAATACAGAGCACAGTCATGCAGAGAACCATGCAGACAGAATACAACTTTCTCCAACGGGAGCAAAATTAGCTTGCTATGTAACATCATGGTGGTCTCTCGTATACGTACATATACACAATAGAAGGGTTTATTTATTTATTTAACCAGGGAGTCATACTGAGACCAAGGTCTATTTTACAGAAAATACACATAAAAAAATACAAAATGCAAGCAGAAAGACAAACATTCATTAGTAATAAGGTCGTCAATCAGCTTTCTGAATCGCCCTAGAGGCACCAGAACATTGAAGATTGTTCCACAAATAAGGTGCAAGAAAACTGAAAGCTAATTTATCTACCTCAGTATAGACCAAAGGAATATCCAGAGTTAACTGTCCCTGAGACCGTGTGTGGTAACTCGTATGTCTAAAGTTTAGTTATCATGTTAGGTAAAGTTGAAGTCTTTTAAAAAGTGAAAACATAGCAATGTATCAACCTACATGACATCAGATGGCCAACCAACTTTCTGGTCAAGATTGCAGTGATGAGTACTAATATTGACACCCGGAATAAAGGGCAGTGTGCTATGACAAACATCATCCAATGGCTTTAAAGTGGCAGCTGCATTCATAAATAATGAACAAAAAAATAAAGTCAACTTCTAATAATTTATTTTACTGAGTTACAGTTCATATAAGGCAATCAGTCAGCTGAAATAAATAAATTAGGCCCTAATCTATGGATTTCACATGACTTGGCAAGGGTGCAGCCATTGGCCCACCCACTGGGGAGCCAAGGCCAGCCAATGAGAATTTGTTTCCACACAAGTGCTTTATTACGGATAAAAACACTCCTCAGCTTCCGCCCCAGCCCCCTCAGAAGATCCCGCAAATTAAGAAACCGGATGTGGACGTCCTGGGCTTGCCTGGTTACATGTGGTCTGGTTGGAAGTACTGCCAAGTCCTCAAAAATGACATTGGATGCAGCTTATGGTAGAGAAATGAACACTCACTTCTCTGGCAATTGAGGCAGATCATTTTAGAAATAGAGGTTCCAGATTGTCTAGCCCAGCTGATTTGTAGGGGTCCAGATTTTGCAACTCTTTCAGAAAATAAGCTATTTGGATGAAGGAGAAATGGGGGAGGCTTGGGCAAGTTGCTGTGTAGAGTGCAGGGCTGTTGACGGGGATAGGGGTAGCCAGGTGGAAAGCATGGCCAACCGTAGAAAAATGCTATTGAAATTCTCAATTGCACTGCATCTCAGTGCAAGAGGCATCTCTACAGTCCCTGGTTCGATTCTAGGCTGTATCACATCCGGCCGCGATTGGGAGTCCCATTGGGCGGCGTACAATTGGCCCAGGGTTGTCCGTGTTTTGCCGGGGTAGGCCTTCATTGTAAATAAGAATCTTATTAACTGACTTGCCTAGTTAAATGAAGGTTACATTTTAAAAAAATAAAAATTTTAAAAAGCTCCTGGATGCTGAGTGGCTGAAAGCCGTGATACACCAGACAATGTAAACCAGGTGGTTCGAGCCATGAATGCTGATTGGCTGACAGGCATGGTATATCAGACTGTGTACCACGGATATGACAAAACATGTATTTGTACTGCTCTAAATATGTTGGTAACCAGTTTATAATAGCAATAAGGCAACTCGGGGGGGTTGTGATATTTGGACAATGTACAACGGCTAAGGGCATTGTTTTGGGCTCTAAATTTTGTTTATTATGATCGAGTGATGATCAAGATTATTTAACTAAATAGTGATCACTGACTACATTTGCCATCACACAGGACCACGTACTGACAATCATGTGACGGCAAAGCTACGGGGAGGCTCCCAGGCAGGATGAAAATGACTAAATCGACCATCAAACCTCTCTTTTGACCGACTGCGTTTAAACATATTCCTCCATTACATGTATTTGAATTTATTCATCTGTAAAACTAAAAGTATATGCTTCAGAGGAGATAATGACAATGCTGTTACCGTAATAAAACTTACTAGGTGTAAGTGCAACTGTAAAATGTTTCTCAATAGATAATTCGTACAGCTGCTTGGCTTATATCCCCCCACTCTCTCAGTGACTGTGACTAACCTGGTATTTCGAAGCGAGAGAGGAAACGCATGAAGAAGTTCTTGCAGGGGTCGGGCATGGCCACCGTGCCAAACTCTGACACCATGATGCGGTCCCTCGCGCTGTTCTTCTTATAGGCATCACTCTGCAGGAAGCGACTCCTATAGGTCACCTTGCCATCCTCAATCTTAAACTGGTGCAGCATGGCCATCCCATCAAACCAGTGGTTGTAGCTAAAGAATAAATGACAGTGGGGATAGGTAACGGCAAGAGAAAGAGAAAAAGGTTAGGGCTACGTCATGGTTAGTGGACAGAACAGGACAGTGGTGATATATTTGTCATGAATGAACTGGAAGTGAATTCATCATGTATCTATATACTGTAGCGTGGTTCTAGATCTGTTTGTATTTACTTGGCTGTTGTCCAAAACACTTTAGGAGTTGGCAAGACAGAACAAACAAGTCAGAGAACAGGCTAACATCCTCATATTTTTGTTGTTAAATGTAAAATAGTTGTGGTCAAATGCTAAAGAGAATAGGTTAATTCTTGTAATTCCAATGTTTTTGTTTTATTCTACTGGTCTAATGGCTGTTGGTCTAAGTTGTTCCAATAAAATTGTCTAAAGGTGTGACTCACTGTTGGTTTCCGAACTCAAACTTCCCTGGGCCGTTGCGGAGGAGGCTGCCTCGGATCCAGGTAGGGATGGTCCCACGCACCTCTGTGGAGATGGGCTCTGGGGTCTCCTCCACGGACCGCACCAGAGGGGCGATAGACTCCAGACCCTTCAGCTCTAGCTGGTTACACTTATTGACCTCCTTTGGCTTGGCATCACTAGACTGTGTGATGGTCTCATCTGCACAAAAATATATATATTTTTTTATACATTTTTGTATCTAGAGGCTGCTGCCCTATGAGTCCTATGACACACAAACCGAACCAGATTGTTGACCAGACCATGCTCATATAAACCATGTAGAAACAACCTGTTTTTAGGAAATAGGTCATGAATATGGACTTTCGATATGTCAAACTGTCCATTCATGATCAGATTTATCCTAGTTTTACAAACAGCTGTGGTGTCAGATGTTGTTTTACCCAGTATACAGGTAAAGGCAAAGCATAATAGCCCATCAATCTCATATCTGCCGTACATACTGTACATAGCCTCACTGTCACGGCCGTTGGTGGAAGAAGGTGTGGACCAAAGTGCAGAGTGGTACATGTTTTCTTCGAAACCTACAAAATAACAAAAGGAATGACAGAAACAGCTCCGTCAGGTACAAAACAGAAAGCAACTACCCGTGCAATGAACGCAAGAGAAATGACACAATTTCACCTGGTTAATATTGCCGGCTAAACTGGATTAGTACCGTAATTGCTGGACTATTAAGCGCATCTGAATATAAACAGCACCCACTAAATTATAAAAAAATATGTATTTTGTACATAAATAAGCCGCACATGTCTATAAACCGTAATAAAACTACCGGTACATTGAAACAAATGAACTTTACACAGCCTTTAAATGAAACACGGCTTGTAACAAAAATTAAACAGTAGCCTACCAAGAAAGTCATTGGTCACTATCTTCCTCCTCCTGTGCACTGAAACCACTGAAGTCATCTCCTTCGGTGTCGGAGTTGAATAGCCTCAGAATTGCTTCATCCGATGTTGGATCGCTGCCCTCTTCAACACGCAGCAGTCCAGCCTTTCGAAACCCGTTGATGATAGTAGATTTTTTGACAATGCTCCACGCTGTCAGCAGCTCTATTTACTTTTCCAACAGCCAGATCGATCGCCTTCAACGTGAAAGCTGCATCATATGCATTTCTCCGTGTCTTTGCCATGATGAGGGTGACAAAATGACAACCGTAATCAGAATGAGGGGAAAAATCCATAAATTAGGCGCGTCATTGTATAAACCGCTAGGTTCAAAGCGTGGGGAAAAAGTAGCGGCTTATAGTCCGGAAATTACGGTACCCAAAAACACCAGGTGGGAAAAGGCTCTCAGAAACAACGATAGACAGCTGCCTCTGATTGGGAACCGTAGCTGGACAAACGCATAGAAAATAAAACATAGAAAACAACATAGAATGCCCACCCCAACTCCCCGACCAAACCAAAATAGAGACATAAAAAAGGAAGTGAAGTCAGGGTGTGACACTCACAAAATTATTGGTTCCAATTTACTACAACTAGAAGATATGAAGGTATCAATCCCCTAAGCCATATCAGGACATATCAAAGGTATTCATATTGGAAATGTTTTTAAATTATATTTGTTTAGTCAACTGGTTTTAGTTTTTTGTATGCAATGTGTAATGCTTGCTACAAAGGTCTCACCTTCTCTGTCCTATGATTCCCTCATCTACTGCAGCCTATAGACTCTAGAACATCTGTTTGCCCACATATTCCATATGCACCAGCACAGTATGTTAAAAGTTTGAGGGTAAACAGAATGTTAACACAGAGCAAATACATACACAGAAGGTGAGATAAAGGTTAAAGGGGTTATGGGTGAAGGCACATGACTTTTACACACACTCATTTTACACACTCAAGTACTATGAATTTTAATTACGAAAACTGTTTGGACTTGGCAAGAGATTATTGCTCTGATTGGCGTCAGTAAATACACTACCAGTCAAAGTTTTGGAACACGTACTCATTCAAGTGTTTTTCTTTATTTTTACTATTTTCTACATTGTAGAATAATAGTGAAGATATCAAAACTATGAAATAATAACACATGTAAGTAACCAAAAAAGTGTTAAATAAATCAAAGGCAAAGGTTGGCTATTTGAAGAATCTCAAATATAAAATATATTTTGATTTGTTTAACACTTTTGGTTACTACATGATTCCATATGTATTATTTCATAGTTTTGATATTTTCACTATTATTCTACAATTTAGACAATAGTAAAAATAAAGAAAAACCCTTGAGTGAGTAGGTGTTCTAAAACTTTTGACAGGTAGTGAACATCTTAGTTCACCTCACAAGGCATCAGCCACAAACCTGTTTATACACCAAACAGATGAATCCTCACCACAAAATACACTACATTGGCAAAAGTATGTGGACACCTGCTGGTCAAACATCTCATTCCAAAATCATGGGCATTAATATGGAGTTGGTCCCCCCTTTGCTGCTATAACAGCCTCCACTCTTCTGGGAAGGCTTTCCAGTAGATGTTGGAACATTGCTGCGGGGACTTGCTTCCATTCAGCCACAAGAGCATTAGTGAGGTCAGGCACTGATGATGTGAGATGAGGACTGGCTCGCAGTCAGTGTTCCAATTCATCCCAAAGGTATTTTTTTTATTTAACCTTTATTTATCGAAGCAAGTCAGAACAGATTCTTCTTATGTTGGGAAAATTGTGCGCCGGCCTATAAGGCTTGTTGTGATACTACCTGGAATCAAACCAGGGTCTGTAGTGACACCTCTAGCACTGAGATGCAGTGCCTTAGACCACTGCGCCACTTGGGAGCTTAAGATTGCTCTTAATATTTGTGATGTGCTAGTGTGCTTACTTTTGGTCTTTGTATTTACAATTGACCATTCTATTATTATTATGTCTTAATTTTGATTGCATTGATTGGGATGATGAAATTGGTGCTGAGAGTGGTGCTGATGAGACATGGAGTCCCTTAAAGGAATCACAGGTGAACAAAGATTCTGAAGAGGAGTCTGACGAATTTGAAGATTCTGGGGATAGCAGCTCAGATGAAGAATACATTCCTTCATTTTGTGTGAGGTATGTTTATAATTGTATGCCTTTAGCCATGTATGTGCTTCTTATGCTACATCTCAAAAATGATTTATCCACATTATTTTCTATGTATTAAAACAGAACAGGTGGATTTCTCCATCCACAGCTGTGCATTGACAGACTACCGGTCATCAGTGTGGAAGAGACAGTGCATGACTCCATCCTTTTAGAAGACTCTTCTGCCACAGGCACTTCCATCCACAGACACACCTTCATCCACAGACACGCCTGACCCACATCAAGTGATTTGCGAGGATGACATCATTGTCAAGCATGTATCCATCACTTATGAAGACAGTTTAATACATCTGACAAACTATCTTGTGCTACCTGTAGATCAGTGCCCATACCACAACCGGGGAAGAGGTGAAGATTGCCATGCCCTTCAAACCTTTGAGGTCCACATCAGTTTGAGAGGCACAGCAAGCATCATTGAATGGGTGAGTTAACCCAATTCTAACATGGGTTTGTTGTACTTCTCTATATGCATACAAGGAAGGATGTCACAGACGTGTATCTTTGAACTTCCTATGGTATTTAAACGTTGGTTGGTATCCACCCAAGTAAGGAAGCATGCGCAAATGTACATGTACAGTGGGGCAAAAAAGTATTTAGTCAGCCACCAATTGTGCAAGTTCTCCTACTTAAAAAGATGAGAGGCCTGTAATTTTAATCATAGGTACACTTCAACTATGACAGACAAAATGAGAAAAACAATTCCAGAAAATCACATTGTAGGATTTTTTATGAATTTATTTGCAAATTATGGTGGAAAATAAGTATTAAGTTATCTATATATACATACACACACATATATATATATATACACACATACATATACATATATACATATACATACTCATAAATGCATATACATACATATACAAATATATAAACACATATATACAGTGCCTTGCGAAAGTATTCGGCCCCCTTGAACTTTGCGACCTTTTGCCACATTTCAGGCTTCAAACATAAAGATATAAAACTGTATTTTTTTGTGAAGAATCAACAACAAGTGGGACACAATCATGAAGTGGAACGACATTTATTGGATATTTCAAACTTTTTTAACAAATCAAAAACTGAAAAATTGGGCGTGCAAAATTATTCAGCCCCCTTAAGTTAAAATACTTTGTAGCGTCACCTTTTGCTGCGATTACAGCTGTAAGTCGCTTGGGGTATGTCTCTATCAGTTTTGCACATCGAGAGACTGACATTTTTTCCCATTCCTCCTTGCAAAACAGCTCGAGCTCAGTGAGGTTTGATGGAGAGCATTTGTGAACAGCAGTTTTCAGTTCTTTCCACAGATTCTCGATTGGATTCAGGTCTGGACTTTGACTTGGCCATTCTAACACCTGGATATGTTTATTTTTGAACCATTTCCATTGTAGATTTTGCTTTATGTTTTGGATCATTGTCTTGTTGGAAGACAAATCTCCGTCCCAGTCTCAGGTCTTTTGCAGACTCCATCAGGTTTTCTTTCAGAATGGTCCTGTATTTGGCTCCATCCATCTTCCCATCAATTTTAACCATCTTCCCTGTCCCTGCTGAAGAAATGCAGGCCCAAACCATGATGCTGCCACCACCATGTTTGACAGTGGGGATGGTGTGTTCAGCTGTGTTGCTTTTACGCCAAACATAACGTTTTGCATTGTTGCCAAAAAGTTCAATTTTGGTTTCATCTGACCAGAGCACCTTCTTCCACATGTTTGGTGTGTCTCCCAGGTGGCTTGTGGCAAACTTTAAACAACACTTTTTATGGATATCTTTAAGAAATGGCTTTCTTCTTGCCACTCTTCCATAAAGGCCAGATTTGTGCAATATACGACTGATTGTTGTCCTATGGACAGAGTCTCCCACCTCAGCTGTAGATCTCTGCAGTTCATCCAGAGTGATCATGGGCCTCTTGGCTGCATCTCTGATCAGTTTTCTCCTTGTATGAGCTGAAAGTTTAGAGGGACGGCAGGTCTTGGTAGATTTGCAGTGGTCTGATACTCCTTCCATTTCAATATTATCGCTTGCACAGTGCTCCTTGGGATGTTTAAAGCTTGGGAAATCTTTTTGTATCCAAATCCGGCTTTAAACTTCTTCACAACAGTATCTCGGACCTGCCTGGTGTGTTCCTTGTTCTTCATGATGCTCTCTGCGCTTTTGACGGACCTCTGAGACTATCACAGTGCAGGTGCATTTATATGGAGACTTGATTACACACAGGTGGATTGTATTTATCATCATTAGTCATTTAGGTCAACATTGGATCATTCAGAGATCCTCACTGAACTTCTGGAGAGAGTTTGCTGCACTGAAAGTAAAGGGGCTGAATAATTTTGCACACCCAATTTTTCAGTTTTTGATTTGTTAAAAAAGTTTGAAATATCCAATAAATGTCGTTCCACTTCATGATTGTGTCCCACTTGTTGTTGATTCTTCACAAAAAAATACAGTTTTATATCTTTATGTTTGAAGCCTGAAATGTGGCAAAAGGTCGCAAAGGTCAAGGGGGCCGAATACTTTCGCAAGGCACTGTACACAGATATATATATATATATATATATATATATATATATATATATACATATACATACATATATATATATATATATACTCATAAATACATACACACATACATACTCATAAATACATATACATATATACACTGCTCAAAAAAATAAAGGGAACACTTAAACAACACAATGTAACTCCAGGTCAATCACACTTCTGTGAAATCAAACTGTCCACTTAGGAAGCAACACTGATTGACAATACATTTCACATGCTGTTGTGCAAATGGAATAGACAACAGGTGGAAATTATAGGCAATTAGTAAGACACCCCCAATAAAGGAGTGGTTCTGCAGGTGGTGACCACAGACCACTTCTCAGTTCCTATGCTTCCTGGCTGATGTTTTGGTCACTTTTGAATGCTGGCGGTGCTTTCACTCTAGTGGTATTATGAGACGGAGTCTACAACCCACACAAGTGGCTCAGGTAGTGCAGCTCATCCAGGATGGAACATCAATGCGAGCTGTGGCAAGAGGTTTGCTGTGTCTGCCAGCGTAGTGTCCAGAGCATGGAGACGCTACCAGGAGACAGGCCAGTACATCAGGAGACGTGGAGGAGGCCGTAGGAGGGCAACGACCTAGCAGCAGGACCGCTACCTGCGCCTTTGTGCAAGGAGGAGCGGGAGGAGCACCAGCAGAGCCCTGCAAAATGACCTCCAGCCGGCCACAAATGTGCATGTGTCTGCTCAAACGGTCAGAAACAGACTCCATGAGGGTGGTATGAGGGCCCGACATCCACAGGTGAGGGTTGTGCTTACAGCCCAACACTGTGCAGGACGTTTGGCATTTGCCAGAGAACACCAAGATTGGCAAATTCGCCACTGGCGCCCTGTGCTCTTCACAGATGAAAGCAGGTTCACACTGAGCACATGTGACAGACGTGACAGTCTGGAGACGCCGTGGAGAACGTTCTGCTGCCTGCAACATCCTCCAGCATGACCGGTTTGGCGGTGGGTCAGTCATGATGTGGGGTGGCATTTCTTTTGGGGGACGCACATCCCTCTATGTGCTCGCCAGAGGTAGCCTGACTGCCATTAGGTACCGAGATGAGATCCTCAGACCCCTTGTGAGACCATATGCTGGTGCGGTTGGCCCTGGGTTCCTCCTAATGCAAGACAATGCTAGACCTCATGTGGCTGGAGTGTGTCAGCAGTTCCTGCAAGAGGAAGGCATTGATGCTATGGACTGGCCTGCCCGTTCCCCAGACCTGAATCCAATTGAGCACATCTGGGACATCATGTCTCGCTCCATCCACCAACGCCACTTTGCACCACAGACTGTCCAGGAGTTGGCGGATGCTTTAGTCCAGGTCTGGGAGGAGATCCCTCAGGAGACCATCCGCCACCTCATCAGGAGCATTGTAGGGAGGTCATACAGGCACGTGGAGGCCACACACACTACTGAGCCTCATTTTGACTTGTTTTAAGGACAATGAAAACAGTATTGAATGTATTGGTTGGATTGGATGTACTGACAAATTCTCTAAAACGACGTGGAATGAACATTCAATTCTCTGGCAACAGCTCTGTTGGACATTTCTGAAGTCAGCATGTGAATTGCACCCTCCCTCAACCTGAGACATCTCTGGCATTATGTTGTGACAAAACTGCACACTTCAGAGTGGCCTTTCATTGTCCCCAGCACAAGGTGCATCTGTAATGATCATGCTTTTTTTTTTGCTTCTTGATATGCCACACCTGTCATTTGGATGGATTATCTTGGCCAAGGAGAAATGTCACTAACAGCAATGTAAAAATTGGGGTGAATATGGAACAGTTCTGGGATCTTTATTTCAGCTCATAAAAAAATGAGATCAGCGTTTTATAGAATACATTTAGGCCTACTTTTAAACAAAGTCCATCTGTCTATCCATCTGGGTAAAGACATCTATGACTAAAATGTAAAATTCTTTGGGTTGGTCCTCAGTTTCAAAAGTATCTCGATCCAGATCAGAGATTGGTAACTTGATGGGGGTGGGGGCCACAACAAAATCTGAGCTCATCATGAGAGGCCGCAGTTTCTCATGGGTCTGCGTACACACATCCAAACCCCACACACATTGCAAGCAACACACTTCAGGGGCCCCCCTCTTGACAGAAGATATCATTTTTTTTATGTTTTAGAATACATTTTGTCCAATTCTATACATTTTGCCATGGGGTGGAGAGAAGATTTTGCAATTTTATGACTAATTTCATGCAATTCTACTCATTATGCCGTGGGGTAGAGAGGAAAATTAATTGTTTACTGCAAATTATCACATTTTGCCATACATTTTTGTATTTTAACAGACACTCTGATCCAGAGTAGTGAGTGCATACATTCTCATCCTTTTTGTCCATACTGTTCTCTAATGGGAATTGAACCCACAACCCTGGTGTTGCAAACGCCATGGTCTACCAACTTAGCCACAGGGTGGAAAGACATTTTTAAAATGATATCTGAGTGAGACTGACTAACTAAATCTAATGGGGTAGTTCGACCATGATAACAAGTTAAGATAGCTGGCCACTAAACAAACTTGGCAATCAATTTTTTTTTTTGCTGAGATGGGCTATTTGATTGACAATCAGTGACTGACATAACAGAAAAACTGCTGATGCACAACCACATTTAGAAACTGCACCTTGTGTATTCTACTATTCTAATTCGCAACAGAGTTTGTGAGTTGTGACCCCAACTGAGTTTGGAGAAGGGTAGGGGGAATTGATCTGAGGGCTTTCAAAAGGGGGGGGGGGCAGTTGCCCGTCTACATGGAGATGATGGCAAGGGATGAGAGTTGTCCTTGAACGGTATCCATTTCAGTGTAGAAAATGTCCTTTCAATGGATGCTGTTGACTTGTACACAGAGACAGTCTATCAATTGATACCACTCCAATTGAAATAATTGTGTTATTGTCTGTCCATTCTTTTGTTGTAGGTCCCTAAGCTCAGATGTTGATCTTCCATACCTTATCACCCCATTTCAGATATAATATGTTACATTCATTTTACTGCTAGTTAAAAGTAAGCTAACTGCCAAAAGGCAGCAGATGAAGTGTGACGTCCATAGGTAGGAGAGAGTTTTGCTCTTCCTATTACATGTAATGGGATGTGGACTTGACTGTTGGATTATGTATCTGATTCAGAGGAAGAGAATTGTGAGGAAAAGCATGAAAAAGATGAATGGGAAGAAAAACAGAAGACAAGAAAAAAAAGTCCTTGTGCATTGTGTCTTTTACCCCCTTGTTAGTGTATGTACTAATACCATCACATTTCCTGCAGAACATATGGATACCTATGATATAATCAAAGCGGTCATAAAGGTAGCAATAAAGATGGTTGGGGGTTTCCACAGAGTGTAGTTTGAAATGTGAGGTCCAGAAACTCAGTAGGGGTTAAGTTTGCTGCTAGCTCTTAGCAAACTGTTTTTGTGTTTGACCAAATAAAATGCACTTTTTTATTGTATTGATCAATAACTCAATCAAATGGATTTATAAAGCCCTTCTTACATCAGCTGATGTCACAAAGGTCTATACAGAAACCCAGCCTAAAACCAAACAGCAAGCAATGCAGGTGTAGAAGCCCGGTAGCTAGGAAAACTCCCTAGAAAGGCCAGAACCTAGGAAGAAACCTAGAGAGGAACCAGCACCTCAGGAGTAAATGTCAGTTGGCTTTTCATAGCCGATCATTCAGAGTATCTCTACTGCTCCTGCTGTCTCTAGAGAGTTGAAAACAGCAGGTCTGGGACAGGTAGCGTGTCCGGTGAACAGGTCAGGGTTCCATAGCCGCAGGCAGAACAGTTGAAACTGGAGCAGCAGCACAGCCAGGTGGACTGGGGACAGCAAGGAGTCATCAAGGCCAGGTAGTCGAGAGAGAGAGAGAGAGAGAAAGAGAGAGAGATGACCCTAGCCCACCGACACAGACTACTGCAGCATGAATACTGGAGGCTGAGGCAGGAGGGGTCGGGAGACACTGTGGCCCCGTTCGACGATACCCCTGAACAGGGCCAAACAGGCATTATATAACCCCACCCACTTTGCCAATTTATCCTTTATTTATCCATGTATTTCTCTGTAAACAAATTAACAACATACTTTCAGCATGCTTATAGAGAAGGTAACGCAACATGTACTGACACAAATGACTGATGATTGGTTGAAATAAATTGCTAATAAGAAGATTGTGGGAGCTGTACAGTTAGATTTCAGTGCAGCCTTTGATATTAGTGACCATAACCTGTTGTTGATATGTAGGTATGATAGGTATGTGTTATGGCGTTTCAACCTCTGCCATATCATGGATTCAAGAGCTATCAATCTAATAGAACTCAAAGGGTTTTCTTTAAAGGAAGCAGCTCTAATGTCAAACATGTAAAGTGTGGTGTACCGCAGGCTAGCTCTCTAGGCCATCTACTTTTTTATTTTATACCAATGACCTGCCACTGGCATTAAACAAAGCATGTGTGTCCATGTATGCTGATGGTTCAACCATAAAAGCATCAGCAACTGGTCCTATAAACTGGTCCTGAACATCTCTAAAACTAAGAGCATTGTATTTGGTACAAATCATTCCCTAAATTCTAGACCTCAGCTGAATGTTGTAATGAATGGTGTAGCTGTTGAACAATTTGAAGAAGTTAAGGAATTACTTGGCGTTACCTTAGTTTGTAAACTGTCATGTTCAAAACATATAGATTCAATGGTGGTAAAGATGGGGATAGGTTTGTCCGTAATAAAGAGATCCTCTACTTTTTTGACACCACATTCCAAAAAGCAAGTCCTGCAGGCTCAAGTTTAGTCTTATCTTGATGATAGTTCAGTCGTGTGCTGCAAGGAAAGACCTAGTTAAGTTAAGTTCAATCACAAAGGCTGGTCTGAGTGCATCTCGTCATTTCCATTCAGTAGTACAACACAATTCCCTTTCATTTTATCATGGGCACAGCAGGAATTTTTATCTTTGACATTTCAATTATGTCTTACCCCCAGACAGAGAGTAAATCACGTTCAGCTGATCTCCTTGCGGTGGCGTTGATCATGCACTGCTTCTCGTGGGGTGAGCCTGATGTCACGCATGGGGAAAAGGGGACATAAGTCAAAATGTTGATGCATCTACAAACTGATGTCAAGTGATATAATGAAATCCAAGTTTATGGAAAAACTGAACTTGTCCTCATGTGAAAATTAGTTTATTAAATATTCTACAGCTGTAATGTCAATAAAATCAAACTTGATATAGAATATTTCCTTTGACAAATGGATTTCAAGTTGTTCAAAGTCATGCATTGAAAGGCATGTGGCACAGAACATCCTTCCAATTGGCAGGTCTATATAGGTGACTGTGGAGCTCATAAGTATAGTTATGCGGGTGCATTGGCTATTTTTGCGGATCACAAAATCGGCTGTACGGATGTGGAATGCGAGTGGATGAAGCCAGCCGTGCCCAACCAGGAGCAGTCAAGGGAGAGCCTGTACCCGGCCGAAGGTTACAACCCTTTGTCCCGAGAGCCCCCAGAGAAGGATCTTCAGTGTCTAAGGAACCGTGTCCGGGGCAGGTTCAGTGGAATGGCATGTCTCCTTGAACCTGAGCCAGAAACTGCTACCCTCCATATCATCCCTGTCTGTACCGGACATTGTAAAAAAATAAATAATAATAAAGGTTCCCTCGGTATGCATATTTCGGGGGAGGAGAGGAGGTATTTCCCCCGCCTTCTCACCATTAAATAAAGTTGAGGAAATCGAACCCTATTGAGTACCACAGTATGAGTCATAATACCCATAAAACCTAGCGGTAAACCCCAGAAATGGTTCCAAGGGGTTTTAGAACTGTTTCGTGTAGGCTTACCCTGATGTGACGTTTTGATAACTGCGCAAATCTCTCTTGGACAAAAACATATCAATATTTGCCTGTAATTATCCCTCAAATGACATGCTAATTAGCCAATAATGTGGCTATTATACAAGAATACACATCCCGCCATTCTTCTGGCTTTTGTGGCGAACTAGCTAATCTTAGGTCTCTCAGTTGATATTAAGCATGGATGGTTATGTGATATGTACCAGATTGTAACCACTAGTCCAATAAGGACTCGTGCATTTTAACGTTTTCCGACCTCTGTAATCGACAGGCGTCACTGGAGCCATGTGATATGGTAACCCTGTTTGCTAGCCGGTAACAAGCTATTTTGGTTAGGTCAAGGAAATGTGGTTATCTAGGTGCTAGCTGGCTAGATGACCACCGAATGTAGTTAAGTTTACAACGCACTTTACCGTCCTTAAGTAAAAAAAAATAAAATAAAATAAACACCTAGATGGCGGACTGAACACAGCTATGTAGACCACCTCAAGATAAAAACGTAATTTTCAATATCGGTAAGTTAGACTTCAATATATTCTTCAATCTGGATGACAAAACAAATCATAAGACTAAAGAAATGTATCAACAAATATTACGAAAACAAGCAACACCCAAACATGACGGATAGTAAGACAGGGAATCCTATTTCAAAGCAAAAACAAGACTTCTACAGACATATTTTCACCACCGGGAATGGTAAAGGTCAAAACCGATCTGTTAAAATCAATAAATGACAAACTGGGTACACTTGCACTAGTCAGTAAGTATATAAAAGAGTTGAAGGCAAGCCTCTAGATGAGTGACGAAAAAGCTGTGAAATTGGAGAGACAAAAACAAGCTAAAAGGGACAGTCAATAAGATTGAAACCGGAGTTAATGAACATAAAAAGGAGAACGTCGTTCTGAGAGAAGCCTTATTTGAAATACAGACTAGATCCATGAGAGAGAATCTGGTACTTACAGATATCCAAGAGAAATAAGTGCCTGAATCTGTAGTTAGAGTTCCTCCTTACAGCGCTTCAGATTCCACGAGAAGCTATCGACAAAATCCAACTCGAATGTGTACATCACTTCGGACAGAGGGCAGAGGTATGAATCGTTGCCAAATGTACTTTCTTTAAAGATAAAATAATTAAAAGACTTGCTGGCACAAAAATTGGAATGAATGACCAGTTCCCAAAATAAATTGCAGAACGGCGTAAAGTTCTGTATCCAAGTTTCAAGGAAAATAGATTGAAAAGGGAACGCATATCTCTCCTCGTCGATAAACTGTATGTTGATAACCAGATCAGAGAACCAAAGACTACTGGCTATTTTAAAAATTACAAAGTTCTCATAGAGGAGACAAATAAGGAAAGGCACAATTCTAGCCAGGTTATGGATTGTAATAATACAACAACAAAAAAACATGTTTTTATCTTCAAATATAGTCATTAGATCACAAAAGCACTAATTCAACATGGTGGAGAACTCAGTAAACGGAAGGCACAGTATGTGTGGATGGAAGGTGTGTTTTCTGGTGTTTGGGAAAGTGTGGCGTTGCGTGAGAAAGGAAATGGTTGCATAGCCCAGAACCAATATATTGCTGTGAGCAGGAGTTGAGAGCTTTCAATGTTGTTCAGATGAGGGATATACATCTTATCTATTTATTGTCCTATCATGGTGTAAAAGCAATACAAGATTCTGAGCCTGCTTGGCAGGGTTGGTCCTCCCCTGAAGGGAGAACATAATATACAAGGAAATTCTCAAAGCTGCTAATGAGAACCTTGACAATGACCTTGTACCTAGCCGGTGGGGATTCCGGTGGGGTGCCCCCACCCAGGCAGTGGCAGTGCTGGCACCACTAGTTGCAGTAACCTATGGGGAGTGGGTCACACTCGGACATTCAGAGAGGGGGCATATTATTTTGGCCCTGATGGCACAAAATCAAAGGTCTGACTCCACGAGGATGCTTGAGAATATGGTCAATAAGGGCGACCATGTTGTGGGTATTTCTGGTGGAGGAAACTGACCTCCATCTAAGATGTGACAATGGTTAAGAAAATCTCCCCATTTGACACAGTTTTTCAGGCCTCATACAGCTGCAACTGTATATACATTCGTAAATCAAACCTTGAGTGTTGCTCTGGGATGGTGCAACTGTTGAGAATGTGAGTCTATGGTTGATGTGGGGTGAAAGGAGTTGAGTGTGTGGCTAGAATGAATGAGCCAATTGTAAAGTGTCCCCAATCACTGACCTGGGGGATTGGGATACTTTTTATACCAGAGGAAAGAGTGCCTCCTACTGGCCCTCCAACACCACTTCCAGCAGCATCTGATCTCCCATCCAGGGACTGACCAGGACCAACCCTGCTTAGCTTCAGAGGCAAGTCAGCAGTTGCAGGCAGGGTGGTATGCTGCTGGCTGTAACTCAGTAAATCTTTGATATTGTTGCCCTTATATTTTTGTTCAGTATAATTTGGCTGCTATAAATTATTTTGACCAGCAGGTGCCACTAGTGTACACTGCGTTAATCAAAGCGTTGAGCAATGAACCTTTTTTTGGACACAATTTGCTAGAAAACCTCAAATCTTCAGGAAGATTAGTTTCCCCACCACTACTGTAAACCAGGAGATTCCTAACACAAATGTGTCAGGGCAGGTATTTCCAAACTGGGGTACATGTGCAATGCCGTCTGTTTTTTTTCTCCACATTTTCCAACGGGGCTATACATTTGGGTGAGATTTTTTTCTCGCCTGAGTTGCCGCGTTTCATTGCCAAAAAGATAATTAAACCATCTAGTGTTCAGCAAAATAACAACACAATGTCAAATACAGGTACCCTAGTCAAATAATTAACATCACATTAACCGTTACTCTCTTGTGGGAATTCCACTATGTTGCCAAACGTAGTTGCTGCTCATTCCGTTTGCTCGAAAATAGATGAATGGTTAAAAAAAGTAAGGCCATAGAGACACATACCAGCTCTATTGGTAGTACTGCTACTTCCAGCAGTACTACACCCACACCTGTCAACGACACAAGTTGTTCTGCTTCAATGAGCACATCCAATGCTAGCATCAGTAATTCTACATTTGTTGTTAGCCCAGCTAGCATGGACACTGACAGTTGTGAATCTGATGCAGCCGAAGAGCTACTGCCCTTTTACCTGGGAAAGCACCAAACAGCAGACGCTTACCGATATCTGAACAAGAGAGCCTCATCGAAATTACAAGAAGCGGTTCTGTTAGAATTTAATTTAATCAGAAGTCCTTGCCAGATTTCTGGATTGGGCTGTGCTCAGAATATCCTGCCTTGGCAAATCGTGCTGTTTGTCCTTTGCAACCACATACCTATGTGAGAGTGGATTCAGGCACAGACTGTGTGTGGGAAATTATTTCTCTCCAACACAACCCAACATTGCAGAGTTATGAACATCCTTTCAAGCACACCCTTCTGATTAACCTATGGAGAGTAATTCACAATTTTCGATGAACAAATAAAGTTTTATATGTAAGATGGCTAAATAAATAGCAAAATTATTGATTATTATATTATTATTTGTGCCCTGATCCTAAGATAAGATCTGTAATTTTCCACAAGCAGGGTTGTGACAAAAAGTCACACTCCTCCTTATGTTTAATAAATGTACCGTATAGTGTGTGTATGTGGCAGGCTTACAATAATGGAAAACTACATTTGAGTGTGTGCTGATGCTGGTGCTAGAGGGGTATGCAGCTGGAGGTTGAATGTTGGAAAGGGTACGGGCTATAAAAAGTTTGCGAACCACTGTGTTAGGGTATAACTCGGCCCTCAATGGTATATGTAAAATATTGTCATATATAATAACAATTGAAGGCTAGTAAGTTCATAGAGGGTTCTAGGAAGAACCTTCAGCTGATAAAATGGTTCTTGGTAGAACCCTTTTATAGAGGGTTCAAGGCAGAACCATTCATAGAGGGTTCTAGATAGTACCAAAAAGAAGTGGTTCTTTAAAGAACCTTACATAGAGGGTTCTAGAAAGCATCCTCTGCAAAGGTTTCTACCCAGCACCAAAAAATTGTTACCTTATGGGGACAAACCAAAGAACCCTGTATGGTTCTACTTAGAATATTTTTTTTCTGAGTGTACGTGATAGACTGTTAGACAGTTGACTGTATCTATGAGGACTATCTCTGCAAAAACAGATGTCAATATTAACTTTCTAAATTAGATCATCTAAAATGAGCATATGCCACTCAGTTATGTCCAGAAGGTGGTGTAACCTTGCCCAGCCTCTGGAGGGCAGCATCATACCACTGTTTTGAGGTAGCAGTGTTCATCTATTTAAGGGTATCTATCCATTTGCCTTTATTCTTGTTTCAGAACCATGGCCCAGTATTTGTATCATCTAGCACATGTTATATCTGTTTTGTACCGGTTGCTTGAATGCGTGACTGTATGTATGAATCTGAATCTGACTGTTGCGTGCATTCATGTATGTACGAATCTGACTCTGACTCTGTGTATGCGTGCAGCGTACCTCTGAACGTCTTGTGTCTGCTGATGAAGGACCAACGGATCTGGCTGTGCACTGAGAACATCCAGAAGACCTTCAGACTGCTGTTTGGCACCTTCTTTGAGAGGTAGCACACCATATCATACCGTCATCTTCATAGAATAGAACAGAAAAGCAGACCATACCCTTCTCTCACCATGGACTTCAACAGTAAAGAACAGTTTATCATCTGTTATATTGCTGCAGATGCATCTGTGGCCCTTTGCTCCATAGTACCAGTCAAAAGTTTGGATCCATCTACTCATTCAAGGGTTTTTCTTTATTTTTACTATTTTCTACATTGTAGAAAAATAGTGAAGACATCAAAACTATGAAATAACACATATGGAATCATGTAACCAAAAAAAGTGTTAAACAAATCAAAATATGTTTTACATTTGAGATTCTTCAAAGTAGCCACCCTTTGCCTTGATGACAGCTTTGCACACTCTTGACATTCTCTCAACCAGCTTCACCTGGAATGCTTTTCCAACAATATTGAAGAAGTTCCCACATACGCTGAGCACTTGTTGGCTGCTTTTCCTTCACTCTGCGGTCCAACTCATCACAAACCAACCGGGTGATTGTGGAGGCCAGGTCATCTGATGCAGCACCTCATCACTCTCCTTATTGGTCAAATGGCCCTTACACAGCCTGGAGGTGTGTTGGGCCATTGTCCTGTTGAAAAACAAATGATAGGCCCACTAAGCGCAAACCAAATGGGATGGCGTATCGCTGTAGTATGCTGTCGTAGCCATGCTGGTTAAGTGTGCCTTGAATTCTAAATAAATCACAGACAGTGTCACCAGCCAAGCACCCCCACACCATCACACCTCCTCCTCCACGCTTCCCGGGGGGAACCACACATGCGGCGATCATCCGTTCACCTACTCTGCATCTCACAAAGACACCGCAGTTGTAACCAAAAATCTAAACAGGTCTAACGTCCATTGCTCGTGTTTCTTGGCCCAATGAAGTCTCTTCTTATTATTGGTGTCCTTTAGTAGTGGTTTCTTTGCAGCAAATCAGCCATGAAGGCCTGATTCACGCAGTCTCCTCTGAACAGTTGATGTTGAGATGTCTGTTACTTGAACTCTTTGAAGCATTAATTTGGTCTTCAATCTGAGGTGCAGTTAACTCTGATGAAGTTATCTTCTGCAGCAGCAGAGGTAACTCTGGGTCTTCCTTTCCTGTGGCTGTCCTCATGAGAGCCAATTTCATCATACGCTTGATGGGTTTTGCATCTGCACTTGAAGAAACTTTCAAAGTTCTTGACATTTTACAGATTGACTGACCTTCAGGTCTTAAATTAATGATGGACTGTTTCTCTTTGCTATTTGAGCTGTTATGTTTAATTTCATAATTTTGATGTCTTCACTATTATTCTACAATGTAGAAAATAGTAATATAATGAAAACCCCTTGAATGAGTAGGCGTTGTAACGGTCGTCGTATGAAGGAGAAGAGGAGGACCAAGATGCAGCGTCGTATGTGTGAACACGGAAATAACAAAAATAATGAGAAACAACCAAAAACAGTTCTGGCTGGTGCAGATACACAACAGAAAACAATCACCCACCAAACACAATAGAAAACAGGCTACCTAAATATGGTTCTCAATCAGGGACAACGATTGACAGCTGCCTCTGCTTGAGAACCATACCAGGCCAAACACAGACATAGCAAATCATAGAAAAACTAACGTAGACAACCCACCCAACTCACGCCCTGACTATACTAAAACAAAGACATAACAAAAGAACTAAGGTCAGAATGTGACAGGTGTGTCCAAACGTTTGACTGGTACTGTATGTTATTCACATAATATGTGTAGTTATTACAAGGGCCATATAAAATATGAAGGACCACATCTGTCTAGGGAAGTCTTGATCCTGAGAGTGTAAAGTTGCTTCTATGGGGTTGCCAGTCACTTATCTTGGTAATTCAGTGCACTTTCCTCTTATGGTTCTCCTGTCATATATTCAACTTTACGCTGACAGGAGCAATTCTTCCCTAAAGAGATGTGGTCCTTCATATGACCCTTGTAATAACTAAACATTTTGGTTAGTGTGGCAAGAAAATGTAACACTATTTGACCCATACAGCAATGTAGAGTATCTAGTTGGCTAGGAGAGGAGGTTGTGGTGAGGTTTCCTACAGCTCTATGGATCTTGACAGGTCCTCACTTTATTTGACTTTAAGCAGTAGAACATCCAGACATTGGCTTTTTCTCTCTCCGTATTTCCAGGAATGGTTTGCTAAGGGATTAAGTGGGTTTATCAGCAGTCGAATAATTCTGTGTTTAAATTTCACTACAAAAACAACAGTTCTCTCCATGTAATATGGATGTGATTTAAATGTTTGGTTGAATAATTTTTAACAAAGTAGCTTGGCTTGGACGCAAGCCTCTGTCTGTTCATTCAGAAGGGATCATTTGCCTTCGTAACTTGGTATGTTAAATGCTATAAATTGAAGATTCATGTCATGATGGGAAAAAAAGTATTGATTGTTGAGCTTAGTTTAGTATCAGGCCTGATCACTGTTCATATAACTTTGGACTGATTGAGATATGTCAGGGAAAAGACAATAAAACGTTTTAGGCCACAGTCGATAATAAGTATTACAGTGGGGCAAAAAAGTATTTAGTCAGCCACTAATTGTGCAAGTTCTCTCACTTAAAAAGATGAGAGAGGCCTGTAATTGTCATCATAGGTACACTTTTGTTATTGACCAAATACTTATTTTCCACCATAATTTGCAAATAAATTCATTAAAAATCCTACATTTTGTCTGTCATAGTTGAACTCTACCTATGATGAAAATTACAGGCCTCTCTCATCTTTTTAAGTTGGAGAACTTGCACAATTGGTGGCTGACTAAATACTTTTTTGCCCCACTGTATATGTACAGTGCAGTCGGAAAGTATTCAGACCTCTTCCCCTTTTCCAAATTTTGTTGCATTACATCCTTATCAATCTACACACAACACTCCATAATGACAAAGCGAAAACAGGTTTTTAGAAATTGTGTATTGTGTGTATTCACAATAAAAAACTAAAATATCTGATTTACATACTGTAAGTATTTAGACCCTTTGCTATGAGAATCGAAATTTAGCTCAAGTGCATCCTGTTTCCATTGATCATCCTTGAGATGTTTCTACAACTTGATTGGAGTCCATCTGCGGCAAATTCAATTAATTGGACTTAATTTGGAAAGGCACAGATCTGAGGAAGGGTACCAACATATTTCTGAAGTATTGAAGGTCCCCAAGAACACAGTGGCCTCCATCATTCTTAAGTGGAACAATTTCCTAGAGCTGGCCACCCGGCCAAACTGAGCAATCGGGGAGAAGGGTCTTGGTCAGGGAGGTGACCAACAACCTGATGATCACTGTGACAGGGCTCCAGAGTTCTTCTGTGGAAATGCTTGTCCTTCTGGAAGGTTTTCCCACCTCTGCAGCACCAGCAATCAGGCCATTATGTTAGAGTAGCCAGACGGGAACCACTTCTCAGTAAAAGGCACGACAGCCATCCCTACTGTGAAGCATGGTGATGGCAGCATCATGCTGTGGGGATGTTTTTCAGCATTAGGGACTGGGAGACTAGTCTGGATCAAGTGAAATTTTAACAGATCAAAGTACAGAGAGATCCTTGATGAAAACATGCTTCAGAGCTCTCAGGACCTCAAACTGGGGAAATTGTTCACCTTCCAACAGGACAACGACTCTAAGCACACAGCCAAGACAATGCAGGAGTGGCTTTGGAAAAGTCTCTGAATGTCCTTGAGTGGCCCAGTCAGAGCCCGGACATGAACCTGATCGAACGTCTCTGGAGAGACCTGATATCTGTGCAGTGACGCTCCCCATCCAACCTAACTGAGCTTGAGAGGCTCTGCAAAACACCAGTCTCAACATTAACAGTGAAGAGGCGACTCCGGGATGCTGGCCTTCTAGGCAGAGTTGCAAAGAAAAAGCCATATCTCAGACTGGCCAATAAAAAGAAAAGATTCAAATGGGCAAAAGAACAGACACTGGACAGAAGAACTCTGCTTAGAAGGCCAGCATCCCAGAATCGCCTCTTCACTGTTAACATTGAGACTGGTGTTTTGCGGGTACTATTTAATGAAGCTGCCAGTTGAGGACTTGTCAAACTAGACGATCTAATGTACTTGTCCTCTTGCTCAGTTGTGCACCGGGGCCTCCCACTCCTCTTTCCATTCTAGTTAAATCCATTTTGCTCTGTTCTGTGAAGGAAGTAGTCCACAGTGTTGTACGAGATCTTCAGTTTCTTGGAAATTTCTTGCATTGAATAGCCTTCATTTTTCAGAACAAGAATAGACTGATACGTTTCAGAAGGAAGTTCTTTGTTTCTGGCCATTTTGAGCCTGTAATTGAACCCACAAACGCTGATGCTCCAGATATTCAACTAGTCTAAAGAAGGCCAGTTGTATTGCTTCTTTAATCAGGACAGCAGTTCTGAGCAAAAGGGTTTTCTAATGATCAATTCACCTTTTAAACTGATAAACTTGGAGTGATGGTTGCTGATAATGGGCCTCTGTACGCCTATGTAGATATTCCATAAGACATCTGACGTTTCCAGCAACAATAGTTATTTACAACATTAACAATGTCTACACTGTCTTTCTGATCAATGTGATGTTATTTTAATGGACAAACAAGTAGCTTTACTTTCAAAAACAAGGACATTTCTAAGTGACCCCAAACTTTTGAATGGTAGTGTATAGACAATCGATCTTGCAGAATGTGGGGACAGGCACTCTTATATAGGCAGCATGCATGTTTAATTCGAAAATATCACTGAAAAATATTGCAACATTCTTTCTGCCCACACCTTGACAGATCATAATTGCTATAGAAACTGATTACTTTTACACTCAGCAACAAAAAAATCTGGTTACCCAGTTTGGGTTATTTGGTAATTTAATCCTGAGTTTGGGTTCCTTATTCAGCGTCATGCTGGTTTGACCCAGCAGCTGGGTCTTTTTTAATGTAATCCATAGGTTATATTCAGGAGGCATGGCCGCCTAGGGGTGTGGATTTCAGATATGTATTTCTGGCCTCCTGTGAGAGTAAATGTAATTCTTGTTCATTATGTTAATTTTGCACACACTTTACTTGCATATTTTTGCACATTACATATTCTAATACAACATGAATAACATTATATTTTAACAAAGTGGTAACAATCTCAACATGCATAGGCCTCAACTTGTATAAGCCTCATTAAATCTACTATGTGTCAGTTTTCAACCTTAACATATGATAACAACATAACTGAACAGATTAATGGGAATGCCGTTTACTCTCACGGGCGGCCAAAAATAACTATCTGAAAGCCACACCCCTACTAAGACACACCTCCAGTCTTCAGATCTGACACACTGGGTCATATCTTAATCACCCAGCATCAATAACCTAGCATTGACAACCCAACCAGGCTATTTCTAAAGAAAACGACCGAAAGCGTGACTTAGTAGGGGTGTGACTTTCAGATAGGACTTTTTGGCCATCCATGAGAGTAAATGTCATTCCTGAGAATTTGTTGTATTATCATCACATGTTAAGTTTGGACACTGACAGGTTTGTAGTGTTAATCAGGCTTACAGATGTGATTAGTTCCCAATGTTGGATTACTTCATACTTTTTTTTCTTTTTTTTTGCAAAGTTTTATTGTTGCATTTCCTTTTAAACAGCTCATATATTTTTGAACCTGATTTTTTCCACATTAAAAACGGTATAAAAGCATGAAACACAGTATTTGAATATTACAAATATGTTTAAGTACATGTTGTACCAATAAAAACAACCATAACTAAAATTACTTTTTTATGTAAAAGGTCTAATTCTGTAAAAGCCATTTAAAATCTGTATAAAGGATTTAACAAAAGTAAAACATTTTTTAAGACATGGAAAGTCACTTTGTTAAAAGACTTTCTTCGGTCTTTTGTACAGGACGGGGTGAGTCCTTATCAAACTCGCCGCCTCCTGCCCCTCTGAATCAATTTCCGTCTTGTCCTTTGGGGCCCAGAGGAGATCCCTCCCCTAGGCACTGCAGCGCTGTCAGGCCGTGACCGCGGTACCTTGGGTGTTGTGGGGGACCCTTCACCTGGGGTCGAGGCCCCCTTTCTTCTGTACCATCCCAGGGCTTCCGTGGCTACCATGGCCGCTGCCTGGGGGGGTGGTCTCTACTCGTTTTGCTACCAGCAGGTTGCAGGAGGACCACAGTGCATCCTTCAGACATGTGACACCATACAGCACAAGCTGGGGCGTTAGGTCCTCCCCTGCCGGCAGACACGGGGAGATCAGGGGGCCTGCTTCCTTCCACAGGTCCCTGGCAGCTCTGCACTCCTAGAGCAAGTGCCTTTCCGGCTCCTCTTGGCCACAACCAGGTCAGGGGCATGCAGATATCCTCGCCATGCCCCGGGAGTGCATAACGGCCCTGACCGGGAGGATCTCGTGGGCGACCATCCAGGGAAGGTCCGAGTGCCAATTCAGAAGAGCAGGATGGGCCACGTTACACCAAATCGTAATTGGACACACTGGTTGCCGCTCCTGCACAAGAGAGAGAAGAGAGCGGTGTTTAGTTAAAACCTTGGTAAAAAGTTTACAATCCAAATTTAAAAGGGTAATCGGTCTCCAGTTCTTCAGGTCAGTCCTGTAATTTTTTGAGGTGTAAGAGTCACGATCCCTACTCTAAAACTGTCAGGTAGTCTGTCAAGGTGTTCAAAGTCAGTAAAAACAGTCAGAAGTTCATCGGCTAGAACATCCAAAAAAGGTCAGATAAAACCCCAAGGGGAGGCCATCCTCCGCCGGTGACTTACCCCTCTTAAAATGTTTCAGTCGTTGGTCGATTTCTGTCCTCATCAGGTCTTTTGTTAGGTCGTCTGTGTTGGGTCCTCGTCCTGTGTTGGGTCCTCGTCTTGTTATGTTGTTGTTATATGTTAAAACGTCCCCCCATGTTTTCCTCACACACATCCTTTACTCCAAACAGTTCCCCATACAAATCCTTGACTCTCCTTGACTACTTCCTTTATTCCTTCTGTATATGTTTTTAAACCCCCATCTTTGTTTTTTAAACCTATCATTGTTTTACCTTTACTATTTTCTTTAAAAAGTATCTTGTGCACTTCTCCCCTTCTAATTCCATTTCCTTTACTTCTTAAAATAACCCCCTTACTTTTCTGTTCTGCTAAAAATGCCATTTCCTTTTTTACTTCTTTAATTTCATGGTTAAAATACCTTTCCAGTCGCCTCTGCAGTCCCACCATAAGTCTATCTTTTTCTTTACTTTTCTTCTTTCCTATCTCTCTAATGAAGGTCCTCGTCCTACCCTTCTCCATTTCCCACCACTGCGCTCGTATGTCAAAGAAGTCCTGTAGCGTCTGCCACTTGTTGAACAGCTCCCTGTACTGACAAACTACTCTATCATCTTCTAAAAGGGAGCAGTTCAGTTTCCAGAGCCCTCTTTCCACAGTAACACCCGAAGTTACTGAAAGGGTGCACTTCAGCATTATGTGATCTGAGAAGAAAGCAGGGGTTATTCTAGCATCAAGTTGGGGGACAGTCACGGGTAAACAGATAGTCAATGCGAGAGGCTTGGTGCCGTCACCACTGGTCCAGGTTAAGCCCTCCTCTCTTGGATGCAGGGCCTTAAAACAGTCAGTCAGTTTAAAATCCCTGCACAACCCTTGCAATAAAACACTTGACCTATCTACCTTAAAATCCTCTCCCGCCCCTCTCCTGTCTGCTCTACTTAAAACACAGTTGAAATCCCACCCACCACTAGAGGATCCCTCCCTAGCATGTGGGACTGCAGGTCTTTTAAAATTGCGCACCGGTCATGTTTATCGTTAAAACCATACACATTTAGCACATTAAAATCCCTCCCCATAAAAGTGCAATTGGCTAAAAGAGCACACTCGCCTATCACCACCGTGTTCCCCCTCACCTGTGGGGTCTTGATTAAAATGGCAACACCGTCATTCTTATTAAAATTGGAACCACTCCAAATGGAGGGCCCGTGCTGCCACTTATCCTCTCATTTTCTGTAAAAGATAAAAAGGGTAGACAACACTCCTGTAATAAAAACACATCTGAGTTAAACCTTTCTAAAAAGGATAAAACCGACTGTGCTCTTATTTCTGTTTTTACGCTCCTGACATTTATAGTGGTGATTTTAAAAGCCTTAAAAGGGTGAACAGTTAAAAGGGGGTTCCTTTTCAGGTACTTGCTCTCTCTCCCTCCGGGGTAAAGGGGGAGTGGCAGGGAGAGGAGGTTAAAACGGGACTTAAAAAGGAGATTTGGTTGGGGGAGTTGCCGGGGAAGGTTCTTGGTTCTACCTCTCCCTGGGAGCTCTCCCATTCCACTTTGCCCTTTTTCTCCTCACCCTGTTCGGGGTTGGAGAGCCCCTCAGCATTTATTTTTCGTCCATCCAGAATCTACTCCCCTTCTCCCCGTATCTCCTGACACCATCTCCATGGTTCTTTCCAACACAGTCTCCATACTGTCTGACCCACTTGGGGAGCTCTCACTCGAGCCGCCTCCAGAGCCGTCTTTCTTTTCTCTTTCTCCTTCAGGGGTCACCTCAGTCTGGGGCAGGGGGGTTGGGGTGGGGAGGGTTTTGTCCTCTCCTCCCACTTCTTCCACTACCACCTCCTGTACCACTGCCGCCCATGCCCCCTCCACCACAACCACCACCATCTTCTCTACCACCAGGGCAACTGCCGCTCCTTCTCCCTGGTGCTCGGAAGCCCGGTCCGCCATCGCCGCCTCCCTCCTGCCAGCCCTGACCTTATTGGCCCAGGAGGGGCAGCCGGGGATGAGGTGGGACCACTCGCCACAGAGGTTGCATGACCTTCTGTTTGTGCCCTCCTCGTAGCGGTGGCCCACCTCTCGGCACTTCATGCAGACCACCTTTTCACAGGCGTCTGCTAGGTAGCCATGTTCACCACACTTACGGTACCGCTTGAGCTGGTCCTGGTAATGAACATGGCTTTCGCCTGCAATATCAGTTCTGTTATACTCACAAACAATATTTTTACAGTTTTGTAAACTTTAGAGTGTTTTCTATCCTAATCTATATGCATATTCTAGTTTCTGGGGCTGAGAAATAGGCAGTTTCAAATAGGTATGTTTTTTAGCCAAAAACAAAAATACTGCCCCCTACACGCAAAAGGTTAAGAAGAGGCGCACTACATGGTGCCTCCTCATTCCAGCCTGTGCTACTGACCAGATGGAGGCCAACTCCCTTTAAAACCCAACACCAGTGAACAGGGGGGAAGAGAAAAAGGGGTGGGGGAAGAGAAAAAGGGGTGGGGGAAGGGAAGGGGGAGGGGAGGAGTGTAGGCTACTGATGTTAGCAGGCTCAGCTAAGCTACTTTATTACCATATGTAATCAGCAATGTAATATTCAAGGAAAGGGCAATTTGCAGTGAACAAACTTAACATGATGATCAGGAATTACATTTACTCTCACTGGTGGCGAAAAATAACTATCTGAAAGCCACACCTCCAATCTTATGATAGGCTTCCGCTGCTATAATATGTTAGTAAAAAGGTTAAAAATGTAACCCTTCCCATCACAAAAAAGTTCCTGTTTGAACCTGTTCCGCGAGGAACCTTTTAGAACTGAAAAAGTTCCCTCACAGTGGCAATCTTTTGAACCCAATGTTATTCAAGGCACCTTTACAAGGCACCTGTCATCTCCTCATTGGTTATACCCACGTGGGTGACTGAAGACGAATGAGGTCAGTGGCGATAATGCACCTAATTTATGAAAGTTGCCAATCTCAATATAAAGTCAAGAGAAGAAAAAGCCTGGAAGGAAGAGAGATGACTAGAAATGATTCGGTTTACCGTTTTATGTGTGGAACAATTGTCGGAGTAGAGGACCTTGGGCATTTCAGGTAAAATAACAACTCAATGTTTAAATCCCAGGACAAATTAGCTAGCAACAGCAAGCTACCTAATAGGACAAGTTAGCTAGCAAGTGCAAGCTAGCTATCTAAATTGCCATACATGGATAATGTTTTTCGACCTGTCCCCAAATTAATATAATTGATTCAGAGCTTGTTTTGATATTTTAACCTGTGTGTCGTGATCGCGTTTGGTGTGGGGGGACAAAATACATTTATACACGATGGCGCATGCGCGCAGCCGGTTTGGGTTCAGTGTAGAGTGTAGCCACTTTGCAAGAATCACAGTGATTCTTGGCAATTTCTTTTCTGTGAATTTACTATTGGGAGGCCGCGTCTGGGCAGTATCTCAGTATCCAGCTACGGATTGACGTCAAGGTCTGGGGAACACTGGACATTTTCAGTAAAATGGAAAGAGGTTGAAGTATGCACCATGCATGAACTAAACCCCAGCCGGCTCACAAGGAGTCTTTTTTTACAAGCCAAGACTGTATCTGGCCAGACACACTGAATCAACAGCATGACACGTTAAAAGATTTAGAAATGCAGTAATCTCCAGTTCACATGTGAAGACATTTACATGGATTTTTGACCTAAAATGACTTGGGCAGCCCTTATATTGGAGAGGGATGACATGGACGTTGATAATATCTGTCAACGAAGGTAGTCAGTCAGGCTCCATTAGAATGTGGTGTTGCTTTGCTACTTGATGAAAATTAAGATGATTATGAAGATGATAAAGATGAAGATTATAATGATTGCGTTTAAGGATGAAGGATGCCTAAAACCATTTCAGTATGACCTTTAACCTCAAGTCTGAAACTAATGTAAACCTGTGATGTAAAATGCAGCTCATAGTTCTTGTTCACTCTTATGTAATATCAGCACTCAGAACCAATCGTGTGCACGCTGGTCTGGCCAGCTACATCTGTCATGAGAGATGAACCATTAGGAAATGACTGTGAACACAAGACTATACTCCATCTCATGTAGTTGGGAAATGTTGCATGTTGTTCCAACTTTACGGGCTATCCCTCTCCTTCCGCCCCTTGAATTAGAAGTCCCTAAACTGCGATTCATGGTCTGAGAACAGTGTTGGGCTCAGTGTGGAGACTGTCTTTCCTTGGATGCCGCAGTCAGGAGACTGTTCTCCACAGGATACAGTGTGTGTGTGTCTGCGTGTGCATGTGTGTCTGTGTGTCTCAGCAAGTGCTTGGTCCAAGTCCTCCAGCACCTTTCACAATTCGACATGTATCTATTTTTATTGTTTATTTGGCATGGTGGCCATGGAATGTTTTTAAAACAGCAGAGCTATTACTCAATGGTGCTGGTCCATTTTATTACTGTGGAGCTTTTCAGCAATGAGTACACACTGTACTGTGCCTAAATGGAACAAGAACAAGACCGAACAAGGCCAGTGCACGCTCCCTAGTCCTCCTCCTCTTCCTTCTCCTCCCCCAACTATTTTAATTGGCGAGGGAATACGTTCTCGAACCAGAGCGATGTTTGTGAAGTCAGTCAGAAAGAATGATATGTTTTGGCGAAGATGCAGTTTGATGAAGATTTAATTAGTATGGAATATGACCTCTCCCGCCTTCACTCTCTCATACTTCCCCACCGCCACCCATGATAGTAAACACTCAACAGATGAAGTCAGGCTCCCTGTAAACATTGTGGTTCTGTGTAAATAGCATTATGTTCTTGAAACAGTGCCTGGGCAAGAAACCTAACCCCTAGAGGGGTTAATATTAGAGGTAATTCTGTGGACAGGTTAATATTAGCAGTGATTGCGGTATGGACTCTCACCCGTAAACTGTCAACGACATGAAGTCACCAGTTAATGTGGATGGTATTAAAATGTACACGTATCATCTCTCCATCCAAAATGTGAGGCAGTGGAGGGAGACTACAGTGACCTCTCTCTCTAATTCTCTATATGAGTCTCTTTCTCTCTACATCACCACTTACTTGGCTGAATGATGGTATTGGTGCCTTGGCCCAGTTTAAACAGAGGGCATGGTGGTGAGGTTATCTGGCCTAAAATAGTAGCAGTCTGTCCACTTGTTTGTGTCCCTCTGTGGCTTGGCATGTCTGTCTGTGTGTGTGTAACAGAGCAGTGTGGTCCTGTCCTAATGACTACTTTTGGGCTAATCTCCTGTGTTAGTAACGCCCAGCCCGTTTCTCAGTAAGTCAGAGATTCCTGAATGTTTTAATCAGTTTGTGGAAGGTTCCTGTGACCCAGGCAGCCCAGGCTTGGAGTGTCAGTATGCTGACGGGAGAGCTGAGGCCTGTTAGCTGGGCTAGAAGCTAGACTATGGCTATGTGTAAAATAACACCCTTTTCCCCATCAGGCTTTTGACAAAAGTAGTGAACTATTTACACTGAAAAAAAGAAAGGTTCTGAAATTGTCCTTCCTCAGCTCTTGGAGAACTCTTGCCTGATAAAGAACCTTTGAGTTAAGTGTTTTTTTTTTACTTGGCATCTACTGTTCTTCAGAATTCTACAAAGTTGTATGGAAGCATGCAGATATGTCCCTTTCATAGCACACACCAAATTGGCCAATGTATATTTTTTTGTTGAACATTTTCTAGTGTTGACTCGAGCCAAATGAAAACTGTAAAGAGTTAAATGAACACTGTGGTGGTAATAACCAGAGTTGAACCAAAACCACAGCCATCATATTTCCCAGCATGCCCTATTGCAGGTTGATTTATATAATTGTGTGTTTAAATAGCTACACAACCGGTCAAACATTTAGAACACCTACTCATTCAAGGGTTTTTCTTTATTTTTTACTTTTTTCAACAATTGTAGAATAGTAGTGAAGACATCACAACAATCTGACAATCATGTAGTAACCAAACAAGTGTTAAACAAATCAAAATATATTTGAGATTCTTCAAATAGCCACCCTTTGCCCTTGATGACATCTTTGCACACTCTTGGCATTCTCTCAACCATCTTCATGAGGTAGTCACCTGGAATACATGTAAATTAAAAGGTAATATGTGGGGGGGGGGTGAATAGTTACGCACGCTGAAGTTCTGTTGTTTTGTCTTATTTCTTGTTTGTTTCACAAAAACTATTTTACATCTTCAAAGTAGGCATGTTGTGTAAATCAAATGATACTAACTCCCAAAAACTGAATTTTAATTCCAGGTTGTAAGGCAACAATATAGGAAAAATTCCAAGGGGGGTGAATACTTTTGTATGCCACTGTAATTCATTTCAAATTCCTTAAATTAAGCAAACCAGATGACTATTTTATTTATGGATAGCCAGGCACACTCCAGGCACTCAGACATCCAGGCACTCCAGGCACTCAGGCACACTCCAATACTCAGACATCATTTACAAACAAAGCATTTGTGTTTAGTGAGTACACTAGTTCATTCTGTTATTTAGGAATGTAGTGAAGTAAAAGTTGCCAAAGATGGATATAAATAGTAAAGTCAAGTACAGATTTACTGCTTATTGCACCGTTACTGAAATTGTTGTTTGTCACGGTCGTTTGTATAGACGGACCAAGGCGCAAGTTCCACATAATACACATAATACACACATTTAATAGTGATGCTTAGCAAAACAAACAAACAAACAAGTAAAACAACAAACCGTGACAGAGGTGCTCTACACACTTACTCAAAACAATGTCCCATAACACACAGGTGGAAAAATGCTACTTAAGTATGATCCCCAATTAGAGACAACGATAGCCAGCTGCCTCTAATTGGGACTCATACCAAAACACAACATAGAAAAAACAAACTAGAACCCCACATAGAAAATATAAACTAGACTAAATCCCTAGTCACGCCCTGACCAGGACGTGACATTGTTCCAATTCAGATGTTTAAGGTAGTCTCATAACTTGGTCTTCCAAACCCTAGCAGTCATTCTGAATTGTGGGTGAATAAAAATTACATATCTGGCTGGAATCTAATAGGAATTACACATCACTTTGCAAGCCAGCATAATGTGATTTGCAGGCTTGATGTGTTGTATTGAACAATTTAATTTGAATGACAACTTTATCTCACTTGAAGGCCATGCGGACTGAAAATGGATGAATGCAAAAAAACATGTCTTCCTCACTAGAAAACCCAGTCATGGTTGGTACTGGTAACTCTAAAATTCACTCGGAAGGCACCCTGAGAAATATGCAATTAATTCTAAAAACCCAACAGAAGGGCTATTCAAATCCTGTCCTGGAGGTCCGAAACATTTCTGGTTTGGGATTTTTGTATGCTTCTTCAAAGAACCTTCCCATTGTTTTGTTCTTCAGAGACTCAAAAATGGTTATCCTGTGGCATCACTCTCAGTTCCAACTTTAAAAGTGTAGGCTGTAGTGAATAGGGGGGCATATTTGGATATAGCCTACAGTATGTCTGCCTTGCCTGGAAGCAGGAAGCCAGTGTTTGTTGATTACACACTGACGTGCTGAGCAGGTGCTTTATTGTATTGTCTGGCAGTAACAACTGTGCTGGAGTCTCAATAAAGCAAAGAAATGAAATGATTGGAGACTTCAGAGAAAGACAGTCTAACCTCAAATGTCCCGGCAAGGAACTGCATCTCTGCCAGCGGTAGTAATATGGATGGATCAGGCCGTAAAGCTGTTTGGAGATCATCTCTGGAAAATCTTTATGACACGATCCCACGTGAATTATGTGTAAAACCTGAAAACATTTGTTTGAAGTTGTGTGTCCCGTATGAGTGTTTTATTAGATACGTTTTGGATGGGAAAGAGGAGCTGTTTTTGCAACAGCTGTATGGTACAGACCAAGGTTATTATAATTAAACTAAAACTAATCATGAAAAAATGATTCCGTAAACTGAAATGAAACAATTAACACACCCATTTGAAAAACTAAAACTATTATCTTTTTTTAAACAAAAAACGAATAGAAATAAAAAGAATATGAAAACCCCAAACTATAATAACTAGCACTGGGATCCATAACGTTCCCGTTTCAACTTTCTACCGCTAGCAGGCAACATACCTGTAAAAGCATGGTCACAGAACATTGAGGAGGATTCAGAGTTGCTGAATGAAATTACTTGATATTGACATTACCCTTGCAATTTTAATTGCTTTTATGTCAACATTTCCATCATAAGCCGTGTCATAGGCCTAGTCCATGCCATTAAAAAATAGATACATATTTGTGGCACCATTGCACTGGCTTCGGTGACTGGATATGAAATGAGAGACCAGGCCATTGTATCTGGGCGTGAGATGAACAGGTGGTTTGGGTCTGCCTGGGGTTGGGTTGGGTTCATAATTCTAACACACAGGCCTGGGCTCCATTTGATTTGTTCTTACATCTGGCCCCTGCGTCATCACCGGGGCAACTTTGTGGAGCCAAAGGGCATTGCACACAATGGGCTGGCCCACAGGTTGCTTGGACTTTTCAAGGTACTTTCCACAGACAGGCTGCCTGGGCTGTGTCTCTCTATCTGCCAACCCCATTCCCCAGTGTGAGCAGTCTGTCCAGTTCTTACATGCCAAAAACCCGAAAATTGGGCCAGGGGCCAGGTTTCATCTTCAGACTAAGCCAGACCACAGTGCTCCTGGGAAAAGTCCTGACTGTCCTGTGATTTGGAACAGTGAGCTGCTGAGCTGTGTCTATTCACACAACCAGTGGGAGGGATGCAGAGGAGAGAAGACAGGTGGCACAGAGACAATAACATAGACTGCAGGATGACTACTACTACCAGTATATCTCACCCACAGTCTGTACAGTATTATCAGACAGAGAAAATGACAAAACACCTTTACCAGTGCCAATGGATGGGTGGAAAGACATGAAAAGTTCCTCTTGTTTACAATCGAGACATTAACACCTGGTATCTGGTATCTTCTGGTACTCATCCTGGCTGCAGACCGCCTTAGGCTGGAGTTACATGAAGGAACTTTCACGCAATTTTAGTGGCAGTAGCAGGTTGCAAGTGACATCATTTCTAGCAACTGATGCAACTCAAACCCAATTGAACTTGTATGCAACAGCCAATAAAATTGATCTGCTTTAGTTTTGTCATATCATTCCATATAGTTTGAGAATTATAAACTCACATGTCATCTTGCATTACATTGTGATTTCACAAACGATTTGTTTATCCAACTGTTTGGTTTTTGTATAAGGTTCAATTTAAACAAAATGCTGGATAGCTAGCTATCCAAAATTAAATTGCTAGCACCGTTTTATCAAGCTATGTAGATAGCAACGAGCTACCAACAAACTAACTAACTAAGCAAGCTAGCTAGCTAGTGCCGTTCCTGTTGAACAATATCAGTTGAAAATGGTCAAAGAGGTTTCACTTAAGTGTTCAATTAAAAATTACATTTATTGACTGCCAAAGCATGTACATTAACCTTTAATAGCCCTGAATCACATGTTTTATTATACAGCTCCTGTTTGGCAAATGTCTCTTCTGTCTACCTTGAACACGGTTCCATCAGCACTGACAGCTGTGTTGACATAACTGGGTCAGAGTTCTGAACCTTCGAATGGATCGTTTGATAAAAGCATTTGTTTTGATTGGCTGTTGCGTGCAACTGGATGCAACCAAGTTGCAGATGAGTTGCTTATCAGTTGCATGGAAGTGTTTCAAGAAGCAACTCAGTTGCAAGTTGTTTTGTGTAACTGCAGCCTTACACCCACAGCAACTTGAATCACATAGCTGTGTTATCAGAGAGATACACACCTTTACCTGTATGGCCAAATGGATGTGCACTGTAAGGAGTTGGTGGCAGCTCAGCTGCTACTAGTTTTAGGGTTACAAATAAGTTAATTTTAACAGTGTAATGAAAAGTACTTCTGTTGACAAATTGTAAGTGTGGTGTAAAGAACAGCATCTGAAAGATAATGTTATGTGTTGCTAGGCAGCATATCCTAACATTATGAAGCATAATGGAAAATCCAATATTGAGAGAGCATTTTAAGGAATATTTTCTTATCTGAAAGTGAATAGACTTTACATCACATTTAATTATTGTCTTGTATTCAGTTGGCTGATATACAGTATGAGGTTTGAGTCAAAATGTGTGATGGGGATATTTATTCTCAGACCGCTATTTGTAAAGACATACTTAAAAACATACTTACATTGCCTTCAGAAAGTATTCATACTTGATTTATTACACTTTTTTTCCATTACAGCCTGAATAAAGAAATTCTAAAATATTATTTTCTCACCCATCTAAACACAATACCCCATAATTTAAATTTAAATTAAATGCATCAATATCTAATTTACTTAACTATTCACACACCTGAGTCAATACTTTGTAGAAGCACCTTTGGCGGCAATTACAGCTATCAAATCAAATCAAATTTTATTTGTCACATACACATGGTTCGCAGATGTTAATGCGAGTGTAGCGGAATGCTTGTGCTTCTAGTTCCGACAATGCAGTAATAACCAACAAGTAATCTAACTAACAATTCCAAAACTACTACCTTATACACACACGTGTAAAGGGATAAAGAATATGTACATAAAGATATATGAATGAGTGATGGTACAGAACGGCATAGGCAAGATGCAGTAGATGGTATCGAGTACAGTATATACGTAATATGAGATGAATAATGTAGGGTATGTAAACATTATATTAAGTAGCATTGTTTAAAGTGGCTAGTGATATATTTTACATCAATTCCCATTATTAAAGTGGCTGGAGTTGAGTCAGTGTGTTGGCAGCAGCCACTCAATGTTAGTGGTGGCTGTTTGGCCTTGAGATAGCTTTGAGTCATCTTGGGTATGTCTGTATAAGCTTTCAACATCTGGATTTGGGGATTTTCTTCCATTCTTCCTTGCAGGTTTTCTCAAGCTCTGTTAAATTCGATGGGGAGCAGCGGTGAACAGCAATCTTCAAGTCTTTCCACAGGATTTGGCTGGTCCACTCAAGGACTTTCTTGTTCTGAAGCCATTCCAGTATTGCCTTGGCTGTGTGCATAGGGTCATTGCCATAGCGGGTTTACAAAAGCATTAGTTCTATTAGCTATGCTGACTATGGCGTTACCTTAGCTCACATGGTGACAACGATGTAGGCTGTTTGTAGAGGTTTGGCTTGGACAGTTTTTTTCACCTGATCACATACAGCTGATTTGTTGTGCATTGAAGTCCACAAACGAAGGGAAGAGACGGAAAAGAACGTGGCTGTTATGAGAGTGAACTCTGTTTACATGTGATTAAGGATTTATTAATTCCGCCGATTCTGTTCTGAAAAACGTCTCTTAAAATTGAAGCAAACAAAACAAAACGGGATAAACATACGTGAATTCTTCCGATAGAAACTCTCGTTTGCAGTTGTTGGACTAATGATTACACCCTATATCAGCTAGATGCAGGCAAGAGTGTGCAAGACGGTATTGAATGTCACTCTTTATCACCTCAAATTTGTCTCTTGACCTGTGTGCACCTACTTTGTAAACTTTTATTCATAGGCTAGGTTTTAGCAACCTCATGATAGGTATAGGGAAAAATGTTGTATCATGTAGTAGCCTAAAACTTTCAACACTCTAGAAATTGTTTCATACCCTTCCCCAGGTATTTGCCTCATCACAATTCTTGACAATCTATGGACTTTATAGTATAGTTTCTGCTCTGACATGCACTGTGTGTTTTTTTCTAAATCATTGAATTTTCCAGGTGGATTCTAATCAAGGAAGGTCAAAAGAAAGTTGGATGCACCTGAGCTCAATTTGGATTGTCATAGCAACGTGGTGTGAATACTTTTCTAAATGAGATAAACTATTTCTGTATTTCATTTTCAATAAATTAGTACAATTTTTCTCAAAACAAGTTTTCCCTTTGTCATTATGGAGTGTTGTGTGTGTGTGTGAATGGGTGAGAGAACAAAATCCATTTTGAATAAAGGCTGCAACACAACCAAATGTGGAATAAGTCAAGGAGTATGAATCATTTCTGAAGGGACTGAATTTAGATTGTGTGTCTGGGAACCCACAATATTATTTTGTTATGGGATTGGCAAAACGTTTCCTACTATGGGTCCGAACGCATTGACAACCAATACAATATATTGTCAGTTTTAGGCAACGGCACAACAGGCACAATTTCACAGTTCACACCAGGACAAAGGGGTCTGAGGATCTCATATCATGAGATTTTGAGTGAAAACCTCCTTCCATCTTCAAGGGCATTGAAGATGAAACGTGGCTGGGTCTTTCAGCATGACAATGATCCCAAACACACCGCCCGGGCAACGAAGGAGTGGCTTCGTAAGAAGCATTTTAAGGTCCTGGAGTGGCCTAGCCAGTCTCCAGATCTCAACTACATAGAAAATCTTTGGAGGGAGTTGAAAGTCCGTGTTGCCCAGCACAGCCCCAAAACATCACTGCTCTAGAGGAGATCTGCAAGGAGGAATGGGCCAAAATACCAGCAACAGTGTGTGAAAACCTTGTGAAGACTTACAGAAAACGTTTGACCTCTGTCATTGCCAACAAAGGGTATATAACAAAGTTTTGAGATAAACGTTTGTTATTGACCAAATACTTATTTTCCACCATAATTTGCAAATAAATTAATTAAAAATCCTACAATGTGATTTTCTGGATTTTTTAAAAAATGTTGTCTATCATAGTTGAAGTGTACCTATGATGAAAATTACAGGCCTCTCTCATCTTTTTAAGTGGGAGAACTTGCACAATTCGTGGCTGACTAAATACTTTTTTGCCCCAATGTATGTGTTTGTGTGTGTGTGTGTGTGTATATATATATATATATATATATATATATATATATATATATATATATATATATATATATATATATATATATATATATATATATATATATATACACACACTGCTCAAAAAAATGAAGGGAACACTAAAATAACACATCCTAGATCTGAATGAATTAAATATTCTTATTAAATACTTTTTAGTCTAGATGAATGTGCTGACAACAAAATCACACACAAATTATCAACGGAAATCAAATTTATCAAGCCATGGAGGTCTGGACTTTGAAATCAAAGTGGAAAACCACACTACAGGCTGATCCAACTTTGATGTAATGTCCTTAAAACATGTCAAAATGAGGCTCAGTAGGGTGTGTGGCCTCCACGTGCCTGTATGACCTCCCTACAACGCCTGGGCATGCTCCTGATGAGGTGGCGGATGGTCTCCTGAGGGATCCCCTCCCAGACCTGGACTAAAGCATCCGCCAACTCCTGGACAGTCTGTGGTGCAACGTGGCGTTGGTGGATGGAGCAAGACATGATGTCCCAGATGTGCTCAATATGATTCAGGTCTGGGGAATGGGCGGGCCAGTCCATAGCATCAATGCCTTCCTCTTGCAGGAACTGCTGACACACTCCAGCCACATGAGGTCTAGCATTGTCTTGCATGAGGAGGAACCCAGGGCCAACCGCACCAGCATATGGTTTCACAAGGGGTCTGAGGATCTCATCTCGGTACCTAATGGCAGTCAGGCTACCTCTAGCGAGCACATGGAGGGCTGTGCGGCCCCCCAAAGAAATGCCACCCCACACCATGACTGACCCACCGCCAAACCGGTCATGCTGGAGGATGTTGCAGGCAGCAGAACGTTCTCCACGGCGTCTCCAGACTGTCACGTCTGTCACATGTGCTCAGTGTGAACCTGCTTTCATCTGAGAAGAGCACAGGGCGTCAGTGGCGAATTTGCCAATCTTGGTGTTCTCTGGAAAATGCCAAACGTCCTGCACGGTGTTGGGCTGTAAACACAACCCCCACCTGTGGACGTCGGGCCCTCATACCACCCTCATGGAGTCTGTTTCTGACCGTTTGAGCGGACACATGCACATCTGTGGCCTGCTGGAGGTCATTTTGCAGGGCTCTGGCAGTGCTCATCCTGCTCCTCCTTGCACAAAGGTGGAGGTAGCGGTCCTGCTGCTGGGTTGTTGCCCTCCTACGGCCTCCTCCACGTCTCCAGATGTACTGGCCTGTCTCCTGCTAGCGCCTCCATGCTCTGGACACTACGCTGACAGACACAGCAAACCTTCTTGCCACAGCTCGCAGCTTGATTTCACAGAAGTGTGATTGACTTGGAGTTACATTGTGTTGTTTAAGTGTTCCCTTTATTTTTTTGAGCAGTGTATATTCATTTTTGGGGCAGAAATGCCTTCTGGAAAATGTGAACTTTCATTTGCGTTAACAACAAACTTGTATGCCATCAGTAAATACATATTGTAAAAAAATAAAACATATGAGTTTCCCTGAGTGGCCCTTATCCTAAACCTAACCCTAGCTCCTAACCCTTAATTGTGACTAGGGGGCATATATCCTTATGTTGGGCTGTATGCTGGGGGTAGAACTGGTATCAATTTGTGTGTGTGTGATTTTTGTGTAGGTGTGAAAATGAAACCGAATGAGGCCTTGGAGATGCTTCTCCCACACGACCATAGCGCTGCTGTGTGGATGCAGATTCAATTAGGGAACATGGGTTTCTCTTTTCAGGTAGAGTGGATTCAGATTATAGAACTGATGATGAAACTTGAAACTTGTTCTGTAGACTTTTTCTGAAACATTGTCCCTGCTGTAACAACAGTTTATCTGCGACAAGATACTGTGGCTTGCTGGCTACGTCTGCTGTATTTATTTTTGGCAGTTGTAGAAAGTTACTTCCCACTTCCTCTCTCTCTAGCAATGTCCTTTAAGTGGGCTGGATTTAGTGCAAAGAGATTAGGGCCAACCCCCTTGTTTTTGCTGAAAGTGAAATCTCAACACAAGCAGTGGTGCAGCTGGTGGTGTGCCTGCGAGTAGCGGATTACCACTTTACGTTTTATTGGCCATTAGGATCTATTTAGATACTTTTTTTTTAAAGACCAGCTTGATTTCTTACATCCCTTTCATCATTCCACTCAAATATTTTATAAATGTTTCCAGTTATAAGTCAACGTTTGAGATTGGATGAAAGGAATAGCATGTGATTGGATGAAAGGGGAATTGTGGTGCTGCGATCTTGGTAAGATGTAAGTACATAACAGGGAGGAGGTGTTATGTACTAAGCCTCTGATCAGGCCAGGTTTGATTTGGATAACATGTTGGCCTCAACTCTCTCTCTTTCACTCTCTCTCGCTCTCTCACTCTCTTAGAGAGACTGCGTTAGGAGATACTAGCATGTTAATGACTTTATCTGTCACGTTTCTTTCTGCTGCAATGAATGTAGTAGCTAGGGGAAAATACATTGTGTGTGTATTTGTGTTAGATATGATATGAAGTCATTTTTGGCCTTGGGCTCTGAGTTGTTGGTAGCCCTATGTAGGCTTTCCATCTGTATTATTTTATCACGTTTAGTTAGCGAAGAAAAGGCCTTGTGAACACAGTTTGAATGAGATTCCTATGCTGGCTATCCCTACGCTTCCAAGGAGACTTGTCTTGCGGTGTTACGGTGAGTGAATGAGGACCCAAAAGCGAACTAACTTAAACAGAGCTTCTTTAATAACCAAACATAGGTAGGCTCAGATAGACCGTCAGATTCCGACAGGACAGGACAAGGTTACAGCAAACATGACGATAGTCTGGCTCAGGCATGAAACACAACAAACAAGAATCCGACAAGGACAGGAACAAAAACAGAGAGAGATATAGGGGACTAATCAGAGGGAAAAAGGGAACAGGTGGGAAACGGGGTGACGAGGTAGTCAGGAGGAGACAAGGAACAGCTGGGGGAAAGCGGGGGAGAAAAGGTAACCTAATACGACCAGCAGAGGGAGACAGGGTGAAAGGAAAGGACAGAGACACAACATGACAATACATGACAGTACCCCCCCACTCACCGAGCGCCTCCTGGCGCACTCGAGGAGGAAACCTGGCGGCAACGGAGGAAATCCTCGATCAGCGCACGGTCCAGCACGTCCCGAGAGGGAACCCAACTCCTCTCCTCAGGACCGTACCCCTCCCAATCAACGAGGTACTGGTGACCACGGCCCCGAGGACGCATGTCCAAAATCCTGCGGACCCTGTAGATGGGTGCGCCCTCGACAAGGATGGGGGGGGGGGGGGGAAGACGAGCGGGGGCGCGAAGAACGGGCTTAATACAGGAGACATGGAAGACCGGGTGGACGCGACGAAGGTATCGCGGAAGAAGAAGTCGAACTGCGACAGGATTAATGACCCGAGAAATACGGAACGGACCAATGAACCGCGGGGTCAACTTGCGAGAAGCCGTCTTAAGGGGAAGGTTCTGAGTGGAGAGCCAAACTCTCTGACCGCGACAATATCTAGGACTCTTAGTTCTACGCTTATTAGCAGCCCTCACAGTCTGCGTCCTATAACGGCAAAGTGCAGACCTGACCCTCTTCCAGGTGCGCTCGCAACGTTGGACAAAAGCCTGAGCGGAGGGGACGCTGGACTCGGCGAACTGAGATGAGAACAGCGGAGGCTGGTACCCGAGGCTACTCTGAAAAGGAGATAGCCCGGTCGCAGACGAAGGAAGCGAGTTGTGGGCGTATTCTGCCCAGGGGAGCTGTTCTGACCAAGACGCAGGGTTGCGAAAAGAAAGACTGCGTAAGATGCGACCAATAGTCTGATTGGCCCGTTCTGCTTGACCGTTAGACTGGGGGTGAAAGCCGGAAGAGAGACTGACGGAAGCCCCAATCAAACGGCAAAACTCCCTCCAAAATTGAGACGTGAATTGCGGACCTCTGTCCGAAACGACGTCTGACGGAAGGCCATGAATTCTGAAAACATTCTCGATGATGATTTGTGCCGTCTCTTTAGCAGAAGGAAGCTTAGCAAGGGGAATGAAATGAGCCGCCTTAGAGAACCTATCGACAACCGTAAGAATAACAGTCTTCCCCGCTGACGAAGGCAGTCCGGTGACAAAATCTAAGGCGATGTGAGACCACGGTCGAGAGGGAATGGGAAGCGGCCTGAGACGGCCGGCAGGAGGGGAGTTACCGGACTTAGTCTGCGCGCAGACCGAACAAGCAGCCACGAAACGACGCGTGTCATGCTCCCGGGTGGGCCACCAAAAACGCTGGCGAATGGAAGCAAGCGTACCCCGAACGCCAGGGTGGCCGGCTAACTTGGCAGAGTGAGCCCACTGAAGCACGGCCAGACGAGTAGGAACGGGAACGAAAAGAAGGTTCCTAGGACAAGCGCGCGGCGACGGAGTGTGAGTGAGCGCTTGCTTTACCTGCCTCTCAATTCCCCAGACAGTCAACCCGACAACACGCCCCTCAGGGAGAATCCCCTCGGGGTCAGTGGAGGCTACTGAAGAACTGAAGAGACGAGATAAAGCATCAGGCTTGGTGTTCTTAGAGCCCGGACGATAAGAAATCACGAACTCGAAACGAGCGAAAAACAGCGCCCAACGCGCCTGACGCGCATTAAGTCGTTTGGCAGAACGGATGTACTCAAGGTTCCTATGGTCAGTCCAAACGACAAAAGGAACGGTCGCCCCCTCCAACCACTGTCGCCATTCGCCTAGGGCTAACCGGATGGCGAGCAGTTCGCGGTTTCCCACATCATAGTTACGTTCCGACGGGGACAGGCGATGAGAAAAATACGCGTATGGGTGGACCTTGTCGTCAGAGAGGGAGCGCTGAGAAAGAATGGCTCCCACGCCCACCTCTGACGCGTCAACCTCGACAACGAACTGTCTAGAGACGTCAGGTGTAACAAGGATAGGAGCGGATGTAAAACGATTCTTGAGGAGATCAAAAGCTCCCTGGGCGGAAACGGACCACTTAAAGCACGTCTTGACAGAAGTAAGGGCTGTGAGAGGAGCTGCCACCTGACCGAAATTACGGATGAAACGACGATAGAAGTTCGCGAAGCCGAGAAAGCGCTGCAGCTCGACGCGTGACTTAGGGGCGGGCCAATCAATGACAGCTTGGACCTTAGCGGGGTCCATCTTAATGCCTTCAGCGGAAATAACAGAACCGAGAAATGTGACGGAGGAGGCATCAAAAGTGCACTTCTCAGCCTTCACAAAAAGACAATTCTCTAAAAGGCGCTGGAGGACACGTCGAACGTGCTGAAGATGAATCTGGAGTGACGGTGAAAAAATCAGGATATCGTCAAGGTAAACGAAAACAAAGATGTTCAGCATGTCTCTCAGGACATCATTGACTAATGCCTGAAAGACAGCTGGAGCGTTAGCGAGGCCGAAAGGAAGAACCCGGTATTCAAAGTGCCCTAACGGAGTGTTAAACGCCGTCTTCCACTCGTCCCCCTCCCTGATGCGTACGAGATGGTAAGCGTTACGAAGGTCCAACTTAGTGAAAAACCTGGCTCCCTGCAGGATCTCGAAGGCTGAAGACATAAGAGGAAGCGGATAACGATTCTTCACTGTTATGTCATTCAGCCCTCGATAATCTATGCAGGGGCGCAGAGACCCGTCCTTCTTCTTGACAAAAAAAAACCCCGCTCCGGCGGGAGAGGAGGAGGGGACTATGGTACCGGCGTCAAGAGCTACAGACAAATAATCTTCGAGAGCCTTACGTTCGGGAGCCGACAGAGAGTATAGTCTACCCCGGGGGGGAGTGGTTCCCGGAAGGAGATCAATACTACAATCATACGACCGGTGTGGAGGAAGAGAGGTGGCCCTGGACCGACTGAACACCGTGCGCAGATCGTGATATTCCTCCGGCACCCCTGTCAAATCACCAGGCTCCTCCTGTGAAGAAGAGACAGAGGAAACAGGAGGGATAGCAGACATTAAACATTTCACATGACAAGAGACTTTCCAGGAGAGGATAGAATTACTAGACCAATTAATGGAAGGATTATGACAAACTAGCCAGGGATGGCCCAAAACAACAGGTGTAAAAGGTGAACGAAAAATTAAAAAAGAAATGGTTTCGCTATGATTACCAGAGACAGTGAGGGTTAACGGTAGCGTCTCACGCTGAATCCTGGGGAGAGGACTACCATCCAAAGCGAACAAGGCCGTGGGCTCCCTTAACTGTCTGAGAGGAATGTTATGTTCCCGAGCCCAGGTCTCGTCCATAAAACAGCCCTCCGCCCCAGAGTCTATTAAGGCACTGCAGGAAGCTGACGAACCGGTCCAGCGTAGATGGACCGACAAGGTAGTGCAGGATCTTGAAGGAGAGACAGGAGTAGTAGCGCTCACCAGTAGCCCTCCGCTTACTGATGAGCTCTTGGCTTTTACTGGACATGAAGTGACAAAATGACCAGCGGAACCGCAATAGAGACAGAGGCGGTTGGTGATTCTCCGTTCCCTCTCCTTAGTCGAGATGCGGATACCTCCCAGCTGCATAGGCTCAGCACCCGAGCCGGCAGAGGAAGATGGTAGTGATGCGGAGAGGGGGGCAACGGAGAACGCGAGCTCCTTTCCACGAGCTCGGTGACGAAGATCAACCCGTCGCTCTATGCGAATAGCGAGTTCAATCAAGGAATCCACGCTGGAAGGAACCTCCCGGGAGAGAATCTCATCCTTTACCTCCGCGCGGAGACCCTCCAGAAAACGAGCGAGCAAAGCCGGCTCGTTCCAGTCACTGGAGGCAGCAAGAGTGCGAAACTCAATAGAGTAGTCTGTTATGGATCGATTACCTTGACATAGGGAAGACAGGACCCTGGAAGCTTCCTCCCCAAAAACAGATCGATCAAAAACCCGTATCATCTCCTCCTTAAAGTCCTGATACTGGTTAGTACACTCAGCCCTTGCCTCCCAGATTGCCGTGCCCCACTCACGAGCCCGTCCAGTAAGGAGAGATATGACGTAGGCGACACGAGCAGTGCTCCTGGCGTAAGTGTTGGGCTGGAGAGAAAACACAATATCACACTGGGTGAGGAACGAGCGGCATTCAGTGGGCTTCCCAGAGTAACACGGCGGGTTATTGATTCTGGGCTCCGGAGATTCGAAAGCCCTGGAAGTGGCCGGTGGATCGAGGCGGAGATGGTGAACCTGTTCTGTGAGGTTGGAGACTTGGGCGGCCAGGGTCTCAACGGCATGTCGAGCAGCAGACACTTCCTGCTCGTGTCTGCCTAGCATCGCTCCCTGGATCTCGACGGCAGAGTGGAGAGGATCCGAAGTCGCTGGGTCCATTCTTGGTCGGATTCTTCTGTTACGGTGAGTGAATGAGGACCCAAAAGCGAACTAACTTAAACAGAGCTTCTTTAATAACCAAACATAGGTAGGCTCAGATAGACCGGCAGATTCCGACAGGACAGGACAAGGTTACAGCAAACATGACGATAGTCTGGCTCAGGCATGAAACACAACAAACAAGAATCCGACAAGGACAGGAACAAAAACAGAGAGAGATATAGGGGACTAATCAGAGGGAAAAAGGGAACAGGTGGGAAACGGGGTGACGAGGTAGTCAGGAGGAGACAAGGAACAGCTGGGGGAAAGCGGGGGAGAAAAGGTAACCTAATACGACCAGCAGAGGGAGACAGGGTGAAAGGAAAGGACAGAGACACAACATGACAATACATGACATGCGGAAGGCCTTGTGCTGAAATGTTTTCATTGTTTTTATGTTGTCTCAATCAATTGAAAATAAAGGATATAGGATATAACATACAGTAGAAGCTTTCAGACTCCAAAACAATCTCTACACAATGTTCTCAGCTCAGAAACCTAATGAAAAAAATGTACAGTAATGCAATTCTATTTTTTGGAAAATGGATTATCGATTCAAAAAATATATTTTTTTCTCTATCTGGGTACTTAGACTAGGCTGTAACATAAATATATTTTTTGTGTATATTTTTTATATATTTTAATCTCACTTTCGACCTACGATCTAAATATACTTTCCTGCAACCCGCCCCACCCAATGTGGTACGGATCTGCAATTATTATACATTATAACTGGAACCTCCATCAGAAGCTAGCCAGCTAACTAGCTACTAGCTAATAGTCACTGTTAGCTACGGCTAGCGGTCTTCACCTTTAGCTCGGTCACCAGACAGCGGTCAATACCTGACAGTCTGCACAGCGCGATATCAGACTGCTTATCTCCACCACATCACCGGATTCCTGCCGCAAGCTCTGGGCCATTACACCGGATCATCGCAGCTAGCTAGCTGCAATCGAGTGGCTACTGCTGGCTAATGACTCTGTCCCGAAGCAAGCACCAGTTAGCCTCGAGCTAGCCCATCTCCCAGCTAGCTGAAGAGGTAAACCCGCTAGTTCGTGGGCTACAATAACTCTTTTGCCAATAGGCCTGGACCCTTTATTGCCGACACAGAGCCCCGCCGATCCATTACGACTGGTCTGCCAACGTAATCATCCGATGTGGTTTTAACAGACTTTTCCGTTGCGTTGTCACCGAAGACCCATCTGTTGAGCTCACCTAGCAGAGTATCGACTACCGAACGTCTCCTGGACTCACCTATTGCTGCTCATTGGACCCTATGATAACTCGGCTACACATGCCTCTCTCTAATGTCAATATGCCTTGTCTTCTGCTGTTTCGGTTATTGTTTTAATTCACCGTAGAGCCATAAAGTCCAGCTCAACATGCCTTAGATAGCTTTTTTTGTCATACACCCAACACATGGAGAGACCTCACCTGTCTTAGCTGGTGTCTCCAGAGATGCAAGCTCTCTCCTCATCACTCAATGCCTAGGTTTACCCCCACTGTACTCACATCCTACCATACCCTTGTCTGTACACTATGCCCTGAATCTATTCTACAATACCCAGAAATCTGCCCCTTTTATTCTCTGTTCCCAACGCACTATATGACCAGTTCTTAGCCGTACCCTTACCCTTATCCTACTCCTCCTCTGTTCCTCTGGTGATGTAAAGGGTAACCCTGGCCATGTATCCCCCAGCATCACACCCAGGCGCTCTCATTTGTTGACTTCTGTAACATGTTAACATGAGAAGCCTGCTCCCTAAATTGGTTTTATTCACTGCTTTAGCACACTCCGCCAACCCTGATATATTAGCCATGTCTGAATTCTGGCTTAGGAAGGCCACCAAATCTTCTGAAATTTCCATCCCCAACTACAACATTTTTAGATAGAACTGCCAAAGGGGGCAGAGTTGCAACCTACTGCAGAGAGAGCCTGCAGAGTTCTGTCATACTATCCAGGTCAGTGCCCAAACAGTTCGAGCTTCTACTTTTAAAAAACCCATCTTTCCAGAAATAAGTCTCTCACTGTTGCCGCTTGTTATAGACCCCCCCCCCCCCCCCCCCAGCTGTGCCCTGGACACCATATGTGATTTGATGCCCCCCATCTATATTCAGAGTTCGTACGCCGGGCGTCCTACAATCCCCTCAATCTCACACATATGATCAAGGAACCACCAGGTACAACCCTAAATCAGTAAACATGGGCACCCTCATAAACATTATCCTGACCAACTTGCCCTCTAAATACACCTCTGCTGTCTTCAACCAGGATCTCAGTGATCACTGCCTCATTGCCTGCGTCTGTAAGGGGCCTGTGCTCAAACTACCACCCCTCATCACTGTCAAACGCTCTCTAAAACACTTCAGCGAGCATGCCTTTCTAATCGACCTGGCCTGGGTATCCTGGAAGGATATTGACCTCATCCCGTCAGTAGAGGATGTTTGTTCTTTGACCTCTTGAACCTCTGGGGGCAGTATTTCATTTTTGGATGAAAAACGTTCCCGGTTTAAACAAGATATTTTGTCACGCAAGGAATGAGCCTACACTTTCTGTCGTTTCCCCAATGTGTTTGCAGCATTGTGACGTATTTGTAGGCATATCATTGGAAAATTGACCATAAGAGACTACATTTACCAGGTGTCCGCTCGGTGTCCTCTGTCAAAACTATTGCGTAATATCCAGGTGCGTGCATTTTTCCATTTTGAACAGAGGAGAAACAAAACTGCCACGAGTGATTTATCATCGAATAGATATGTGAAAAACACCTTGAGGATTGATTCTAAACAACGTTTGCCATGTTTCTGTCGATATTATGGAGTTAATTTGGAAAAAAGTTTGCGTTGTAATGACTGAATTTTCGGGTTTTTTCTTAGCCAAACGTGATGAACAAAACGGAGCGATTTCTCCTACACAAATAATATTTTTGGAAAAAATTAACATTTGCTATCTAACTGAGAGTCTCCTCATTGAAAACATACGAAGTTCTTCAAAGGTAAATTATTTTATTTGAATGCTTTTCTTGTTTTTGTGAAAATGTTGCCTGCTGAATGCTAGGCTTACTGCTATGCTAGCTATCAATACTCTTACACAAATGCTTGTGTAGCTTCATTTGCGATTTTCATGAATAGTTAACGTTGCGTTATGGTAATGAGCTTGAGGCTATAATTACGCTCCCAGATACGGGATTGCGCGTCGCTACAGGTTAAAAGTGCTTTCCTCACCATATTAAATAAGCATGCCCCATTCAAAAAATGTTGACCTAAGAACAAATATAGCCCTTGGTTCACTCCAGACTGACCTTGACCAGCACAAAAACATCCTGTGGCGTACTGCATTAGCATCGAATAGCCCCCGCGATTTGCAACTTTTCAGGGAAGTCAGGAACAAAGGAACCAATATACACAGTCCGTTAGGAAAGCTAAGGCTAGCTTTTTCAAACAGAAATTTGCATCCAGTAGCACTAATTCCAAAAGGTTTTGGGACATCGTAAAGTCCATGGAGAATAAGAGCACCTCCTCCCAGCTGCTCACTGTCACTGTCACCACCGGTAAATCTACAATAATTGAGAAATTCAATAAGCATTTTTCTACAGCTGGCCATGCTTTCCACCTGGCTACCCCTACCCCAGCCAACAGCTCTGCTCCCCCCGCAGCAACTTGCCCAAGCCCCCCACCCCCGCATCTCCTTCACCCAAATCCAGATAGCTGATGTTCTGAAAGAGCTGCAATGTGGACCCTCTTTCTAAAATGATCCGCCAAAATTGTTGCAACCCCTCTTACTAGCCTGTTTAACTTCTCTTTCGTATCGGCTGAGATTCCCAAAGATTGGAAAGCTGCCGCGGTCATCCCCATCTTCAAAGGGGGAGACACTCTAGACCCAAAATGTTAGACCTATATCCATCCTGCCCTGGCTTTCTAAAGTCTTCGAAAGCCAAGTTAACAAACAGAACCCCAGTTTACGATTGGCTCATACATCCTCTCCCCTGTAACTATTCCCCAGGTCGTTGCTGTAAATGAGAACCTGTTCTCAGTCAACTTACCTGGTAAAATAACTGATACATTTTTTTTTTTTTTAAGATCACCGAACATTTCGAACCCCACCGTACCTTCTCCACTATACAATCTGGTTTCCGAGCTTGTCATGGGTGAACCTCAGCCACGCTCAAGGTCCTAAATGATATCATAACCACCAACGATAAAATACAGTACTGTGCAGCTGTATTCATCGACCTGGCCAAGGCTTGTCAATCACTGCATTGTTATCGGCAGACTCAACAGCCTTGGTTCTCAAATGACTGCCTCGCCTGGGTCACCAACTACTTCTCAGATAGAGTTCAGTGTGTCCAAACAGAGGGCCTGTTGTCCGGACCTCTGGCAGTCTCTATGGGGGTGCCACAGGGTTAAATTCTTGGCCCTACTCTATTCTCTGTATATATCAACGATATCGCTCTTGCTAGTGGTGATTCTCTGATCCACCTCTACGTAGACGACACCATTCTGTATACAAACCTCCAAACGAGCTTCAATGCCATACAACACTCCTTCCGTGGCCTCCAACTGCTCTTAAATGCTAGTAAAACTAAATGCATGCTATTCAACCGATTGCTGCCCGCTCGACTAGCATCACTACTCTGGACGGTTCTGACTTAGAATATGTGGACAACTACAAATACCTAGGTGTCTGGTTAGACTGTAAACTCTCCTTCCAGACTCACATTAAGCATCTCCATCCAAAATTAAATCTAGAATCGGCTTCCTCTTCAGCAACAAAACCTCCTTCACTCATGCTGCCAAACATACCCTCGTAAAACTGACTATCCTACCAATCCTTGACTTCGGCGATGTCATTTACAAAATAGCCTCTAACACTCTACTCAGCAAATTGGATGTAGTCTATAACAGTGCCATCCGTTTTGTCACCATAGCCCCATATACTACCCACCACTGCAACATGTATGCTCTGGCTAGTCCTCGCTACATATTTGTTGCCAAACCCACTGGCTCCAGGTCTTCTATAAGTCTTTACATACCTTTACTAGGTAAAGCGCCGCCTAATCTCAGCTCACTGGTCACCATAGCAACACCCACCCGTAGCATGTGCTCCAGCAGGAATATTTCATTGGTCACCCCCAAAGCCAACACGTCCTTTGGCCGCCTTTCCTTCCAGTTCTCTGCTGCCAATGACTGGAACAAATTTCAAAAATCACTGGACTTATATCTCACTAGACTAGACTTATATCTCCCTCACTAACTTCAAGCATCAGCTGTCAGAGCAGTTTACCAATCACTGTACCTGTACACAGCCCATCCAACTACCTCATCCCTATATTTATTTTAATTTTTTTGCTTTTTTGCACCCCAGTATCACTACTTGCACATCATCATATGCATATCCATCACTCCAGGGGTAATGCTAAATTGTAATCATTTTGCCACTATGGCCTATTAATTGCCTTACCTCCCTAAACTTACTACATTTGCACACACTGTACATAGATTTTTGTATTGTGTTTTTGACTGTACGTTTGTTTATCCCTTGTGTAACTCTGTGTTGCTGTTTTTGTTGCACTGCTTGTCTTTATCTTGGCCAGGTCGCAGTTGTAAATGAGAACTTGTTATCAACTGGCCTACCTGGTTAAATAAAGGTTTAAATAAAGGTGGAATATATATTTTTTAAACACAAACTTCCTAAGGCAATGTATTAATCAATCAAAAGAGAATATAGCTGCCATTACTTTGTCTGACCATCATCTGTGATTGTTGAATTATTCTCCAATGTTGCAATAGGGCCTGAGGCTCTGCTCTGTCTATGCTGGCTTTGTGTCATCGCTTCCTCTCTCTCTCTGACCATCATCTCAATTATCTCAGATGTTCTTCCTTAATGCTGCTGTGGCTCAGAGGGCTTATGTCATTGTGAGATCAATGTGGTGAACCCACGTGGTCGGAGTACGTTGGCCACTTTCTAACTGGCTAATCAGAGGCGGGACGATATTTCATCCCTGACTGCCGACACAAAGACTTCCTGAATTCCACAAACAATACTAGAAACATTCAGGGAGGACTGCCTTTTTCGAACAATTATGTTTTTAATCAAGAGCACGAGCAAGTGATGACTTTACCGTATCCACAATGTTAATGCTGATGATGGTGAGGAGTGCTGCAGTGTGATTGTCCTCAGCTGTGGTGCGTTATGCGTATAATAGTGAAACGCATGGTAAACTTACTACTACTGTAAGCAATGAGCATGCAGTAGATAAGTGAAGGAAAGAGACTACATAAATCTGTATAGGTTGTCAATAGGTGATCAAACCCCAATATGATGCTTTGTTTTTAGAGTAGGCCTGAAAGTCTGCCTGTGATTCATCCAATTGATCTCCATCCTATAGGGCTCTTCGAGCTACAGCATGGCCAGCATCAACAGAACCATGGATGGGTTATAAGAGAGCTACAGAGAGATGTGGAACAAGTCAGATCAGCTCCAAATTCAAGGCCTGTCCATCAGCACGGGGATGACGGAGCGTCGAGCTCTGGCCCGTCGACTGTTTGTGTTAGTGTAAACAATAACGTGTTAAAGATAACGAGGAGAGCACACCCAGCCTTGTCGGAGAGGTAATAACCCCTGTGTCCGTCCACGCTCATCACAGCTTGGTTATTATGTAAAACAACATGCCCAATGACTCTGGACCAACGACTTTCTAGTATTTTCTTTGCCTATCCCCCTCTGTTTGGACTGGAACAGAGGCTAGTTATTTTAATGTTGTAATTCAGTTGCGTAACACAAATATGAAGGCATGCTCATTCAATTGAGCTCAGATGAGGATGATGAAAAAATATTTACCCCCAATGCATGTGCTGTTTGTGTTTTCAACACACTAGACTCGAGGGGCTTTTGGAGGGAAAGTCTTTCATGTGATGAGTTATTTGTTCTTATTTGTTCTTGTTTCTCAAAGAAGCCTACTACCAGCTTACTTCCAATACGTGTTTTTATTATTATTCCAAAGTCAAGACTGAAATCAAGTGTTAACTTGACCAACATATCAATGGGTTCTAAGGATCTGAAAAACACAACACAAGCAAACTCTCACAAAGTCTTTCTCTTCCGGGAAAACAGACATCTGTCAAATGATCTCTGTGAAACAAACCTACCAGAAAGACCTTCTCCCTCAGAGAGCCTTGTATGTCCTCTCGCACCTATCAAGAGTAATCTAACCCTCCCTAGTAACCTCTAACCACAATTAGTCACAGTCCAATCATATTGGTCCCTCTGGTCATTTGTTTATATTTGATACAATCTCAGGTTCTTGCCAGGGACATGTCCTCCCTTCCATAACAGCCAAGATGGATATTTTGGGAACAGTCTGTCTGGTCAGACTGACCCCTCAGTACACCCAGGATCTGACACTACTAGACTGAGGATGGAGGCAGGGGCCTGCGGGAAAAAACATTTGGGGTCAGGGGATGAGAGGAGAGGAGAGACAGAGAGAGAGAGGGAGATGGGGGGAGAGGAAGAGGGAGAGAGAGTAAATAATGACATTATGTAGAGAGCATTGTCTTTGGCAAAAAGCTTTGGCAGTCTTTCCAGGGCTGTGTTGTTGTGAAGACACAGGTCATTTTCCAATCAAACTTGGAGCAGCCTTAATGTGCAAGTCACACCTGTGCCCCCACTCATAACAAGAAGACTGTTTTGTGTGTGTGTGCGTTTTTTTGGTGCATGCACACACACGTGCAAGCGTGTGTGTGTGAGAGACGTGTATGGTGCTGGCCAGGCTGGTGCCCTTAGAAACCCCATAGGAGGTAATACAGTTGACCTTTTGTGCAAAGGTAGGCTCTATGATATTTCCAGTAAGAGCACATCGGTGGAGTGATCACAGCATGCAAAGAGCCATAATTAGGATAGGCTAGATGGTCATTCTTCCAGTAACAGTCAATGGGTATTATTCATTGAAATTATGCCATTTGAAACACACTGCAGGTGATAATAAAGCTGACCTTGGTGCCAGGGGAAGCGATATGGTCAGGTTATCATTCCCATTGACAGCACGTAACTGGAGCTGGCACAGCCTGCAGAGAGACACTGTAGATAGAGTCCACAGTTGTACTGTAAGTCATAGTCGTCAAGTATTAGTAATTGAAATGTTGTCCTTTGTAACACACTGCAGGTGACCTCACTGCCAGGGGGGAGACTCTATGACGGATAAATCATTTCCAGAAAGAGAACATCAGTGGAGCTGGTATGGCATGATGATAGGGTCCTCCTGCAGCTGCCCAGTGTTTCTCTCAAAGGCCCTTTGGTTATTTGAGCTTGTAGGAGATATATAAATGTGTGTCACTCAGGGATGGTGCTGCCTCTCATTGTAACAGGCTGAAATTTCCCTCTGTTACAATGATCTAAGTGTGGTCAATTCCCAAAGGGCCATCATAGTACCCTGAGAGTTTTTGAAGGATAGATCTCTTTATCAATTGATGTCTCTGCTTCTCAGACAAAAGATGAAGAGAACAGATGGGAAGTGAGAGAATAAGAGGGGGGAGAGAAGTATAACTGATTAGTTCTAGAGGCCTCTTTCATTTGTTTGATAGCTCGTTGTGACGTGCTACGTGACATGGAAATGAACCTCGCTCCGGTTTTAACAGAACATAAATACAATTTTGATCTGTTCATTGATAGTAAAATCTTCACCCAGTTTCACTGCATCCTTCAAAAGTTTTTTTAATGGACAGTTATTGCTTTTGCGGAGCTTCCAAAGGTCACATGTCAGCGTCACAAATGCCACCCTATTCCCTATATAGTGCACTACTTTCTATTTTTAAAGGGCCAGGCCACACAAGACAGACAGACAGACATTCATTAAAGATCCCCATTAACTGCTGCCAAGGCAGCAGCTACTCTTCCTGGGGTCCAGCAACATTAAGACAGTTATATACAATTTAAAATATTATATGATATTACATTTCATAACACTATAACAGTTTCCCACAATAATTGGCGTTAGGTGAGGAAGATGAACCTGTAGCCATATTACTTCAACAGTATTTTACATTAGATCCTCTCTAAGAGTTACGGGAATGTGGTTCTGAATATAAACAGCAACACCTCCACCATTGGCATTTCTGTCTTTTCTGTAGATGTTATAACCATGTATTGCTACCATTGTATCATAAAATGTATTATCTAAGTGAGTTTCAGAGAGTCAGAATATCAAATCAAATCAAATGTATTTATATACCCCTTCTTACATCTGCTGATATCTCAAAGTGCTGTATAGAAACCCAGCCTAAAACCCCAAACAGCAAGCAATGCAGGTGTAGAAGCACGGTGGCTAGGAAAAACTCCCTAGAAAGGCCAAAACCTAGGAAGAAACCTAGAGAGGAACCAGGCTATGAGGGGTGGCCAGTCCTCTTCTGGCTGTGGTGGGTGGAGATTATTACAGAACGTGGCCAAGATGTTCAAATGTTCATAAATGACCAGCATGGTAAAATAATAATAATCACAGTAGTTGTCGAGGGTGAAGCAAGTCAGCACCTCAGGAGTAAATGTCAGGTGGCTTTTCATAGCCGATCATTAAGAGTATCTCTACCGCTCCTGCTGTCTCTAGAGAGTTGAAAACAGCAGGTCTGGGATAGGTAGCACGTCCGGTGAACAGGTCAGGGTTCCATAGCCGCAGGCAGAACAGTTGAAACTGGAGCAGCAGCACGGTCAGGTGGACTGGGGACAGCAAGGAGTCATCATGTCAGGTAGTCCTGAGTCATGGTCCTAGGGCTCAGGTCCTCCGAGAGAGAGAAAGAAAGAGAGAATCAGAGACAGCATACTTAAATTTGCACCGGACACCGGATAAGACAGGAGAAGTACTCCAGATATAACAAACTGAACCTAGCCCCCGACACATAAACTACTGCAGCATAAATACTGGAGGCTGAGACAGGAGGGGTCAGGAGACACTGTGGCCCCATCCGACAATACCCCCGGACAGGGCCAAACAGGAAGGATATAACCAAAGCCACTTTGCCAAAGCACAGCCCCCACACCACTAGAGGGATATCTTCAACCACAAACTTACCATTCTGAGACAAGGCCGAGTAGAGCTCACGAAGATCTCCCCCACGGCACAACCCGAGGGGAGGCACCAACCCAGACAGGAAGATCACATCAGTGACTCAACCCACTCAAGTGACGCACCCCTCCCAGGGATGGCACGGAAGAGCACCAGTAAGCCAGTGACTCAGCCCCTGTAATAGGGTTAGAGGCAGAGAATCCCAGTGGAGAGAAGGGAACCGGCCAGGCAGAGACAGCAAGGGCGGTTCGTTGCTCCAGAGCCTTTCCGTTCACCTTCACACTCATGGGCAAGACTACACTCAATCTTATGACCCACTGAAGAGATGAGTCTTCAGTAAAGACTTAAAGGTTGAGACCGAGTCTGCGTCTCTCACATGGGTAGGCAGACTATTCCATAAAAATGGAGCTCTATAGAAGAAAGCCCTGCCTCCAGCTGTTTGCTTAGAAATTCTAGGAACAATTAGGAGGCCTGCGTCTTGTGACCGTAGCGTACGTGTAGGTATGTACGGCAGGACCAAATCAGAGAGATAGGTAGGAGCAAGCCCATGTAATAATTTCTAGGTTAGTAGTAAAACCTTGAAATCAGCCCTTGCCTTAACAGGAAGCCAGTGTAGGGAGGCTAGCACTGGAGTAATTTGATCAAATTTTGGGGTTCTAGTCAGGATTCTAGCAGCCGTATTTATCACCAACTGAAGTTTATTTAGTGCTTTATCCACATTTATCATTGCAGTAGTCTAACCTAGAAGTAACAAAAGCATGGATACATTTTTCTGTATAATTTTTGGACAGAATGTTTCTGATTTTTACAATGTTACATAGATGGCAAAAAGCTGTCCTTGAAACAGTCTTGATATGTTTGTCAAAAGAGAGATCAGGGTCCAGAGTAATGGCGAGGTCCTTCACAGTTTTATTTGAGACGACTGTATAACCATCAAGATTAATTGTCAGATTCAAGAGACGATCGCTTTGTTTCTTGGGACCTAGAACAAGCATCTCTGTTTCGTCCGAGTCTAAAAGTAGAAAGTTTGCAGCCATCCACTTCCTTATGTCTAAAACACAGGCTTCTAGCGAGGGCAATTTTGCGGCTTCACCATGTTTCATTGAAATGTCCAGCTGTGTGTCATCCGCATAGCAGTGAAAGTTAACATAATGTTTTCGAATGACATCCTCAAGAGGTTAAATATATAGTGAAAACAATAGTGGTCTAAAACGGAACCTTGAGGAACACCGAAATGTACAGTTGATTTGTCAGAGGACATACCATTCACAGAGACCAACTGATATCTTTCCGACAGATAAGATTTAAACCAGGCCAGAACCTGTCCGTGTAGACCAATTTGGATTTCCAAATATCTCCAAAAGAATGTGGTGATCGATGGTATCAAAAGCAGCACTAAGGTCGAGGAGGACGAGGACAGATGCAGAGCCTCGGTCTGACGCCAATTAAAGGTCATTTATGAATGTCATCTGTTACCAGCAAGTTATTCATTTCATGAACCTTGATTCTTAAGCTATATACTGCACATAAACGTGGGCTATTTTTATCACTTCTCTGTGAGGCTTGATTGTTTTCATTGCTTTACTGGGAAGCGTAGCAGAAGTAGACATGCTCATGTCATTTATGTTAGTGCAGGGTGAGCTGCACACAGTGGATTTCCTACTAGGGCACACCGCCTCAGTGATAACAGTTTAACTCTGGTTCATAGGCACATGATTACAGCATATAATAGCTGTAGGATCAGCAGAGGCATTCAGGGCAGTTAGAGGGATATACATTGTGTCTACCAACGCCCCTGGGATAATGTACATTTGCTGAAGCATTATGAAAACTCAGCGACACAATGGTAGGGATTAACTGAGCGGGGCTTGGGTCATAGATATGTCATTGTCTCAACGCAGCCTTATAATGGCTTTGAAAATGACGTGAGTGGATCCCATCTTCCTTTATAAAATGTGTTTTGTTTCAAAAAGATATCAAAATTGTCAAAAAAAATTACACCTATTGAGCTACAATATTTACACAGCCAGTTTGTGGAGAGAAAGAATCCTGCTAAAGCGTTCAATGCCACGATTCAGAGAGGTCACGGGACCAGACATGATGAGTATTTTATTAGTGTCTAGTAGAGAATTAATCAGCATTTTAAAATCCAGTTTCAACTGTTCAGAGCTGTGTACACGGAAAACATATGCCCGACCTTTTAGGGTTGCATAACAGCCACAGTAAATGCTGATCTTCCAAAGCTATTCTGACACTATCTGCCTCTATGGCAGTGGCAAGCTGAAATGTTCAGATTCACATTTCTTTCTTTTGTAAATCTTTTTTTGTCTTCCACATCATCCTCTATAATCTGCAGACTGAAAGAGAACATGTGCTGGGTCAACAGAGAGCCAAGCTCCCCAGAGAGGGAGCAGGTCTTTAACACTCTGTATTATTAGTCTTTTTAATGGAAGACACACAGGGACTGACTGAGGGACAGTGTCCTAAATCTGGCTCCATTCCTCTCTACTGGAAGACACACAGGATGTGTCTCCACAACGGTACCCTATTCCATATTTTGTGCAGTACTTTAGACCAGAGCGTGCACAAAGTAGTGAATAGGGTGCCATTTCAGACAGGTCTTGAGCTTGACTCCCTTCCTCCTCACACAACCTCACACAACATCCTCCCTTGTGGCACACATACATATTGATACACATTGACGTCCCCCCACCCCTCTCCTTTTTTTAATTTGCTATTCAAGAACTTCTGATTGTTTTCCTTCCAGTGTGCATGTTCTCAGAGCCTGTTCTGTTCCACCTCTGGTTCCACCTCTTCTCTGCCGAGGCGCTGAACTCTTGGACGATGTGAAGGGAACACCCAAGTGGTCCCCCAGTCGTTAAGTTAGGCTCACATCATGTGAGTTCTGTGTTTTTCAAGAAATTAGAGGCCAACAACGGGTAAGGGGGAATTTACAATGTTGGATGCTGAGCGTCTTTGAGTTGACTCAGGCAAACGGGGAAATGTGTGTGTGTGTTTGCATGCATGTGTGTTTATAGGGACCCTCCTCAGGGATGGATGAACTTGTTCTGACTGGTTCATAGACATTGTTACCTGCCAATAACCCCATGGAGCACCAGGCAGACAATACTTTTGTGGGGATGTTGCTCTGTGAGCTATCATCAGAACAGTGACAGTGAAATACCTAGATATTTTAGAATAGACTGTATATTTTTGTCAGTTCACTTTGTACTTTGAAATTCTGGTTGTTATTTTAAAAATGTATGTATATGACCCCAGTACTTCAGTAGTGAGTCTGTCAGCCTGGAAGCATGTTATTGGGGCGGAAAAAACTGTGTAATTTGTATTGCATGACATTCATGATAAGAGGCAGTATACGGGAGTCTTTCAGTCAATATGAAGAATTCACACTGAGAGGAGTAACACAGAGATGTCAAGGGTCCCGTGTTGCTCAGTTGGTAGAGAGTGGCGCGTGCAACGCCAGGGTTGTGGGATTCGATTCCCACGGGGGACCAGTACGAAAATGTATACACTCAGTACTGTATGTCGCTCTGGATAAGCACATCTGCTAAATGACTCAAATGTAAAAATACGGATTTTGGGGATTGTTAAGTGTGTAATGGAGGTCTCTTTTTAGTATGTAGACTGGATGGAGTATGTTAAGCATAAGTGGTTGTATAAGTGACATGATTGATGAACTAGAATCACGCACACACACTAAGTCAGGACAGACAGCTGTAAATAGATGTTTAGATACATAAACTAGGTTATACCTTGAAGGACCCTGTAATAATAAATAATGGATTTGCTTCTATACAGTTGAAAGATCAGTGTTAACATAGGCCAGTTATAGTGGAAGTCAGGCTGCTGTCCAGATCTGGGGGCGGGTGTGTGTGCACGTGTGTGTGGATCTGGAGGCTGCAGTTCATAGCTCACTGACCTCATCCATTTATTTATACTGGTCTAGACTCTAGAGCTAAAGGAGGTCTGAATCTGATGTGGCCTTTTCCATACTCACATACTAAGAAACCTTTTGGGAGAGCGCAATGGTTTTTCCATGAATGCCTCCCTGCATAGAAAACCATCATCCACAGGTCAACTACTTTATGTGGCAAAATGCCTCTAAAATGTCTCAGATTTTCACAGATCATGTGTTGTGACTCAGTCGTGTTTGTGTGAGTCAATCTCATCTCTTCGGAAACGTTCTAGTTGCAGAACATGTTGGTGTAAAATGTGAATGTCCACACGTCCGCAGTTACCAATATGTTATTACTACCAGAAGGGAGTATAAGAGCCTGTACTATGATCTCCCACCCAACAGAGGGCACTGTAGACTCATCTTTACACCATCTATGGTCATTAGCAGGTAAGAGTACCTACCAGGAGGGGGCAGTACAAGCTAATATTAGGTCCACATCATGTTGAAAACTCTGAATTACAATTGTTATTCGATATCTGTTATTGGCAGAAGTAAATTAAAAACAGCCCAATATGAAAACTTCCACATGCACAAGATGGAATAACACTGTTTGAAACCCAATTGTGTGAATCAGGAATGTGACTTGAAGGTGAAGAAGTCAACCAAGTCTCGATCAGTTCAAATGACAGGTATTTGTAGACACTTGTCAGGCAATAGTAATCAATGATCGTCCATTTCAATCTGCACACTTTCTCTACTACACAATGAATGTGTCTCTGCACTCTTCCTGTTTCTTCCCTTCCCTGTTGGTGGGAGAACTGTCCACACTGGAGATGTGGAATGTTGGCTGGCCATTGGATGGAGAATTCAGCTCCTCCAGAGAGCATCCATGATCTGTGTTGGATATTACTTTACATGTTAATGTTCAGGAGGGATTTTACTAAACTGACAAACGGTGTGCGAAAGCCAACAAATGCTCTACAAATATGTACATAGAGTAGTGATTGGAAAGGTTGGACTGACCAGAGAGCTCTAAGTCAGGGGAAATGGCAGGGCCCATTCTCCCTGCATGCGCTGCAGAAATATGTGTAGTGTAGTGGTTTGGATCTAAACGTAAGAGATCTAAACCTAATCTCTCTCTTTTTCTCTCTCTCTTTTTCTCTCTCTCTTTTGCAACATGTCTTCTATACTCTTCTGCAAAGACAGGGATCTATCTCTCTTTTTTAATTTTTCCAGGGTTCTGTCAGCACTGTGTGGATTAAGCTTAGCATTGAAAAACAAATATGATGTGGTTTAGTGAAGACAGCACATGACTTCTGACAGGATGATTGAGCGGGGCCAAGAACAAAGTTATAGATGTCTTTGTGTGTTCTCCAAAGTGTAGACAGAGACAGCGGCTGAAAATGAAGCAGAGCGTGCAGAGATGCAAATGTTTTCATCCGATGAAGATGGGTCTGATCTTTGAGTTCTGGGAAAAAGTGCTTTGTTCTTTAAACAGTGTTGGTTGCCTACGTTGTATAACTGTCTTTGGTCTTTGAGCTCTGCTGAGGGAAAAATATATATTTGTTCTAAAAACAGTGTCTGCCTTTGGTGTACGTGTCTGAACTCTGGAGGAGTTTTTTCCACCAGTGAACGTTGTGTTTTAATATTACATGAGACAGAACCATGTCTGGTTTATACAAGCTAGGAGTCAGAGGTCAGGGATCAGGAAACAGGCTTGTGTCTCTGGACTGGACCACTCAGACAGGGAGGAAGGGCAGTAACTGTGCTACATTAAATATCATCCTCCACGTCATTAACTCTCTCGGGTCATCGCTCTTTTTCTCCCTATCTTTTACTGCCTTCCCTCCTTTCTCTTGACAGTGGTCATGATCCCCCCCCTCTTTTTTACCGCCCTCCCTTCTTTCTCCTGACCCAGTAAGTCACGTCTGGAGGATTGTGGTTGTGGGAACCTGTTTTTCATTGTGGAGTTGTGGAGGATGCTGCAGTGTAGGTGGATATCCTGTGATAGTGACTGACTAGCCACTACCTAATACTCCCTTTTTAAAAAGCTGAGTCATCCTTTGCCCTGGAAAATACTATTAGAGTATCATGGCCAGCTAACATTGAAGGTCTGAGAAGTGCATCTCAGAGCACTCATGGGAGAAACAGAGAACTTGAGACTTAATATACAGTGCCTTGCGAAAGTATTCGGCCCCCTTGAACTTTGCGACCTTTTGCCACATTTCAGGCTTCAAACATAAAGATATAAAACTGTATTTTTTTGTGAAGAATCAACAACAAGTGGGACACAATCATGAAGTGGAACGACATTTATTGGATATTTCAAACTTTTTTAACAAATCAAAAACTGAAAAATTGGGCGTGCAAAATTATTCAGCCCCCTTAAGTTAATACTTTGTAGCGCCACCTTTTGCTGCGATTACAGCTGTAAGTCGCTTGGGGTATGTCTCTATCAGTTTTGCACATCGAGAGACTGAACATTTTTCCCATTCCTCCTTGCAAAACAGCTCGAGCTCAGTGAGGTTGGATGGAGAGCATTTGTGAACAGCAGTTTTCAGTTCTTTCCACAGATTCTTGATTGGATTCAGGTCTGGACTTTGACTTTGCCATTCTAACACCTGGATATGTTTATTTTTGAACCATTCCATTGTAGATTTTGCTTTATGTTTTGTATCATTGTCTTGTTGGAAGACAAATCTCCGTCCCAGTCTCAGGTCTTTTGCAGACTCCATCAGGTTTTCTTCCAGAATGGTCCTGTATTTGGCTCCATCCATCTTGCCATCAATTTTAACCATCTTCCCTGTCCCTGCTGAATAAAAGCAGGCCCAAACCATGATGCTGCCACCACCATGTTTGACAGTGGGGATGGTGTGTTCAGCTGTGTTGCTTTTACGCCAAACATAACGTTTTGCATTGTTGCCAAAAAGTTCAATTTTTGTTTCATCTGACCAGAGCACCTTCTTCCACATGTTTGGTGTGTCTCCCAGGTGGCTTGTGGCAAACTTTAAACAACACTTTTTATGGATATCTTTAAGAAATGGCTTTCTTCTTGCCACTCTTCCATAAAGGCCAGATTTGTGCAATATACGACTGATTGTTGTCCTATGGACAGAGTCTCCCACCTCAGCTGTAGATCTCTGCAGTTCATCCAGTGTGATCATGGGCCTCTTGGCTGCATCTCTGATCAGTCTTCTCCTTGTATGAGCTGAAAGTTTAGAGGGACGGACAGATCTTGGTAGATTTGCAGTGGTCTGATACTCCTTCCATTTCAATATTATCGCTTGCACAGTGCTCCTTGGGATGTTTAAAGCTTGGGAAATCTTTTTGTATCCAAATCCGGCTTTAAACTTCTTCACAACAGTATCTCGGACCTGCCTGGTGTGTTCCTTGTTCTTCATGATGCTCTCTGCGCTTTTAACGGACCTCTGAGACTATCACAGTGCAGGTGCATTTATACGGAGACTTGATTACACACAGGTGGATTGTATTTATCATCATTAGTCATTTAGGTCAACATTGGATCATTCAGAGATCCTCACTGAACTTCTGGAGAAAGTTTGCTGCACTGAAAGTAAAGGGGCTGAATAATTTTGCACGCCCAATTTTTCAGTTTTTGATTTGTTAAAAAAGTTTGAAATATCCAATAAATGTCGTTCCACTTCATGATTGTGTCCCACTTGTTGTTGATTCTTCACAAAAAAATACAGTTTTATATATTTATGTTTTAAAGCCTGAAATGTGGCAAAAGGTCGCAAAGTTCAAGGGGGCCGAATACTTTCGCAAGGCACTGTATGTTACTCCTGCTTGCTTGTACATTACAGTATGTAACTCAGTTACAACTTCATAGGTTTCCCAATGTAGACTATTTTGCTGTAGCCAGATATTTTTTGTTTGTCTGTCAGCTTATGTTTAATGAACATTTAATGTTTTATCTCTGGCCAACTAACTGTCAGAGATAATCACCAGCCAATTATATAATCATTTGGTGGGTGCTTGTTCTATTTCACACATGTTCAAGTGTGTATTATACACATACGTATGAATTGGGAGTGTGTTTTTGCATATCCCAACTCCCACATGAGACTGGGGTCATGGTCAGTGTCAGCCATTATAAACAGCATCTTTGGAGCAATTAAGATGAAATGCCTTTTTCAAGGACACATCGACAGATTTTTCACCTTGGTGATTTGAACTAGTGACCTTTCAGTTACTGGCCCAATGCTGTAACCGCTAGGCTACCATCCACCCTTTGCCATTACCAAGAAGAGTTAGAAATAAGTATTTTTTTAGAAAAACACAACAGCTATCTGAGATGTTATTTTTGTGGAGATACATGTGACCGACTGGCTCAAATCGGTCTTATGTAGCAACATTTGAAATTGTGTTTTTTACATTGGATAACAGTAAAGATTCAGAGCAACAAAATGGTATATCATACACTACACATGGGAAATTGCTTTGAAAGTTGATCAACTTGTAAACTGACTTTTGAGAAAATGGCCTTTGAATCTTTTGGTACTACTACTGGAGAGCCCTTCTTTGTGTACACACATTCAGCATTGTTCACACCCTCTTAAGCTTTAACGAGGACACATCATTAGATCACGGCAGCTGTTGTCCAAAACCAGAAAGGAGAAAAAAAAGAACATTGAAAGAAAAGGAATCTCTTTAGGGGTTGATCAGAGCGTTCTGTACTAACAACAGAAGTCAAGCACCCAAGCTAACTTGCTAGCTACCTCCAGACATAAATGACAGAACAGCTCACTGAACATTGCTCGCCCTAGCAGAGCTGGTTAGGCTGTTGTGTTATACGGAGCGTTGAAAGTTCACATGTTCAAGAAGGCATTTTGATTAAAAAAAAGTTTACATTCAAACAACTCTCCTGTGAAGAAGTGACTCGTGACATACGCCTAGTTTCCTGAAAAGGGTCACATATGCTCTGCAATATATCATGTTGTACTAGTAGGCTCTTATGCAAGAATGCTGTTAACTTTAGTCTTATGGGAACTTTGGTAACCTCTGCAATAGATGTGCTCTTGTAGTACTATTGTAGTAATATATGATGTATTTGGCCCTCATGTGGATATCTACTCACTGCTGTCCAATGTAGAGATCTTTGGTGGACTTTGGTGACTTCAAGTCTGGTCTGCCGTCAAACTAAAGATCATGGGAAAGGGATAAGAGGTCAGAGGTCAGGAGTGACAGAGACAGCGACCAAACCTGAAGATGTCCAGTTGGCTGGGTGTGGTTGTCAGACAGACTGACAGACAGATATCAGTCCAGTAAAGGGGTGAGTAGGCCACGTGGCATAGAGTTACTTACAGTTACAATCGCACCTCCATCCACTCCACTCACAGGCCAGACCAGGACAATAGCCAGTCTGGGTGGCAACCCCCCCCCCTCCTTTTCAGCGCCTCCACGTCATCCCTCCATCCATCCTTCCCTCCCTCCCTTTAAAATCTGTCCATCCCCGGTTTTAACGAGGACACATCGTTAGATCACGGCAGCTGTTGTCCAAAACCAGAATGGAGAAAAAAAAGAACATTGAAAGAAAAGGAAGCTATAATTGGATAAAGGCATTTAGTAATTAAAATGTGTCCTTGCTTTCCAGACATCCTGGCTGTTTGTCCAATGTAAGCAGCTGGAAATAAGGCAGGCACTGGAGTGAGGAGGGGTGTCCAGGCAGGACTCTCCTTGAAGGCCTCTTTTCCGCACACACACACACACACACACACACACACACACACACACACACACACACACACACACACACAGTCCAATGCAGGACACTGGTAACATGAACCAGATGCAAGTTGCACTGATGGTGTATCTATCTACGGTAATTCTTCTGTGCACACTCTTGTCACATCAAATCAAATTGTTTTTGTCACATGCGCCGAATACAACAGGTGTAGACCTTACAGTGAAATGCTTACTTTCAAGCCCTTAACCAACAATGCAGTTTTAAGAAAAATGGAAGTAGTCTGGGTAGCCATTTTATTTGATGTTCAGTGGTCTAATGGCTTGTGGGTAAAAACTGTTTAGAAGCCTCTTGGACCTAGACTTGACGCTCTGGTACCGCTTGTCGTGCGGTAGCAGAGAGAACAGTCTATGACTGGGGTGGCTGGAGTCTTTGATACCTTTTAGGGCCTTCCTCTGACACCGCCTAGTATAGAGGTCCTGGAGGGCAGGAAGCTTGGCTCCAGTGATGTACTGGGCTGTACGCACTACCCTCTGTAGTGCCTTCTGGTCAGAGGCCACATTCTGATATTGCGGTGGAGAAGTGTGTTCGGTTCTTGTTGATGTAAGCAAAGTCTCAAGCTTAGTGATGTTTGCCTTGCAAATGGATCTCAATCTTCAATCAAAAGTGAGGGTGTAAATCTTAAGCTAAAACCTGTTGCGACTCTAGGGGCAGTATTTTCATTTTTTGGAATAAAAACGTTACCGTTTTAAACGGGATATTTTGTCAGGACAAGGTGCTAGAATATGCATATACAGTATATATGCTTTGGATAGGAAACACTCTAACGTTTCCAAAACTGTAAAGATATTGTCTGTGAGTATAACAGAACTGATGTTGCAGGCGAAAGCCTGAGAAAAATCCAATCCGGAAGTGCCCCATATTTTGAAAGCGCTGCATTCCAATGAGTCCCTATTGATCTGTGAATGTGCTATCAACCAGCTTACGCTTTCTACGTATTCCCCAAGGTGTCTACAGCATTGTGATGCAGTTTTACGCATTTATGTTGAAGAATAGCCATAGGTGGCTACATTGCGTAAGTGGTCACCTGATGGCTCCCAGGGTGACTCTCGCATAAAATACAGAGGTAGCCAATACTCCAATCAGTCCTACTGAAAAACTAATTGTCCCGACGGATATATTATCGAATAGATATTAGAAAAACACCTTGAGGATTGATTATAAACAACATTTGCCATGTTTCTGTTGATATTATGGAGCTAATTTGGAATATTTTTCGCCGTTTTCGTGACTGCAATTTCCGGGCGATTTCTCAGCCAAACGTGAAGAACAACTATTTCGCCTACAAAAAATTATATTTTGGGAAAAAATTAACTTTGGCTATCTACCTGGCAGTCTCGTGAGTGAAAACATCCGAAGTTCATCAAAGGTAAACATTTTAATTTGATTGCTTTTCTGATTTATGACAAGGTTGCCTGCTGTTAGCAGGGCATAATGCTATGCTAGGTTATCGATAAACTTACACAAATGTTTGTCTAGCTTTGGCTGTAAAGCATATTTTGAAAATCTGAGATGACAGGGTGATTAACAAAAGGCTAAGCTGTGTCTCGGTATATTTCATTTGTGATTTTCATGAATAGGAATATTTTCTAGGGATATTTATGTCCGTTGCGTTATGCTAATTAGTGTCAAAATGATTCTACCTGGAACCAAAAAGGGTTCATCAAAGGTTCTCCTATGGTGACAGCTGACTAACCATTTTAGGTTCTACACAGCACTTTTATTCTAATGTTAATACAGGCTTTGGTGTAACTCAAAACCTGCTTGAGTCTGCTTGAGTACATACACACTTATATGCATATACAACCCTGGCAAATGTCCTTGAGGTGTGTGTGTGTGTGTGTGTGTGTGTGCGTGTGTGTGTGTGTGTGTGTTTATGGAATTCCCCAGTTCTCTGAGCTGCAGTTGCATGCTGTTTGGCTGCTGGATTCTCTCTCCTGCTCTTCTGTTTGTGTCCAGAGGTGTGTCTTGCTGTACCCGCTGAGCACACAGTCTCACACAGTGAGCAACCACAAATACGTATTTTCAATGTCTTGTGCTCATAGAGCAGCAGACCCCCACCCTGACCATACTACTCATTCAGTATGCAAAGTAATCAAAACCCAGGTCTCCGACACAACACTGACCGTGTTAGCACATTGAGCTAAAGCCCTAAAGCTTCAGGGTTAGCTCAGGTAAATCAAATCAAATCAAATGTTTTTGGTCACATAGACATATTTAGCAGATGTTATTGTGGGTGTAGTGAAATGCTTGTGTTCCTAGCTCCAACAATGCAGTAGTATCTATCAATTCATAACAATACACAAAAATTATACTAATAAAATAACGGCTCAAAGAAATATATAAATATTAGATTGCTCAATGTCGGAGTGGCATTGACTAAAATACAGTAGCAGAGAATAGAGTATATACATATGAGATGAGTAAAATGGTATGTAAACATTATTTAAACATGCTTTTAAAGTGACTAGTGTTCCAATTTTAAAGTGGCCAATGATTCCATGTCTATGTACAGTGCCTTGCGAAAGTAATCGGCCCCCTTGAACTTTGCGACCTTTTGCCACATTTCAGGCTTCAAACATAAAGATATAAAACTGTATTTTTTTGTGAAGAATCAACAACAAGTGGGACACAATCATGAAGTGGAACGACATTTATTGGATATTTCAAACTTTTTTAACAAATCAAAAACTGAAAAATTCGGCGTGCAAAATTATTCAGCCCCCTTAAAGTTAATACTTTGTAGCGCCACCTTTTGCTGCGATTACAGCTGTAAGTCGCTTGGGGTATGTCTCTATCAGTTTTGCACATCGAGAGACTGACATTTTTTCCCATTCCTCCTTGCAAAACAGCTCGAGCTCAGTGAGGTTGGATGGAGAGCATTTGTGAACAGCAGTTTTCAGTTCTTTCCACAGATTCTCGATTGGATTCAGGTCTGGACTTTGACTTGGCCATTCTAACACCTGGATATGTTTATTTTTGAACCATTCCATTGTAGATTTTGCTTTATGTTTTGGATCATTGTCTTGTTGGAAGACAAATCTCCGTCCAAGTCTCAGGTCTTTTGCAGACTCCATCAGGTTTTCTTCCAGAATGGTCCTGTATTTGGCTCCATCCATCATCCCATCAATTTTAACCATCTTCCCTGTCCCTGCTGAAGAAAAGCAAGCCCAAACCATGATGCTGCCACCACCATGTTTGACAGTGGGGATGGTGTGTTCAGCTGTGTTGCTTTTACGCCAAACATAACGTTTTGCATTGTTGCCAAAAAGTTCAATTTTGGTTTCATCTGACCAGAGCACCTTCTTCCACATGTTTGGTGTGTCTCCCAGGTGGCTTGTGGCAAACTTTAACCAACACTTTTTATGGATATCTTTAAGAAATGGCTTTCTTCTTGCCACTCTTCCATAAAGGCCAGATTTGTGCAATATACGACTGATTGTTGTCCTATGGACAGAGTCTCCCACCTCAGCTGTAGATCTCTGCAGTTCATCCAGGGTGATCATGGGCCTCTTGGCTGCATCTCTGATCAGTCTTCTCCTTGTATGAGCTGAAAGTTTAGAGGGACGGCCAGGTCTTGGTAGATTTGCAGTGGTCTGATACTCTTTCCATTTCAATATTATCGCTTGCACAGTGCTCCTTGGGATGTTTAAAGCTTGGGAAATCTTTTTGTATCCAAATCCGGCTTTAAACTTCTTCACAACAGTATCTCGGACCTGCCTGGTGTGTTCCTTGTTCTTCATGATGCTCTCTGCGCTTTTGACGGACCTCTGAGACTATCACAGTGCAGATGCATTTATACGGAGACTTGATTACACAAAGGTGGATTCTATTTATCATCATTAGTCATTTAGGTCAACATTGGATCATTCAGAGATCCTCACTGAACTTCTGGAGAGAGTTTGCTGCACTGAAAGTAAAGGGGCTGAATAATTTTGCACGCCCAATTTTTCAGTTTTTGATTTGTTAAAAAAGTTTGAAATATCCAATAAATGTCGTTCCACTTCATGATTGTGTCCCACTTGTTGTTGATTCTTCACAAAAAAATACAGTTTTATATCTTTATGTTTGAAGCCTGAAATGTGGCAAAAGGTCGCAAAGTTCAAGGGGGCCGAAAACTTTCGCAAGGCACTGTATATAGGGCAGCAGCCTCCAAGGTGCAGGGTTGCATAACGGCGTGGAAGATTGCTAGTGATGGTTATTTAACAGTCTGATGGCCTTGAGACTGTTTTTCAGTCTCTCGGACCCAGCTTTGATACACCTGTACTAGATGGTAGCGTGGTGCAAAGGCCGTGGCTCGGGTAGTTGATGTCCTTAATGATCTTTTTGGCCTTCCTGTGACATCGGGTGCTGTAGGTGTCCGGAATGGCAGGTAGTTTGGCCAGACCGCATCACCCTCTGGAGAGCCCTGCAGTTGCGGGCGGTGCAGTTGCCGAACCAGGCGGTGATACACACAGCCCGACAGGATGCTCTCAATTGTGCATTTGTAAAAGTTTGTGATGGTTTTAGGGGCCTTCTTCACCACACTGTCTATGCGGGTGGACCATTTCAGATCATTTGAAGCTTGAAGCTTTCCACCTTCTCCACTGCGGTCCAGTCGATGTGGATAGGGGCGTGCTCCCTCTGCTGTTTCCTGAAGTTCACGATCAGCTATTTTGTTTTGTTGATGTTGAGTAAGAGGCTATTTTTTTGGCACCACTCTCCCAGGGCCCTCACCTCCTTCCTGTAGGCTGTCTCGTCATTGTTGGTAATCAGGCCTACTACTATTGTGTCGTCAGCAAACTTAATGATGGTGTTGGAGTCGTGTTTGACCATGCAGTCGTGGGTGAACAGGGAGTTCAGGAGGGGACTAAGTACACACCCCTAAGGGGCCCCAGTGTTGAGGATCAGTGTGGCAGACGTGCCTACCCTTACCACCAGGCGTGGCCCGTCAGGAAGTCCAGGATCCAGTTGCAGAGGGAGATGTTTAGTCCCAGGGACCTTAGCTTAGTGATAAGCTTCGTCGGCACTATGGTGTTGAATGCTGATCTGTAGTCAATGAACAGCATTCTCACATAGGTGTTCCTTTTGTCCAGGTGGGACATCTGTGGATCTGTTGGGGCGGTATGTGAATTGGAGTGGGTCTAGGGTATCCGGGAGGATGCTGTCGATGTGAGTCATGACCAGCCTTTCAAAGCACTTCATGGCTACCGACGTGAGTGCTACAGTGTGGTAATCTTTTAGGCAGGTTAACTTTGCTTCCTTGGGCACAGGGACTATGGTGGTCTACTTGAAATATGTAGGTATTACAGACTCTGTCAGGTAGAGTTTGAAAATGTCAGTGAAGACACTTGCAAGTTGGTCCGCACATGAGTACATGTCCTGGTAATCTGTCTGACCCCACGGATTGTGAATCGCTGCCTGTCTGCCTGTCTCCTGCTTTTCTCGCACTCTTTAGCTGTTGAAGTGTGTGAAAGTACACAATGTCTTGCGGGAATCTGCACAATGTTATTACAATACATTATCTCTATATATTGTAAAAACAATCTGTATTTTCCTACACTCTACCCCAGCCAGGTGCAAATTGGGGGAGGGACACAACAAATAAATAGCTTTGCATGTGTGGCTCCTTTCCACAATCAATCACTATGGCAAAAATAATCTCTGCTCAGAAGGCCTTAGAAATAATTTTTGCAGAGAGAGAAGCTAGTGTGGAAGGAGCATCTTCCACTTTGGAAGATTAATCATTTTTTCGAATATGAGGATCATGTCTCTGTCAGTTCGTAGTCAGACATTGAGTTGGAAGAGAATGAGATTGACCCTCAGCCAGCCCCAGGACCAGCCCATCAGCAACCAGCTCATCAGCAGTCTGCAGGAGGAGAAATATAGATGTCAAACAATTGTGGAATTGAATGGTCTTCTTGCACAGGGAATGAGTCACCCCGCATGGCTGCAAGGTGATAAGGATCCAACAAGGGCCAACACGGATAGCAGTTACTCATGTGCAGGACATAGTCTTCTTTTTAGCTGTTCATCCAGACACCATCTGTAAAATCATTCTGGACTGCACTAATTTGGAGGGAAGGCATGTTTTTGGAGAGAGATGGAAGAAGATGGACCAAACTGATTTACATGCATACTTAGTTTTTTTTTTTAATCCTTGCAGGTGTTTTCAGATCCAATGGGGAATCCACATAATCCCTGTGGGATGCAGAAACTTGTCTGTGAAACAATGTCTCTGGAAAACTTCCACATTATTTCCAGGATTATCTGCTTCGATAACCTAGACACCAGACCAGCTCGGCAGCCGAGAAACAAGCTAGCTGCAATCAGGTCATTGTGGGACAAGTGGGTGGACCGCCTTCCCCTGTTTTACAACCCTGGGCCAAACGTTACTGTTGATGAGCAGCGTATGCAAATTAGGGGCCACTGCCCCTTCAGGCAGTACATACCGTCTAAACCCACAAAATATGGAATCAAGATCTGGGCTGCCTGTGATGCTGCTTCATCATATGCGTGGAACTTGCATGTGTATATGGGGAAGCCAGAGGAACGAGCCCCTAAGAATAACCAAGGAATGTGGGTTGTCCTAGACGTGACACAGGGACTCCACAATATCACATGATAACTTTTTTACTTCGCACAAGCTGGGACAGGAGCTCCTCAAGAGGAAGCTGACAATGGTAGGAACAGTACGAAAAAACAAGCCAGAACTCCCACCTCAGCTGTTGATTACACGGAATAGGCCAAACAATTCCTCTAAGTTTGTATTCACGGCCGACACGTCCCTAGTGAACTACATGCCAACGTAAGGCAAACATGTGGTACTCATGAGTACGCTGCATAGGGATGGGAGAATCAATAGCCACGAACATCAAAAAACAGAAATTATAATGCCACAAAAGGAGGTGTGGACAATTTAGACAAGCTGGTGAGTTGCTTATTCTTCAACATCTTGGACATCTCGCGTACATTGCATTTGTAATCTGGATGGCGTTGAACCCAGACTGCAACAGAGGGAAACTCCAGAGGAGATGGCTCCTTCTCGAGGAGCTGGGCAAGGGTAAGACCTCAAATCCAGAGGAGGCAACACATCCCAAGGACCCCAGCTAATGCAGCCATCGTGAGGAGGATTCAGGAGGAGGATGCTGGTGCCCCATCCGCCCGACCCACAGAGCCAACTACTCCAATACCAGAAGTGCGAGTGATGTTGTTGCATGTGTGTGTGTGTCTGACTCTCCTACCCTGGCCTGTTGTAACAATACATTTGAAGTCGGAAGTTTACATACACCATAGCCAAATACATTTAGACTTAGTTTTTCACAATTCCTGACATTTAATCCTAGTAACCTAATATCCTAGTATTTAAAAATGTGAAATGTCAGAATAATAATAGCGAGAATGATATACTGTATTTCAGCTTTTATTTCTTTCATCACAATCCCAGTGGGTCAGAAGTTTACATACAGTGAATTAGTATTTGGTAGCATTGCCTTTAAAATTGTTTAAGCCATTTTGCCACAACTTTGGAAGTATGCTTGGGGTCTATGTTCATTTGGAAGACCCACTTGCAACCAAGCTTTAACTGGTGTCTTGAGATGTTGCTTCAATATATCCACATCATTTTCCTCATGATGCCATCTATTTTTTGAAGTGCACCAGTCCCTCCTGCAGCAAAGCACCCCCATAACAGGATGCTTCCACCCCCGTGCTTCACGGTTGGGATGGTGTTCTTCGGCTTGCAAGCATCCCCCTTTTTCCTCCAAACATAATGATGGTCATTATGGCCAAGCAGTTCTATTTTTGTTTCGTCAGACCAGAGGACATTTCTCCAAAAAGTACTATATTTGTCCCCATGTGCAGTTGGAAACTGTAGTCTGGTTTTTTAACGGAGGTATTCTTTGCTGAGCGGCCTTTCAGGTTATGTCGATGTAGGACTAATTTCACTGTGGATATAGATACTTTTGTACCCGTTTCCTCCAGCATCTTCACAAGGTCCTTTGCTGTTGTTCTGGGATTGATTTGCATTTTTCGCACCAAAGAACATTCATCTCTAGGAGACAGAACGCATCTCCTTCCTGAGCGGTATGATGACTGCGTGGACCCATGGTGTTTATACTTGCATACTATTGTTTGTACAGACGAACGTGGTACCTTCAGTCATTTGGAAATTGCTCCCAAGGATGATCCAGACTTGTGGAGGTCTACAATTTTCATTCTGAGGTGTTGGCTGATTTCTTTTGATTTTCCCATGATGTCAAGTAAAGAGGCACTGAGTTTGAAGGTAAGCCTTGAAATACATCCACAGGTACACCTCCAATTGACTCAATGATGTCAATTAGCCTATCAGCTGCTTCTAAAGACATCATTTTCTGGTTTCCAAGCTCTATAAAGGCACAGTCAACTTCAAGCATGGACATTTCTGACCCACTGGAATTGTGATACAGTAGAATTATAAGTGAAAAAATATGTCTGTAAACAATTGTTGGAAAAAAAGCTTGTGTCATGCACAAAGTAGATGCCCTAACTAACTTGCCAAAACTATAGGTTGATAACAAGAAATTTGTGGAGTGGTTGAAAAATGCATTTTAATGACTCAAACCTAAGTGTATGTAAACTTCTGACTTCAGACTTCAACTGTATATGTGAGTGAGTGAGATGTTGGAAAAATTCCTGAACTAAGTGTTCATTCTTCTAGATTGCAGCCGGTAGCAACAAGAAGAATCACTGTGATGTGTGTGGACCCAAGAAGGACAGGAAAACAGTACACATGCATCAAGTACAAGAAACACGCACACACAGTAAAACTCTGCCCCTCATGTGGTGTGTAGACCAGACTTAATTTATTTTCAATGGGACTCATTGATCATTTACATAAAATACTGTATGTAACATGTGTCCTTCCAATTTCTTCAGTTCAAAGCAATAAACATAAATAGTAGAACGTTTCAGGAGAAGACCCAGATGCAGACAGTGTTGAAGTAACACAAGTTTATTACTTGAACAGGGGGTAGGCAAAACGACAGGTCAAGGGCATGCAGAGGTCAGTAATCCAGATCAGAGTCCAAAAGTTACAGAACGGCAGGCAGTCTCGGGGTCAGGGCAGGCAGAGGTCAATAATCCACGGTGGTGTGACAATGGTACAGAACGGCAGGCAGTCTCGGGGTCAGGGCAGGCAGAGGTCAATAATCCACGGTGCTGTCACAATGGTACAGAATGGCAGGCAGGTTCAGGGTCAGGGCAAGCAGAATGGTTGAAACCGAGAGAACTAGAAAAAGACAGGAGCATTGGGAAAACACATACCTTTTTTCAATAACAGGTTATGGTTGAAGGAGAGCAGACGGAGCTTGCAGGGAGTCTTGTTCTGTGCACAGGTCGATGAACGCGGAGACATCAGGAACCATGATAGGCCACCAAAAGCATTGTCAGTTTCCTATTCCCCAGCTGAGTGCCACATGAGGTGGAAAGGATGGTCTCAGGTTACGGGGGTGTAGCCGCTGGGCTATAGCGGGATGATGGCGCATCTTGACATTCTTGGATCCTGATTGGTATGAGAGGGAGAAGTTGAAACGGGTGAAAAGCTGGGCCCACCTAGCTTGCCTGGAATTGAGATACATGCCACTCCGTCATTCGAAGCATCGGCCTCCACCACGAACTTGCGGAACGGGTCAGGATGAACCAAGATGGGAGCTGTGGTGAAACGGTATTTGAGATCCCGAAATGGACCACGTGAACGGAACCTTGGGAGAGGTAAGTGCAGACAGGGGGGGGAGCTTGGGTGCTATAACCCCGGAGAAAGTGAAAAAAGTTGCAGAATCCCAGGAAACGTTGAAGTTGCACTCTGGATGTAGGCTGGGACCAATCCACCACATCTCTCACCTTCCCGGGATCTAACCTTCCTGGGATCTGTACACTCCCTGCAGCGATGATGTAACCAAGGAAGGGGATATTGGAGCGATGGAATTCGCACTTCTCTGCTTTCACAAAAAGCTGTTTCTCTAGGAAGTGTTGGAGAACCTGTCAGACATGGAGCATGTGTTCTTGGGCGGAGCGGGAGTAAACAAGGATGTTGTCGAGGTAGATGAAGATGAACAGGTTCAACATGTCGCGGAGAACATCATTCGTCCCATTCTCGTATCTGCACCAGGTGGTAGGGCTTCCGTAGGTCCAGCTTGGAGAACCCTGCACCGGCAGGGGGAGGCAGAAGGATGAATGAACCCTGCAGCTAGGTTGTCCTCAATGTAAGTCTCCTCAATGTAAGTCTCCACCAGTCAATAAGGGGATTGTGTCGCTGGAGTCAAAAGAATCCCAAATCCATGGGAACGTGAGTAGACTTAATAAGCAGGAATTGGATCGTCTCGCTGTGGTTCCCTGGCACAAGTAGGTTGATTGGGGTGGTATTGTTGGTGTCCGGCCTTTAGAGCGCCCGTCCAGTGCTCTAACGTCCATAGGAATGGAGAGGGGCTGAGTGGGGATGCCCAGCTCGGGCGCCAGGCTAGTGTCCATAAAGCGTTCATCGGTCCCAGAGTCGATGAGTACCCGGAGATATTTTGACTGGTTCTCACACGGCAAGATGGCATGAAAAGAGTGCGAGTAAGGAGAGAGGAAAAGTTCTACGTATGGCCCACCAGAGTACTTTCTCCTACCGGTGAGCCTGGACTTTTAGTGGACAGGGGCCATGAAATTACCAGTAGTCCCGCAATTACAGGCAACTCTTTGTGTCGGCTCAGGGAAGAGGTGAATTGGCAGACTTCGGAGATTCTCCGGGGAACTCGGTAGTTCCCGGGCTGCAAACTCGTACTTTACTTCCTCCGATACTCCGTGCAGGAACATGTTGAACAGAAATCATCCGCATAGTCTACCACACTGCGGGAGTATTGCCGAAGCTGGAGCAACTTCTGGGCAGCCTCTCTCCCGGACAATGGAGAATCAAAAATCTACTTCATGCCCGATTCTCCATTGAATTGTTCCTGGGGGAGGTAAGCGAGGTTCCCGGAAAATTGTGGTGGCCAGGGAGGTGGAGCTGCTAATAGCCGGGTTACTGATGGGGCTGGGAAGTTACCACCGTGAAAAGCTGCCTAAAAAACAACCTGCGGAATTGCTCCAGCACTGTGTTCAACGCTCGGTCATGTTGTTCAGCCAAGGTCTGGAACCCTTCCATAAGACCACGAAGCAACTCCTCGTGCATTCCAATAGTGGTTCCTTGGGAGGAGATGGCGTTGCGGAGCTGGTCCCATTCTGCCAGGTCAGTTGTGGCCAGGTTGTACTGTCACGTTTCAGGAGAAGACCCAGATGCAGACAAGTGTCAAAGTAACAAGTGTATTACTAGAACAGGGTGCAGGCAAAACTACAGGTCAAGAAAGGGCAGGCATAATGGTCAGAACCGGGAAAACTAGAAAGCAGGAACTAGAAAAAGACCGAAGCAAGGAGGAAACCTCTGGTAGGCTTGATAAACAAAACAAACTGGCAACAGACAAACAGAGAACACAGGGATACTTACACTGGGGATAATGGGCAACACCTGGAGGGGGGTGGAGACAAGCACAAAGACAGGTGAAACAGATCAGGGTGTGACAAATAGTGATGAAAACCTTGTTTCATTTCAATTTGTTCAAGATTAAACATGATTTATTTCACCCATTTCTCAAATATAATTTTATTTTAAAAAAAACATTGATAATTGTGATCTAGCGGAGGTTAATGGCAAATATTAACCATGTATTGTGTCTTTATTTCTTGTAAGTGATATACATGTAAGTCAACATCTACAGTACCAGTCAAAACTTTGGACACACCTACGTATTCAAGAGTTTTTATTTTTTTGTACTATTTTCTACATTGTAGAATAATCAAAACGAAGACATCAAAGACCGGAGACATCAAAACTATGAAATAACACATACGGAATCATAAGGTAACCAAACAAATGTTAAACAATTGAAAATACCTTTTATATTTGAGATTCTTCAAAGTTGCCACCCCTTGCCTTGATGACCGCTTTGCACACTCTTGGCATTATATTAACCAGCTTCACAAGGAATTATTTTCCAACAGTCTTGAAGGCGTTCCCACATTAGCTGAGCACTTGTTGGCTGCTATCCCTTCACTCTGTGGTCCAACTCATCCCAAACCATCTCAATTGGGTTGAGGTCGGGTGATTGTGGAGGCCAGGTCATCTAATGCAGCACCATCACTCTCGTTCTTGGTCAAATTGCCCTGGAGGTGTGTTTTGGGTCATTGTCTTGTTGAAAAACAAATGATAGTCCCACAAAGAGCAAACTAGATTTGATGGTGTATCGCTGCAGAATGCTGTGGAAGACATGCTGGTTAAGTATGCCTTGAATTCTAAATAAATCCCTGACAGTGTCACCAGCAAAGCACCCCACACCATCACACCTCCTCCTCCATGCTTGGCAAACACACACGCACTGATCATCCGTTCAACTACTCTGCGTCTCTCAAAGACATGGGTTGTTGGAACCACAAAATCTCAAATTTGGACTCATCAGACCAGAGAACAGATTTCCACTGGTCTAGTGTTTATTGCTTGAGTTTCTTGGCTCATTATTGGTGTCCTTTAGTAGTGGTCTGTTGCAGCAATTCGACCATGTCTTAAAGTAATAATGGACTGTCATTTCTCTTTGCTTACTTGAGCCGTTTCCTGAAATAATATGGACTTGTTTTTTTACCAAATAGGGTTATCTTCTGTAAACCCCCCTACCTTGTCACAACACAACTGATTTGCTCAAATGCATTAAGAAGGAAAGAAATTCCACAAATTAACTTTTAACAAGGCACACCTGTGAATTGAAATGCATTCCAGATGACTACCTCATGAAGCTGGTTGAGAGAATGCCAACACTGTGCAAAGCTGTCCTCAAGGCAAAGGGTGGCTACTTTGAAGAATCTCAAATATAAAATATAATTGTTGGTCACTACATGATTCCATATGTGCTATTTCATAGTTTTGATGTCTTGAATGAGTAGATGGAGTCTAAACTTGTGACTGGTATTATTATTTTTTTGTGTCAATTGTTATGGCTGTCCTGTTTCAAAAAAACAATGTTGTGGGTCCATCAAACCCGCGAACATTGGGTGAATAACAAAAACATGAATACCACACAAGGGTTAATTAACATGCTGTGTTTTGTTAACATACCAAACGTTACACTGTATCATACTAATTTGAGAGTGACCCAAATTAATATTTACTATGTTACGTCTAGTCTGAGACCAGGCTGTGTGCTCAGTTTGGCCTGGTCAGGGAGGACGGACACGTGTCCTACATCGTACAGTGGCCCAGATCGTTCATATTTAGCGACCCGTTAATCTCCACCATGTCCAGCCAACCACATGGGTCTCCACAGCCTCCACACACACAGCGACACAATTATTTCCATCAACCTTTGCTCCACTGGCTCTCTGCATTTCAGTCCAACCAAGCCCATGGCAGACAGGAAGCAGCTGTCCCACAGACAGAATGTTGGTTAGCTTCAGATAGACTGGCCTTCACATGATGTAGCTCCATCAGCCTTCAGTGTGGTGCTACACAGACTGTTGGTTAGAATTGTCTCAGCTCCAGCCACCACTAGCCTTCAGTATATTGAGCTATAGCTCACTACACTACACCGACTGTTGGTTAGTCTCATGCACTGGCCTTCAGTACAGACACTCGACAGCTCCACTGACCTTCAGTACTACAGAATGTTGGTTATCCCAGTGGTGGAAAAATTACCCAATTGTCATATTTGAGTAAAAGTAAAGATACCTTAAAAATGTGTTAGATCAGCCTCACTTTTTCAATTTTTGCCTAAAATGACATAGCCAAATCTAACTGCCTGTAGCTCAGGCCCTGAAGCAAGGGTATGCATATTCTTTGTTCCATTTGATGTTTGTGGAAATGTGAAATTAATGGAGGAGAATATAACAAAATAGATCTGGTAAAAGAAAATACAAAGAAAAAACTGCTGGTTTTTTTGTATTTTTGTTGTACCATCATCTCTGAAATGCAAGAAGAGAAAGGTCACACATTTAGCCAGGAAGCTGGATGTAATTTAGATGGTGTCCACAAGAGGGCAGAAGTGTATGAGCAAAGTGTCAGACTGATAACTTGTAGAATGAGCAATCTACATGACATTTAGTATGAAGTCACCAAGATGTCCTTCACAATTTGCCTAAATGTACCCAAGTGGACGAATTGGTAAATTGATACATTTTCAAGAACTATAGAAAACATACAAAAATGCTATGTTAATAAAAAATACAAGTTGACACACTCCCAGGAATGTCATACATTATGGATCATTAGCATCCCTACATAAAATGTACTAACAGGAGACCCGACAAGAATGCTGATCCAACACAGAGATTAAGTATTTAAGATAAGGTCCAAGTTAGCAGCCAACACTGATCTAATGTCATAAGTGAACACACCCCAAACACAAAGTAAAAAAATGACTGTACTTACAACACGCACTCTACACAAGATTGTGCGGTTGGTCCCAAGTCCCTCTCAGCTGTAAAGCACTTACCATCCTCTACTTGTAGGCTGGCTGGGTATTCACACCACTAGATTGCCGGGCCAGGGGTTTGTTGTGGAGCCAGAGAGAGCAGCAGTCAGACTAAGTGAGGGATGGAGGACTTCAATGTGGTCTCTTTGAAGTCAGTCTTTACCACACAAAAAAAATCAGTAGGAACTGAAGTTTATTACATATTATATTGAACCTTTATTTTAGCAAAACATCAAATAAACAACAACACATCTATAAACATATATTATATTGAGTTGACAACACTGTGGAGAAGGTTGTGTACCAATTATTATTATTTATTTATTAATTAACCTTTATTTAACTAGGCAAGTCAGTACAAATTCTTATATACAATGATGCCTAACCCGGCCAAACCCGGACAACGCTGGGCCAATTGTCCGCCTCTCTATGGGACTCCCCATCACAGCCAGATGTGATGTGGCCTGGATTCGAACCAGGTACTGCAGTATGGTAGACGACTGTGCCAGTCGGGTGCCCAATGTGTATTGTATGTTGACTTTGACATGTTGTGGCTTTCGGATTTACGATATACAATATACAATATAAAGATTCGTATTTCACTTACCAGTCTAACGTTAGCGTCCTCTCCTTTAGCTGTTGTCGATTACATTTTTCTGCAAGAATATCGTCTAAAATCTGTATACTTGGACTTTGATTTAGCTTTTCCAGTATTAGTAGCCATATTGTAAGTTCAACATTTACAAAACACTTCGTTTTCATAACTTTCATAACTCATATATGTGTAACTCAATTCGCCAAAAAAGTGTTTTGTTGTTTTGTGCTCTCCTCAAACAATATCATGGCATTTTTTAACTGTAATAGCTACTGTAAATTGGACAATGCAGTAAGATTAACAATAATTTAAGCTTTCTGCCCATATAAGTGTCACGGCTTTCGTCGGAAGAAGAGTCGTCATTGGACCAAAATATAGCGGGGTACGTGTTCATCTTTATTAGCTTAACTGACTGAACACTGAATAAAAAATAACTGAAGAATAGCCAAAAAAAAGTTCTGCAAGGTGCAACCAACACTAAACAGAAAATAACCACCCACAACTAACAGTGGGAAAACAGGCTACCTAAGTATGGTTCGCAATCAGAGACGACGAAAGACAGCTGTCCCTGATTGAGAACCATACCCGGCCAAAACATAGAAATACAAAACCTAGACATACAAACATAGAATGCCCACCTAGATCACACCCTGACCAAACAAAAAATAGAAACATACAAAGCAATCTACGGTCAGGGCGTGACAATAAGACACTTATATGTACCAAATTATTTTTTTTGCTGTTTTTTCTTTACATCGTCAAGACCGGACGACAGGCTCGGTTAAGACGAAGGGAGGAGGGTTGTATCTCTTTGTCAACAACAGCTGTTGCGAAGTCTCAGGTTTTGTTCACCTGAGTTAGAATACCTCATGATAAGCTGCAGACCATGTTATTTACCAAGAGAGTTTTCACCTATATTTTTTGTAGCTGTCTTTTTACCACCACAAACTGATGCTGGCACTAAGATTGCCCTCAACTAGCTATATAATCAAGGAAGCAAGAAAATGCACATTCAGAGGCGGCGTTTCTCGTGGCAGGTGATTTTAAAGTAGGGAAATTGATATCCATTTTACCTAATTTTTACCAGCATTTCACATGTGCAACTACTCCACACACAGAAACACATACAAGGCCATCTCCCTCCCAGACAATAACTCTATCCTCCTGCTTACAAAAAAAACTACTACCAGTGACCCGCTCAATACGGAAGTGATCTGATGAAGCGGATGCTAAGGTACAGGACTGTTTCGCTAGCACAAAATTGAATATATTCCTTGATTCATCCGATAACATTATTAACCACATCAATCACCGGCTTCATTATTAAAAGCATCAACGACATCATCCCCACAGTGACATTTTACATTTACATTTTACAGTAGTCATTTAGCAGATGCTCTTATTCAGAGCAATTTACAGTAGAAATTAGGGTAAAGTGTCAATTAGGGCAAACACAGATTTTTTACTTTGTCAGCCAGGGGATTCAAACCAGAAACCTGTTAGTTACTGGCATAATGCTTTTAAATGCTAGGCTTCCTGCCTGCCGAGTTACCGTACGCACATACCCCAACCAGAAGCCATGGATTACAGGCGACATCTGCATTGAGCTAAAGGCTAAATCTAATGCTTTCAAGGAGCAGGACACTAATCCAGACGTTTAAAAGAAATCCCTCTACGCTCTATGCGTAGTCAATCTATGCTGTTGATTGACTACAGCTCAACATTCAACACCATAGTCCCCTCAGGGCTCATCACCAATCTCAGGACCCTGGGACTGAATACCTCCCTCTGCAACTGGATCCTGGACTTCCTGACCCCAGGCAGTGAGGGTAGGTAACAACATATACGCCAAGCCAACCATCAACACGGGGATCCCTCAGGGGTGTGTGCTTAGTCCCCTCCTGTACTCCCTGTTTACCCACAAATGTGTGGACGCGCATGACGCCAATACCATCATCAAGTTTGCTGATGACACGTGGTGGTAGGATTGATCTCTATAGAACGCTTTTCTGCTACAGAGTCTAATGGTGTCGAGCTTCACACCACTCCTGCCCCCGCTTGGCATTCCGCATGGTGATCTTAGGCTTGTGTGCAGCTGCTCAGCCATGGAAACCCATTTCATAAAGTTCAATAATTTAACAATTATTGTGCTGACATTGCTTCCGGAGGCAGTTTGAAACTAGTGAGTGTTGCAACCGAGGACAGACCATTTTTACACGCTATATGCTACAGCACTCTGCAGTCCTGTTCTGTGAGATTGTGTGACCTAACACTTAGCGGTTGAGCCGTTGTTGCTCCTAGATGTCTTAACTTCACAACATAACATAACAGCACTTACAGTTGACCGGGGCAGCTTTAGCAGGGCAAATATTTCACGAACTGACTTGTTTGAAAAGTGTCATCCTATGACAGTGCCACGTTGAAATTCACTGAGCTCTTTAGCAAGGCCATTCTACTTTTGTATATATAATGTAATTTGCATGGACTCACTCTGTGTGCCAAAAGAGACTAAAATATATTTAAAGATGCACTATGCAGAAATTGCTCTGACATTTCCTGATTGCTAAAATTATAATAGTTTGCATAATTTCAGTTTTTGTGACAAAACTAGCAATCATTGTGTAGAGAGTCATTGTATTATCTGAACCTTTGTGAAATATATTTTCCATAACCAAATATTGAATTTTCAGCTGTTTGAAGGTAGTGTACAAAACCGAACTTAAAAGACGCAAAAATGAAACTTAAGAATGGGAAGCATAGAAATACAGCACACACTGTAGAACAGATCTACCACTTCTTACACTTGCTTTCAATGAGAATGAAAGATCTATAACACACATTTCTATGTGAATTTGATCGGGTCACCGAAAAAAGTTATTCTTCATAATTCGTTATAATTCATTTTGAATTGAGTCTGTAATACAACAATATGTGGAATAAGTCAAGGGGTGTGGGTATGAATACTTTCTGAAGGCACTGTAAATAACCAAATGGCTACCCGGACTACCTGCATTTAACCTTTTTTTTTTACTGACTCTACACACACACACACACACACACACACACACACACACACACACACACACAGCTACTTACACACACACACTCACATATACTTGCACTGCATACTAACGCCACACACACACACTCAAACAAACATTCAAACACACACTTTCACATGCTACTGCTCCACATATGCTGCTATTATCTACCCTGTTGCCTAGTCACTATGCCCCGACCTATATGTACAGTGCCTTCAGAAAGTATTCATAACCCTTGACTTTTTCCACATTGTTGTATTACAGCCTGAATTCTAAATTGATTAAGCTGTTATTTGTTATCACCCATGTACACATAATAAATACCCCATAATGACAGTGAAAACATGTTTTTAGAAATGTTAGCAAATGTATTGAAAACGAAATACAGAAATATCTAATTTACACACCCTTGAGTTAATACTTTGTAGAAGCACCTCTGGCAGTGATTACAGATGTGAGTCTTTCTGGGTAAGTCTCCAAGAGCTTTCCAAACACGGATTGTGCAATATCATGACCATTATTATTGTCAAAATTCTTCGACAGAGCTCTCTGACATAGACGAAGGTACATTTAAGCCTCATCCTCAAACCGTCCCCAGTCATTGTTTTGCAATGCTTGTCGAAGGCTGCCTAAGCATGTTCCCTTCCAAATCAGTTGTTGTGTAGAAATGACAATCCTTCCCCGCAAAATGTGGGGGTTCGAGTGTTTGGCATAGCTCACCCTGGGCCAGGGCAGGAGTGACAATTGCAAATATATAAGTACAGTATAATCATGGTTCAATCGCTATAGCCATGAGGCTAGTAAGGCGTTAGCTAGCTAGCAGCTAACTAGAGTGGGTAAGGTATGCTGTAGCTAGTGCAGTGCTAGCCAAAGGGAAACACGGGGGAGAAGTATTTGACTTCAGGCTTAAAAACTCCAAGACCATAAAGCTGTCAGGCTAAACATGGTTGGTTTAGTTAACACAAACAAGTGAATGTAGGTTAAACTAAATGAGAGAAGAGATCTAGCAATACTACATTCTATGCAGGTAGAAAAGCTAGCTGGTGTGGTTAGCTTGTTTTCCAACAAGCTATTCAAGTTTCAGCCTTGCAGCATGGGATAACTAGGTCTTGATAGTTTGCCGTTTGATGCTAGCTACCACCGGTGACTGAAAAGTAGAATAAACAAATTTGACTTGAAGCAAAGGCTTTCCTTTTAGGTCAGTACTCAACACTACTAGCTTTCCTACGTTCGGCAGCGTTAACCTCACGTTAAGCCTGAGAACACTTAAATAGGAAGACAGGTATCCAGGAGAGCTAAAGAACGTAGTGATTCTTTACAAGGAAGAGATCAGGAATGATCACAAGGCGGGAGGGGCTCACCCTATTCGCCACTCAACGACCTGTCTGTCTCTGACAGACGCTGTGTGATTGGTTCTTCCTCTTTGTTGTAAATCCTGACAAATTCCCATAGTGATATATCGAAACGAGTAGTTAAAATAGAACCACTGAAGTCCTACATGGTTCACCAGATTACGTTTATCATATGGGTCATCATATCAAAAGCTTGCTTGACTATAATGAGTTGCCGATGGAGAGGAGAGTGAGAAACACATGGGCTACACTACAGTAGCAATGATTAACCCAACAGATTTCACTGGACCTATCCGGTGTATGTGACAATAAAACATCTATTAGTAAGGTGGTTTGGGCTGGGTCAAGGTTGTGGTCTAGTCTGTATGTGGTAGGTTAGGCTGAAACCACGTAATGGCTGCTTTCCGAGGTAGAGATGATGCTTTTTTTGTAATTATAGATGCTTTACTCCCACAGACTGAGCATATGTACATTATTTCTTGCATCAGTGAAATCAGGAAGGAAGGCCCTGGGGCGTAACCTTTCAGATGCACACTTATGGCTCAAGGAAATATCTGTGTTTAAGGCATTATAATCAGGTTCATACTTTGAAACCTATTTATGGTCTCTCTCACTCTCTCCCATTCTCTCAGAGTAGGTGCATTTGGTTAGATTTCCCACAGCGAGTTACTTTATAAACTCAAGTATGCCTACAGGATATTCTAAATAGCAGAAACCAATGCTATAATGACGATAAGCAGGTTGTTTCGACATGAAGCATTCTACATTCAATGGCATCACCCTTAGCAGTATTGCACTCTCACTGTAACGGTCATGTGACATGTTCTTTTGTGAAACTACACAGATGTCCATTATGTACACTCATGATTTAAAATAAGACGGCTCTGAAATGGAGATGTATACAAGCCACCATCATCGCAGGCAGCCGGTGCTTTTGGACTCTTGACTGATCTCCAGTTACATCACATGGTGTGAGGTGGGAAAAATTGAGAGCGACAGGGAGGTAGAGATGGGGAGAGGGAGTGGGTCGGCCAGTGTCAACCCATGAGACAGGAGAGAGAGAGAGATCTGAGAGAGGGAGAGACGGAGAGAGAAAGAGGAGTGGGTCGGACGGCAAGTGTCCGCCCATGATGTCATGGGAAAGGAAGCGAGCTGAGTTAAATGTTCCTGAGGTCCAATTTATAGAGTGTTTACGTTGGATGTCCAACAAATGGGGAGAAAGGGAGGGCAGGGCAGTTCACACACCAGACAATTGATGAGGTATTCTATTGTTACTGTAAGATTTTTAGGGGTTTAGTGTGCAGAAGACGGTAATAAAAACATTGACTGAATGATTAGCTCACGATTGTTACACTTCACTTCAGTCTGTTTAAACCAGGCTACTTTTCCCTTATTCACTCAGAGAATGACGTGAAGCAAATCCCCCTTTACTCCAAGCGTTCACTCTAACACAATGTACTTCCTATAACTATGCCCACTGCTGCCACTTATACTTTCCAGGAGGAAGTTCTATTGTCATGGCAGTTTTTTTGCTGTATGCCCATGGCAGCATGTACATAGAGGAACATTCTTGTCACTTGGAATATTAATTTCAGCTAATGAGCGCATACAGTGACATAAGAGAAGGCACATGGCTTTGTTTAACGTTTGAGAGGACCCAGCCTTTTGTCATGTACTGTACATGTGTTTTGGGAACATTTTGAATGATTTCTAGATTATTTCTGATGATCTACTTCTGATTAAGTGGCTGACTGAGGTCATATTATTCTGAACAGGGTGTAAAATGGCTGAGCTAACATATTACAGTAGTAGGCCTAAAGTGGATATCCTCCAGATTAGAATGTATTATTGAGTTAAATACTGAAGCACTACATTGGGCCTACATAAGAGCTGGTGTGTGTGTGTGTGTGTGTGTGTGTGTGCACGCGCCAATGTTAATTTCGTCAACAATAACCATGACGAAAATACTCATTAATGACCAACTATGATGATAACGACATGAGATGCTACTACAAATTATTAATCATTTTAGTCAATACAAATGTGCCGAAATGAGAATTCCACATGAGACTAATGGATATTAAATTTGACAATAGCTCCTTTTCATCTGTTTTGCCCCAAAAAATAAGCATGCATCCCTGTGCAGAATATATAATGCAATCCTCTCATTGGCAGAATTCACATCTTTCAGTTGTGCAATCTGATTGATCCGATTTGCACAGCTCTCCCACACAGCTCGCAGGCGGTCTCTTCAGTCACTCGTCAATCTTTTGAACTGATGCAAAGCCAAGACACTTTACTTATAACTAACCTCAACTAGAAATAATAAATGTTTACTCTCTCGCTTACTTTCATGTAGGCTATTGTTGCTTTGATCTCATCAGAAGTTCTATTTTGCAATGTGCGCTGCTATTCTTTCATCTGTGTTGATGTCTGCAACCCAGATGCGGTCTCGCAGTCCGCAAATGCAAGTTGCAGTTACTTTTTCTTCGATGGGAAAAACTAATGCTATTTGTTGAATATGGAGTACACTAATACTTCTGGCATTTCTGGAAAGCTCAAATTCTCCCTACTGTTATTTACCCCCTTGACGGCTATGATGGAGAGAAAATCAGAGCTCTAAATTGGTTAACCTGTAGCCAAGGCTTTATAGTAAATGGTTCATTATGGCTGGCATTGGTTACAATCTCACAATATCACAGTTGCCAGCTAAGGTGTATGAGGGGACAGTAGGCCTAGTTGGACAAGGCTATCTGAATGTGCACATGATGGAAGTGAGGTGCTTTTAGCAAAGCAGGTGTATTTACCTACACTAGTGTGTATGTAGCCTGGTTCCTCTCTAGGTTTCTTCCTAGGTTTTGGCCTTTCTAGGGAGTTTTTCCTTGCCACCGTGCTTCTACACCTGCATTGCTTGCTGTTTGGGGTTTTAGGCTTGGTTTCTGTACAGCACTTTGAGATATCAGCTGATTTAAGAAGGGCTATATAATAAAAAATAAAATAAAATTGTGTTGCTTTAAATTGTATTGGGTTACACAAAAACAGTCTGTGGGAAGCCATAAGTTGAATGCTATTACTCACTTACTATGCTGGTGGGCTGGACGGTTGGTCATTATGACTGGGGGAATTTGAGACAAAATATCTAAAAGATCGTATTATTAAACAGGCTTTCCAAACGTGGGTCTGTTGTAGACTCACTTCCTCTCTGCTTACCTCATGTCAAAATAAATGTCCTGCACGTGTGCCATATGTGGACATAAAAATAATTACTTGTGGGGTACTTTTATTTTGACGTGAGGTAAGCTGAGAGGAAATGTATACTTCTGGCTTCCCAAGGACTGTGGGGTAGGCAGAGACGAAGTGTAAACTTCTTGCTTCCCACTGACTGTTTTTGTGAAACCCAGTAGAATTGAAAGCAACGTGAGTGTATGTAAATAAACTCACATTGCCAAAAGCAGCGAGACGGAAGTTAGGGGTAGCCAAAATAATTGTTTAATACAAAAAAACGCACCATCTATTTTGTGACTAAATGTCTGTGACTAAATCTATACTAAAATTGTTTTGAGTTTTAGTCGACTGATAACTTAAAGTAGTGAACTATGAAATTACGTAAATGTTACTAAGGCTTAAGGATATTTTAAGACTTAAACTAGGGCTGAAACATAATCTAAAATAGCTGCCAAAATGAACACTGTTGTGTGTGCGGGCATGCGTATGTGTATATGCAGTCATCAGAAACATCAGATAAATCCTGTCCGGGCCGTTGCCACTGTAGGTGGGTGTTTGTTTTGGGTTACGTCATTGTTGAGTTAATGCCCTTCTTTCTGCTATTAACTCACACTGGGTGGAAACAGCTTGTAGTCAGTCACCTGGGCTGGATGCCCAACATGGCTGACTGACAGGATACTTCAGAGCATACTTCAGAGCATACTTCAGAGCTGAGCATCACCCTGTGTAACCTTCTCCTCTGTTTCATTTTGTCATTTCTAGAGGATTTTCAGTGGCTGGAGATGTTGACTAAATGAGCAGGTGTGTGTGTGTGTTCTTTCCTGTAGGATTGTGTTGCTGGTGAAGGCATCATCTCACATTGTCTAGACATAACTTGTCACATTCCATATCAAAAAGCCTCTTTGGTGTAAAAAAGGGAAATCTATGTCATGCATCAATCTGTGTGGACAGGAAAATACCATGCAGGAGGAAGGAAAAGTGTGTGTGCATTTTGGATAAATGTGAAGGTATCCTACCTTTTAAGTGATTTGTTTGACAATAAGATGAAAACATCATGACTGGTTGTGTTTATGCCACATGAAAGTGTAAATACCTATTTACAGTTAAGTTACATGTCTTTATACTGTCTATAAAACTCACATAAAACTCACATGAATTTTCTATGTTTTTTCGGAAATGTTTAAGGTCATGCCCCCCTCCGTCCTTGACTTTTCCTAAAAAGTCTAGAAAACAAACTGTCATTGTTAGAATCTTAATATCACAAATGTTATAACCAGTTTTAGGAGGGAATGTCATTTTTTTATGGCATCACCCCGTTTCCCCTCCTTCTCCTGATAGTTGAAGGTGTCATGCCCAGTTGATAAACACCCTGATAATTGCCTTGAAACTGAACCGAAACTATACCGAAACACATTTCACACGTACAGTGCATTCCAAATGTATTCAGACTCCTTTACTTTATCAATATTTTGTTACGTTCCAGCCTTATTCTAAAATGTTCAATATAATTTTTTCCCCTCATCAATCACAACACACAACACCCCATAATGAAAAAGTGAAAACAGGTTTTTAGAAATCTTTGCACATTTATTGAAAAGAAAAAACAGAAATACCTTATTTACATAAGTACTCAGACCCTTTGCTATTTTTGCTACCTTTATTTAACTAGGCAATTTAACTAGGTAGTTGAACTGTTTTGAACAAATACATATTTTCACCTGGTCACATACAGCTGTTGTGTTGTGCATTGAAGTCCACAAGCAAAATGACAAGGTGAGAGGAGGAGAGCGCATAGAAGGAATACAACGTGGCTACTATGAAAGTGAACCGTGTTTACGCGTGATTAGGGGTGTATTCATTCTACCGATTCTGCTGAAAAAAAAAAAAAAATCTTAAAACAGAAGCAAACGGAACAAAACGGGGATAAACATACCTGAATTTAGAATCTCTTGTTTGCCACTGTTGCACAAGTGATTACACACTATATCAGCAAGTTGCAGGCAAGAGTGTGCAAGGAGTATTGAATGTCCATGTGATACTGTCTGTCACCTAAATTTTCATTCATAGGCTAGGTTGTAGCAACCTCATGATGGGTATAGGGAAAATGTGAGTATCATGTAGTATCCTAACACGGTTACATTGAACTGGGTGAATGAAACATGAATGAGAGTCATCCAATATGCTGTAATAGAAATAAGGCCATGCTCTTGAATTTGTTTTATCCTCCGTCATCTTAAAAGGCACTGACCGCCACTGGTTTCTACAACTTGATTGAAACCATCTGTGGTAAATTCAATTGATTGGACATGATTTGTAAAGGAGCACACCTGGCTATATAAGGTCAAAAATCAAGCCATGAGTTCGAAGGAATTGTTTGTAGAGCTCCGAGACAGGATTGTGTTGAGGCAAAGATCTAGGGAAGGGTACCAAAACATTTCTGCAGCATTGAAGGTCCCCAAGAACACAGTGGCCTCCATCATTCTTAAATATAAGAAGTTTGGAACCAGTAAGACTCTTTATTCTACCCTTGAGTTGCGTTCCCATGCAAAACTAGACAGATAGCTAACAACTAAGTCTTCAATAAAACTCCCAAGGCGTGACTTTTCTTGAATGAATATATTGAAAACGTTTATGTTGTGAAACTGCGAAATACAGAAAATAATATACTTTAGTATTCAATTCACACCGACACACTGTAGCTGTACATTATACATTTGAAGTTGCATAAATACAAAGCACGCGCTAAGGTACCATGCATCTGGCATGATGCCAAACCATATAGCTAATTGTTACTCATATGGTAATTGGCTCCTTTCATTACTCTAATAATGTACAACCATTTATGTAGAATAACAAAGCATATTACTCTAGGAACAGTAACAAAACTACAGTATTGTATATTTTACAATTCGTTTGCATGACGCACGAGCAAAGTAATACAGCTAACGACATACATCAAACCAAATCAAATTTATTTATATAGCCCTTCGTACATCAGCTGATATCTCAAAGTGCTGTACAGAAACCCAGCCTAAAACCCCAAACAGCAAGCAATGCAGGTGTAGAAAGGCATTGCAACATGAAAGGCATTGCAATTTGTGAGTAAATGCAACCAACCAACATTGATATGTAAGCAACTCTATCAATAACAAGATTATAATCATTAGCTAAATGCTTGAATCGAACTTACAAACAAATATTTTCCAAGGCTGAAGCGTGACAAGAAATAACTACATTGAAAGACCTGCAATGCCTTTCTACACCTGCATTGCTTGCTGTTTGGGGTTTTAGGCTGGGTTTCTGTACAGCACTTTGAGATATCAGCTGATGTACGAAGGGCTATATAAATAAATTTGATTTGATTTGATGTATGTCGTTAGCTGTATTACTTTGCTTGTGCGTCATGCAAACAAATTGTAAAATATACAATACTGTTTGTAGCTGCTTCTATGCGTGCAGAACAAATTCTCTACTTCCTGTTTGTGTAGTCTTTCTAAGTACCAGAAACATCCACTAGGGGGCAAATAACACCATTGAACACAATGAAAATCCAATTGAACCATTGTAATAAAATTATCTGTTACCTTCTAACAGGATGGCAGCACACTCTTCCTAGAGCTTGCCGCCTGGCCAAACTGAGCAATTGGGTGAGAAGGGCCTTGGTCAGGAAGATGACCAAGAACCCGATGGTCACTCTGACAGAGTTCCTCTGTGGAGATGGGAGAAGGACAACCATCTCTGCAGCACTCCACCAATCAGGCCTTTAAGGAAGAGTGGCTAGATGGAAGCAAAGGCACATGGCCGCCCTCTTAGAGTTTGCCAAAAGGCACCTAAAGTACTCCACAACCATGAGAAACAAGATTCTCTGATCTGATGAAACCAAATTTGAACTCTTTGGCCTGAATGCCAAGCGTCACATCTGGAGGAAACCTGGCACCATTCCTACGGGGAAGCATGGTGGTGACAGCATCATGCTTTGGGGATGTTTTTTCAGCGTCAGGGTCTGGGAGACTAGTCAGTATCGAGGGAAAGATGAATGGAGCAAAGTACAGAGACATCCTAGAAGAAACCCAGCTCCAGAGCACTCAGGACCTCAGACTGGGGTGAAGGTTCACCTTCCAACAGGACAACGACCCCAGCCAAGACAACGCAGGAGTGGCTTCGGGACAAATCTCTGAATTCCCTTGAGTGGCCCAGCCATAACCCGATCGAACATCTCTGGAGAGACCTGAAAATAGCTGTGCAGCGATGCTCCCCATCCAACTTGACAGATCTTGAGAGGATCTGCAGAGATTTCCAAAATACAGCTGTGCCAAGCTTGTAGCGTCATACCCAAAAAGACTCACGGATGTATTTGCTGACAAATGTGCTTCAACAAAGTACTGAGTAAAGTGTCTGAATACTTATGTAGATGTAATGTTTCAGTTTTTTTCTGTTTTTAAAAAATGTCTAAAAACCTGTTTTTGCTTTGTCATAATGGGGTATTATGTCGAGGAAAACTATTGTATCCCTTTATAGAATAACGCTGTAACTGAACAAAATGTGGAAAAAGATAAGGGGCCTGAATTAGGGCTGTGGTGGTCATGAAATCTTGTCAGCCATCTTGTCAGCAAGCGAATAACTGCCGGGTTAATTAGCATAAACACATTTAGCATCTCCTGGCTTCCACGCATAGCCTAGAAGCCACTAATGCAGACCTTTGGAACATCTATATTTTAAAAAGTAAATCCATTTAATATAGCCTACACCATCACAATAAATCCAGGTCTATTTCAGAAGAACCGAATAGCATACTCTGAGTTGCCCTTATGTTAGGCCCTGATGTGGCTATGGCATATGGCTGTGGGCTACACAAGTTCATTTAGCAGACAAGATTTGCTTAGTATTCCGTGGCATTATTCTTTATTATTTATAGTATGAAGAATACAATTGAACTTAATAAAATAGAAAGGATATTTTCTCTACATTATTTCAAAGGAAGTGCACACATGAGACTATTCTGTGTTGAGCGGTTAACAAAGAAACTGGTCCTCCTCTATTCTTAATTTAGAGTTATTCATGCAACTGTCGTTGTGATACAAAAGGTTGGTGTAATGCCTGTCGTCGGAAGGAGTGGACCAAAGCGCAGCGTGAAAAGTGTTCATGATGTTTTTCTTATCAAAAAACACTCGAACAAAGTAACAAAACGAAATCGAACAGATCTGTCAGTTAACAGAGACTAAACAGAAAATACTACCCACAAACACAGGTGGGAACAAGGCTGCCTAAGTGTGATTGCCAATCATAGACATCGATAGACAGCTGCCTCTGACTGGGAACCATACTCGGCCAAAACAAAGAAATAGACAACATTCTATGCCCACCCCAAATCACACCCTGACCTAACAAAATAGAGAAATAAAACGGCTCTCTAAAGTCAGGGCGTGACAGTTGGGCTATATGTTTAGATTTTTTTAATACATTCTAAGGCAGCATGATGGGACTGATGAATTTAAGATGCACACACTTCATCAGTCTCTCATTCACAATTTGACTTGTACTTGATAATATTCTCACTAGGCCTCGAATTTCCTGGCGGCATCCCCCATGTGTGTCCGTAATCCCCCTAAAAAAAAACATGCCTTTTGTGGCCAAAGTGGCCGTTGTGCGTTTGGGCTGAATATAATAGGCTAATTATATTTCCCTTCCCTCATTCACATGGCTCTCTGAGATGTAGCCAATGCCCATCACCTGATCGGGTCCTTCTCACAGGCACTTCAGCTAATAAGTAGGCTGCAAGTGAATGAAGACAGACACATCAGGGACACAAATTCTTATCAAATTCTGTAGATCATATTGAAGATATTAGAACTGTCCATATTTAGCTTACTTTTCGTCAGCCAACAAGATGAGGGCTAATGAACAGCAAAAGCACTAGCCTATTTCAATCTGCAATCCTACATAGTACAAAAGTTGACCTATTCTATTGGTCAACTTTTCCTTCTGTGCAAGAGATAAATATTCCAAACATATGCTGGAAGAGTTGTGGGATGCAATAGATCGTTTAGCTTAAAATGTTGATGAACAAATCAGGCAATGTTTTCACATTATAAGCACAGCAATGAGCACACGGGAGTAGGCGTGAATGTTCCAAAATGCAATCATAAAGCGGGAAAACACTGTTCTTGACAGTAATGTATGCATGTAATGCTTTAAAATCGCAGCCTACAGTATGTATGCCAGTTAGGCTCTACATTGGTTAAATCAAATCAAATTAAATTGTATTTTTCACATGCACCGAACACAGTGAACTTCTTACTTATAAGCCCTTAACCAACAATGCTTTAAGATTTTTTAAATGCTTTACAACAATGCTTTAAAATGTGTTAAGTAAAATAAATTAATAAAAGTAACAAATAATTAAACAACAGCAGTACAATAACAATAGCGAGGCTATATATAGGGGGTATCTATACAGAGTCAATGTGCGGGGTCACTGGTTAGTCGAGGTAAATGAGGTAATGCGTACATGTAGGTAGAGTTAAAGTGACTATGCATAGATAATAAACAGAGAGTAGCAGCAGCGTAAAAGAGGGGTCTGGGTAGCCTTTGATTAGCTGTTCAGGAGTCTTATTACTTGGGTGTAGAAGCTGTAAAGAAGCCTTTTGGTCCTAGACTTGGCGCTCCGATACCGCTTGCCGTGCGTTAGCAGAGAGAACAGTCCATGAATAGGGTGTCTGGAGTCGTTGTCAATTTGTAGGGCCTCCCTCTAACACCGCCTAGCATAGAGGTCCTGGATGGCAGGAAGCTTGGCCCCAGTTACAGTGCCTTGCGAAAGTATTCGGCCCCCTTGAACTTTACGACCTTTTGCCACATTTCAGGCTTCAAACATAAAGATATAAAACTGTATTTTTTTGTGAAGAATCAACAACAAGTGGGACACAATCATGAAGTGGAACGACATTTATTGGATATTTCAAACTTTTTTAACAAATCAAAAACTGAAAAATTGGGCGTGCAAAATTATTCAGCCCCTTTACTTTCAGTGCAGCAAACTCTTCAGAAGTTCAGTGAGGATCTCTGAATGATCCAATGTTGACCTAAATGACTAATGATGGTTAATACAATCCACCTGTGTGTAATCAAGTGTCCGTATGAATGCACCTGCACTGTGATAGTCTCAGAGGTCCTTTAAAAGCGCAGAGAGCATCATGAAGAACAAGGAACACACCAGGCAGGTCCGAGAAACCGTTGTGAAGAAGATTAAAGCCGGATTTGGATACAAAAAGATTTCCCAAGCTTTAAACATCCCAAGGAGCACTGTGCAAGCGATAATATTGAAATGGAATGAGTATCAGACCACTGCAAATCTACCAAGACCTGGCCGTCCCTCTAAACTTTCAGCTCATACAAGGTGAAGACTGATCAGAGATGCAGCCAAGAGGCCCATGATCACTCTGGATGAACTGCAGAGATCTACAGCTGAGGTGGGAGACCCTGTCCATAGGACAACAATCAGTCGTATATTGCACAAATCTGGCCTTTATGGAAGAGTGGCAAGAAGAAAGCCATTTCTTAAAGATATCCATAAAAAGTGTTGTTTAAAGTGTGCCACAAGCCACCTGGGAGACACACCAAACATGTGGAAGAAGGTGCTCTGGTCAGATGAAACCAAAATTGAACTTTTTGGCAACAATGCAAAACATTATGTTTGGCGTAAAAGCAACACAGCTCATCACCCTGAACACACCATCCCCACTGTCAAACATGGTGGTGGCAGCATCATGGTTTGGGCCTGCTTTTCTTCAGCAGGGACAGGGAAGATGGTTAAAATTGATGGGAAGATGGATGGAGCCAAATACAGGACCATTCTGGAAGAAAACCTGATGGAGTCTGCAAAAGACCTGAGACTGGGACGGAGATGTGTCTTCCAACAAGACAATGATCCAAAACATAAGGCAAAATCTACAATGGAATGGTTCAAAAATAAACATATCCAGGTGTTAGAATGGCCAAGTCAAAGTCCAGACCTGAATCCAATCGAGAATCTGTGGAAAGAACTGAAAACTGCTGTTCACAAATGCTCTCCATCCAACCTCACTGAGCTCGAGCTGTTTTGCAAGGAGGAATGGGAAAAAATGTCAGTCTCTCGATGTGCAAAACTGATAGAGACATACCCCAAGCGACTTACAGCTGTAATCGCAGCAAAAGGTGGCGCTACAAAGTATTAACTTAAGGCGGCTGAATAATTTTGCACGCCCAATTTTTCAGTTTTTGATTTGTTAAAAAAGTTAGAAATATCCAATAAATGTCGTTCCACTTCATGATTGTGCCCCACTTGTTGTTGATTCTTCACAAAAAAATACAGTTTTATATCTTTATGTTTGAAGCCTGAAATGTGGCAAAAGGTCGCAAAGTTCAAGGGGGCCGAATACTTTCGCAAGGCACTGTATTAGAATGCAGAGGTACATAATCAATAACACTGGATGTAACAAAAGCAGCCACTGAAGTTTTTGTATTCCTCATTCAACCTATGCATCTGAATTGAAATGGACGGCACTTTATATTAGGATGCATTTTTGGGATTGTCAAAATCAAAGTTGAATACCTTAGCAGCTGAAATACTACCATTCATGGTTACATAACTCCACAATGGGGAAGGGGTTGGTATTTGTGCTCAGAACAGGCTTGACTGGAGAACAATCACCTCACAGTAACTCTCTAACTTTGCAATAGTTTAGAACATCTCAAAGGCCTTTTTACTTTTTGATTCATGGAGGAATGCTTTGTGTGTTCAGACCCTGCCTTTGAGAGTCATATAATTACAGTACTCATGATGTCACACCCTGATCTGTTTCACCTGTCTAGTGCTGAGTCTATACAGTTTATGCTCATCAAGTCTCCTCAGGTTTCCGTGGCATTGGGGTTTTCTTGGCTCCAGTGCAACAATCCCCTTATCAACTGGACCGCTGGTACTATCAGACCTCAGGATACGACCCAGATGCAGACAGTTCAAAGTAACAAAAGTTTATTACAAAAACCGGGGTCAGGCAAACGACAGGTCAAGGGCAGGCAGAGCTCAGTAATCCAGAGCAGAGTACAAAAGGTACTGGTCAAAACCGTGAAAACTAGAAAACAGGGACTAGAGAAAAACAGGAGTACGTGAAAAACGCTGGTTTGCTTGACGAGACAAGACGAACAGACCAAAAAACACAGGTATAACACGGGGGATAATGGGGAAAATGGGTGACACCTGGAGGGGGGGGTGGGGCGGTGGAGACCAGCACAAGCTAGGTGAAACAGATCAGGTTGTGACACATGAGTTAGAGTAAAGTGAGTAAGCTGTTTGTTCTGTCTTATTAGATTACCTTATAGCAAAACCTCCTCTAAAGGCACAACTTTATATACATCCTCCAATGCATTATCTAATGTAATGTTGTAGGGTCATACCCTACATGTCAATCAATTATGAATCTAAGATATAATGTTTCATTAGGACCTTGCTGTGCACATGCATTACTGTTGTCATGGGTCTCCTATTCCCTATACACTAATTCTCTCCTGCCACCATATTGTGTATGTTACTCTCACTGGCTCAGTGATGGTTGTCATCTAATCTTACATATCTAGCATCCAAAAATATTGTTCATGCATAACACCAAGACACATATTTCAGGCAGGAATCCTCCCCCACTTTGTTTTAACAGTATAACTGTCTCTTTGGGTGATCAAACAGGATTAAACAAACCACCCATCTCTGTACAAATACCCTCCTCCACTTTCACATAGATGAGAAGAGAGAACTGCGTCCCAAATGGCACCCTATCCCATATGGGCCCTGATCAAACGTAGTGCACCATGTAGGGGATATGGTGCCATTTGTCAGTGAGTATTACCCTACCCTATCCAGTAAAGCTCTTCTTCTTCCCTCAGGTACCCCTTAGACATGACTGCAGTTATGGGTTGCATCTCAAAAGGGAAGTATAAAAACTGGCATTTTTAATAACTAGCCACTGTGGGGCCTGAGGCGGAGAGGGAGGAACACGCTGGGCGTCTTGGTCCTTATGTCTCCACCAACATGTAGGCAGAAGGGTGGCTAGGCTGTTATTACACCTGATAAATTAATGCACAACCCTGTGATTAGAGAGGTGTAGAGTGGTAGTGATACTACACACACACATGGGGCTCTATTTTAACAAACCTAACTCAATGGTCAATTTAAGCACTGGCGGTAGCACTATAGGTACAGGGTGTGTCAGAAATATTATTATGAGCACAATAATTGGCAGTAGTGTGAAAGGGTTGGGTTTTGATGAATAAACAAGTTGTCATAAGTGATTGGCCATTCACTGGCAAATCAAGGCGTTACTCCATAATACTGCATGCGCTTTTCACAAGTTCTCTAGGTTATTGACGGTCTTTGCGTCGGATCAACTCCAATTTGGCTGGGGGAACAGAATATTCTCATCCAAATCCATTGTGGATTGATACTACAGTTAATTAAATAGCATAGGCTACAGTAAGAAGTCATTGAAACCGTAAAACAGTGGACATCCAGTGTCTGCTGAATATGTTGACAGTCATATTGACAGTATTGACAGTCAACATTTGCTTCAAGGAGTAAAGGTGTTTACGCATCACACTTCTCCTCAAAAAAAAAAAAATACTAGGCTCCCTTAAATTATATTGTATGTTTAAGGCATGTTCTCAATAAGCAGGATACAGCCTTGGTCTTCTGTTTTTTTAGTGGGTAGATCAGCTTTAATATTGCAGAAAGACGTGACTTCTATCAATGTAATTGTCGCGTTCGTCGTAAGAATGAGTGGACCAAGGCGCTGCCTGAGTAGAATTCCACATTTATTACAGTGAAACTTCAAACCAACACAGAATTAACGAACGTGCAGTACGTAGCGCACATAGGCACTAAACAAAACAATATCTCACATCGCAGGTGGGAAAAAGGACACACTAAGTATGATCCCCAATTAGAGGCAACGATAATCAGCTGACTCCAAATGGGAACCATACTCACACACCAACATAGAAAAACAATACCTAGAACCCCCCTAGTCACGCCAATACCTAAAACACCATAGAGAACCCAGAGGGCTCTCTATGGTCAGGGCGTGACACTACCACCCATTCCATAATTGGAGTAAACTAATGCACCACAACACTTAGACTTCCACATCCAGCTTATACATACAACATTCATTTCACGGATAGTATATTTTACATTAGTTATCTTTTGTTTGTTTTTAGTCCCAGCCTTCAGCTACCCTCAACCCCTCCCATCTATCTCTGAAGACCATCCAGTTTTGATTGCTAGCTGCCATATATTTTTCCGCTGTGATGTTTCACAAAACTTCTGAACCTTTCTATTCTCATAATTTCTACAGATTGTAAATTAAAGATAAACACCTTTGTTAAGAGTATTATTATATTAATTATCTATTGACTATGACGTCAAATCACCCAGCAGTGCTATTTGTAGAGTTAGCTCCAAGTAAATGTTGCTTTTTTCAGCCATTCTTGAACCTGCGACCAAAACAAACTACATATGGGCAGTACCAAAACAAGTGATCTAATGATTCTGTCTTTTCACAGCAAAATCTGCAGAGCTGGGATAACACTGTATTGGTTGCAAGAATTTTGTATTAAATGAAACGGGTATACTTTTTTGTTTATCACAATTTTCTTTAGCCAATTTTGGTCTTTAATAAAGGGCAAACAGGCAATTTCCTTACCTTCTCCCCTTTCCAATTGCCTCCATTTTTGCGGTAATGCTGCAATCAGATGGTTGTAATTTTGGATAGAGCAGACATTTCCATATATTTTTGTTAACTGCATGTGTGACATAACTCCATCAGTCCTATTTGTTATATAATTTTCAATTTTCCAAAAAAGTATGTTTTTTAACCATTAACTATGTTTAACCATACTATTTGTTATTATATTTGTTTGGTATTTTCTGTTGGATTAAACTGACATTTAAATCAGCTTTCTATTGCTTATTTGGAGTTTATTTAATTTTCAAATTCTCAAAAGTGAGAGGTTGTAATCTGAATGAAGGAAAAAAGGCCATTTTTGAACACAGGGTGAGCCATTCTTACTAATCTGCTAGGGAATTGTGAAAAACTGAGTTTAAATGTATTTGGCTAAGGTGCATGTAAACTTCCGACTTCAACTGTATATTCATAGCTGAGATGTCTTCGCTATTATTCTGCAATGTAGAAAACCCTTGAATAAGTAGGTGTGTCCAAACTTTTGACAAATTCAAAAACGAAAGCAAACAGTTCCGTCAGGCACAGACACTAAACAGAAAATAACACCCCACAAAATCACAACGGAAAATGACAACTTATATATGATCCCCAATCAGAGACAACGATAGACTCCAATTGGGAACCACAAAGAAACAAAGATATAGAAAACAGATTTTCCCATCCGAGTTACACCCTGACCTAACCAAACATAGAAATCCTTATTTATTCTCTAAAGTCAGGGCGTGACAAAGAATGTGAAATGTCAGAATTATAGTAGAGATAATAATTTATTTCAGCTTTTATTTCTTTCCTCACATTCCCTGTGGGTCAGAAGTTTACATACACGCAATTAGTATTTGGTAGCATTGCCTTTAAATTGTTTAACTTGGATCAAACGTTTCGGGTAGCTTCCCACAATAAGTTGAGTGAACTTTGACCCATTCCTCCTGATAGAGCGGGTGTAACTGAGTCAGGTTTGTAGGCCTCATTGCTTGCACACACTTTTTCAGTTCTGCCCACAAATTTTCTACAGGATCGAGGTCAGGGCTTTGTGATGGCCACTCCAATACCTTGACATTGCTGTCCTTAAGTCATTTTGCCACAACTTTGGAAGTACGCTTGGGGTCATTGTCCATTTGGAAGACCCATTTGTGATCAAGCTTTAACTTCCTGATTGATGTCTTGAGATGTTGCTTCAATATATCCACATAATTTTCCACCCTCATGATGCCATCTATTTTGTAAAGTGCACCAGTCCCTCCTGCAGCAAATCACCCCCACAACATGATGCTGCTACCCCTGTGCTTCATGTTCGGGATGGTGTACTTGGGCTTGCAAGCCTCCCCCTTTCTCCTCCAAACATAACAATGGTGATTATGGCCAAACAGTTCTATTTTTGTTTCATCAGAAACAAAAATGTTTCATCACTGTGGTTTTGTAGTTCTGCAGGAATGATACTCCTCTATTGCTCCTATTGTGTTTTTCTTCTTGCCTCAGTGCAGCTATCCTGGACTCACTCATATCCATCTCGTAGAAACTGGTGAAGCTTCTCAAACTCCTTCTTAATTTGCCTCACTGTGTGCTGGATCTGACTCTTAATGTGCACTGCTGTTTGATCACAGGTCAGTTTAACCTTTTGCGTGTAGGGGGCAGTATTTTCATTTTGGCTAAAAAACGTACCCATTTGAAACTGCCTATTTCTCAGCCCCAGAAACGAGAATATGCATATAATAGTCAGATTAGGATAGAAAACACTCTAAAGTTTCCAAAACTGTAAAAATATTGTCTGTGAGTATAACATAACTGATATTGCAGGCAGAAACCTGAGGAAAATCCAATCAGGAAGTGCCTCTTATTTTGAAACCTCTCTGTTCCTATGCATGTCTATCCTCCATTTAAAGGGATATCAACCAGATTCCTTTTTATATGGCTTCCCTAAGGTGTCAGTCTTTAGACATAGTTTCAGGATTTTATTTTGAAAAATGAGCGTGAAAGATCACATAGCGTAAGTGGATATGTGGGGGCTCTCAGAGTGAGTTTTGCTCTACAGAGTAAAGCGGACATTGTTTCTCCCGGTGTTATTGAAAAACCTACACACCCGGTTGATATATTACCGAATATATATTTTAAAAACAACCTGAGGATTGATTAATAAAAAAGTTTGACATGTTTCTGTGGACATTATGGATATTATTTGGAATATACGTCTGCGTTGTCGTGACCGCTCTTTTCTGTGGATTTCTGAACATAACGCGACAAACAAACATAGTTATTTTGGGTATAAAAATAATATTTTTGGAACAAAAGGAACATTTGTTGTGTAACTGGGAGTCTCGTGAGTGAAAACATCCGAAGATCATCAAAGGTAAACAATTAATTTGATTGCTTTTCTGATTTTCGTGACCTAGCTACTTAATGCTTAGTGTACATAATGTTTTTCAATGCGATCGATAAACTTACACAAACACTTGGATTGCTTTCGCTGTAAAGAATAATTTCAAAATCTGAGATATTATATTGTACTTGTGATTTCATGAATATGAATCTTTTTTTAGTAATATTATTTGACTGTGGCGCTATGCTATTCAGCGGTTGCTGACGAAAATAATCCCGCTTAACGGGATGGGTAGCGTCAAGAGGATCTGAGGGCCCATGCCCGAAAAATATCAGCCTCCTGAGAGAGAAGGGACGTTGTTTTGCCCTCTTCACGATTGTGTTGATGTGTGTGTACCATGATAGTTCCTAAATGATGTGGACGGTGAGGAACTTGAAGTTCTCAACCTGCTCTAGACCTGTTCCATGTGGATGGGGGCGTGCTCTGCCCTCCGTTTCCTGTACTCCACGATCAGCTTCTTTGTCTTGCTGACGTTGATGGAAAGGTTGTTGTCCCAACACCACACTGCCAGGTCTCTGACTTCCTCCCTGTAGGCTGTCTCATCATTGTCAGTGATCAGGCATACCACCATTGTGACGTCATCAAACGCTAGGGCGTTCCCTTCAATCCTCAATTTCAGTAAGTGAATTGTTGTAACCTTTCCAGTTAACTGATAATAAAGAATGATTCATTTAATATTGACTTCAGGTGTCCCTGTTGTTGAATTTCCACCAGTCTCAATACAAGTGTTGGGCTCAAGTGATTGACACTATCAAACACATCAGCAAGTGACAACTCCATAAATGGCTTAGGGCCAAGAGTTATTTCAACATAACATTGGCAACATGTATGAGTATGAGGCGCTGGTTAATGGACAGGTCTGTCTCACTGTCTGGAGATTCTGGCTGCAATGACTGGATAGAGTGTCCGCATCCGATAGAGTGCAATCAGCACAGCTGATTATCTCCTGTTAGTGGGCAATAGGCAAGTCGGAATGAACTTAATCCATACCCAACCCTCCAGTATGTCGAGACGAACTCACTCACTGACACTACAGTCGTGGCCAAAAGTTTTGAGAATGACAAATATTTTCACAAGTGTCTTTATATATTTTTGTCAGCTGTTACTATGGAATACTGAAGTATAATTACAAGCATTTCATAAGTGTCAAAGGCTTTTATTGACAATTACATGAAGTTGATGCAAAGAGTCAATATTTACAGTGTTGACCCTTCTTTTACAAGACCTCTGTAATCCGCCCTGGCATGCTGTCAATTAACTTCTGGGCCACACTGATGGCAGCCCATTCTTTAATAATCAATGCTTGAAGTTTGTCAGAATTTGTGGGTTTTTGTTTGTCCACCCGCCTCTTGAGGATTGACCACAAGTTCTCAATGGGATTAAGGTCTGGGGAGTTTCCTGGCCATGGATCCAAAATATCTATGTTTTGTTCCCTGAGCCACTTAGTTATCACTTTTGCCTTATGGCAAGGTGCTCCATCATGCTGGAAAAGGCATTGCTCGTCACCAAACTGTTCCTGGATGGTTGGGAGAAGTTGCTTTCGGAGGATGTGTTGGTACCATTCTTTATTCATGGCTGTGTTCTTAGGCAAAATTGTGAGTGAGCCCACTCCCTTGACTGAGAAGCAACCCCACACATGAATGGACTCAGGATGCTTTACTGTTGGCATGACACAGGACTTATGGCAGCGCTCACCTTGTCTTCTCCGGACAAGCTTTTTTCTTGATGCCCCAAACAATTGGAAAGGGGATTCATCAGAGAAAATGACTTTACCCCAGTCATCAACAGTCAAATCCCTGTACCATTTGTAGAATATCAGTCTGTCCCCGATGTCTTTCCTGGAGAGAAGTGGCTTCTTTTGCTGCCCTTCTTGACACCAGGCCATCCTCCAAAAGTATTTGTCTCACTGTGTGTGCAGATGCACTCACACCTGCCTGCTGCCATTCCTGAGCAAGCTCTGTACTGGTGAATCAACTTTAGGAGACGGTCCTGGCGCTTGCTGGACTTTCTTGGGCGCCCTGAAGCCTTCTTCACAACAATTGAACCTCTCTCCTTGAAATTCTTGATGATCCGACAAATGGTTGATTTAGGTGCAATCTTACTGGCAGCAATATCCTTGCCTGTGCAAAGCAATGATGACGGCACGTGTTTCCTTGCAGGTAAGCATGGTTGACAGAGGAAGAACAATGATTCCAACCACCACCCTACTTTTCAAGCTTCCAGTCTGTTATTTGAACTCAATCAGCATGACAGAGTGGTTTCCAGCCTTGTCCTTATCAACACTCACGCGAGAGAATCACTGACATGTCCGCTGGTCCTTTTGTGGCAGGGCTGAAATGCAGTGGAAATGTTTTGGGGGGATTAAGTTCATTTGCATGGCAAAGAGGGACTCTTCATAACATTCTGGAGTATATGCAAATTGCCATCATACAAACTGAGGCAGCAGACTGTGAAAATTAATAATTGTGTAATTTTCAAAACTTTTGGCCATGACTGTAGAAGGAATGTTTCTTACTCACATCGATGCCACATTTGCCATGTAAAACGAGCGAATTTGGTTCTAAGGCGTCATTGACCTTTATACAGCTGAACCATTGAGAGCACCTTGACTGGCTGCATCACCACTTGTTATGGCAACTGTTTGGCACCCGACTGCAAGTCGCTACAGTAGGTAGTGTGTATGAACCAGTACATCAATGGCACTGAGCTCCCTGCCATCCAGGACCTCTATACCAAGCGGTGTCAGAGTAAAGCCCTAAGAATTGTCAAAGACTCCAGCTAACCAAGTCAGAGACTGTTATCTCTGCTACTGTGTGGCGAGCTGTACCAATGCACCAAGTTTGGAACCAACAGGACCCTAACTAGCTTCTACCCCCAAGCTATAAGACAGCTAAATAGTTAGTTAAATAGTTAACCAATTACCTGTAATATCTGCATTGACCCTTTTTCACTAATCTCTTTTGAATCATCACATACACTGCTGTTACTATACTGAACAAAAATTTGTAAAGTGTTGGTCCCATGTTTCATGACCTGAAATAAAAGATCCCAGAAATGTTTTGTACACACAAAAAGCTTATTTCTCTCACATGTTGTGCCCAAATTTGCTTACGTCCATGTTAGTGAGCATTTCTCCTTTGCCAAGATAACCTATCCACCTGGCAGGTGTGGCATATCAAAAAACAGATTAAACAGCATGATCATTACACGGGTGCACCTTGAGCTGGGGACAATAAAAGGCCACTCTAAAATGTGCAGTTTTGTCACACAACACAATGCCACAGATGTCTCAAGTGTTGGGAGAGCGTGCAATTAGCATGCTGACTGCAAGAATGTTCACCAGAACTGTTGCCAGTTCACTTCTCTACCATAAGCCGCTGTAGCGGTATTTATTAGAGAGGGGTAAAGAAAGCTTTTGTTCGGGCGCCAGGCAGGTATTAACCATGCCGAAAGGAAAAGAGTAGAATAGAGAGAACCACTACCAGACCCACACACATCAGCAGAAGAGACTGCCTAGAGTGTAGCCTGTTTACCAGATAGCCAGTGGAGAGAAAAGAGAATACACACCATATAAAACCCACATCACAGCACAGGGGTAACCCAAACAAGAATACCTCATACAATAATACTAATACTAATAATGGCAGAGCAATTCAACAGCAACTTCATACAAGAATGAACCCAGTCATCAACATAGGATTTGCAATAATCTGTATTATTTTCTAGTAGATGAGTGCAGAGGGTATGAATGTGGGGGGGTGTTCATCGACACAACAAAGGCCTTAAAAATGTCCAGTCTTCTCGGCCACATGTCATTAGTACATCTCAATACAGTTCACATAACAATACACAATTTGCAAGCAACCTCCCTTTTAACTGAAATGTCCAAATACTTCTGGCAGGGCAATAATAGTCCAGCTCTATAGAACTTCAATGGGAAGTGCATTGGAAAAATAGAGAGTCTGTTGCAGGGTAAAGCACTGGAACGATAGAGGGAAGAGAAAAAGAGAAAGAGAACAAGAGAGATCTTAGCTGTGGTCTTCAGGCGTGCAGGTGTACTGTCTGACTGTCCGATGGTTTGTATGTTAACGCTTCGCAACAATGTTGCTACTAATCCATGCGATCCATAACGGGTGCGGTCCCAAACGAAAACAACCACGACCACGCGATTACACCGATGATTGAGTTAAACCCTCTATAAACTACACACGCTGAAAACAAACAAAACTTCTGCAGCACAGCACACACAATCAAACTGTCGCGCCACCAAAGAGCCCCTCCCCAAAGAGCTGAACGAGCTCTCTTTATATTCTTCTTCCTTACTGCTCATGCGCTCTTAAAGTGGCAGTGCACGGTGAAGGCTCTGTGCAGATTTCGCCACACTCCTCCCCCCATGAAAAAACAATGCCTGTAGAGACAGAGAGGATGCAGGCTTTGACAGGTTCATGTTCCTGCTACACAAAACCAGGGAAGTCCTCCTCATCAGAGTCCTCCACGAAGAGGTCCTGCAGGTGTTGCTTTTGCCTGCGATCCAGCTCTTCTGCCGTAGGGTAGCAGGGCTTTAGGTCAACAACATGCACTGTCCTGACATCTTCCCCAGTGTCCTCCAAACAGACCAAGTAGTTCACTGGTCCCAACTGCTGCACTACACGGTATGGACCTTTCCATCTCGAAGCTAGCTTGGCAGTGAACTTCTTAGATGCCTTTGACAGATGATGTGAACGTACCCAGACACGAGACTGGGGTGGAAAACACACGTCTCGTCTATGTTTGTCATAGTTTCTCAGCTGTCGTTGTTTGGCTTTGGTTTTGCTGGCCTCCACTCTGGCTAGCAAGGTGTGGTGGTGTTGTACGGCATCAAACGCTGGGCAGTCAGGTGAAACATTCGAACTTTGCAAGACCCTGTCCATCGGTCCTTTTAGTGGTCTTCCCAGGTGGAGTTCGGCGGGAGTGACCCCAGAAGTCTCCTGCACGGCAGAGTTCAGTGCAAAGCGAAATTCTGGAAGATGCTGATCCCACCTTGTGTGCTGATCCCCCACGAATGAAGCAATCATCCCCTTCAGGGTTCGGTTTACCCTCTCGGTCAGGTTGGTCTGAGGATGGTAGGCTGTGGTCAACTTGGCAATTACACCCCAGTAGGTACAGAGCTCTTTGTATATTCCTGATATGAACTGCGGACCTCGGTCAGAGAGGATTTGGTCCGGAATTCCGAATCTGGTAAAAACCTCCCTTCGCAGAATTAGAGCAATGGCTGATGCAGTGGCTTTGCGGAGGGGAAACAACTCCACCCAGTGTGTGTAGTAGTCCACTACCACCAATAAAAATTCATTCCGTGTCCCCCGGCTGGGAGGAAAAGGTCCCATGAGGTCAATTCCCAACATTTCATTTGGATGGTTCACCACGGTCTGCTGCATTTTCCCAGCAGGTCTGCCAATGTCTGGTTTGTATTTCTGGCAGACTTCACACTGCTGTACAAACTTCCGGGTATCAACCCACATGCCTGGCCAGTAAACCACCTCTTGTAGTCGTCGATAAGTTTTAAAAACTCCAAGATGGCCACTCATGGGATTGGCATGATAAGCTTGGATTATCTGGTCACACAATGTAGAGGGAATGAAGACGCGATAATGGGTGCTGTGTATTCCATCCCCTCTTGGAGTTTTTCGATACACTTTATCCTGAATTATGCTATACTTATCATTGAAGCGACTCTTGGAGTCTTCTTCAGACAGACTCTTGTGGATCGCCATGATGGCAGCATCCTTCTGCTGTGCTCTCCATACACTCTCATCATCCAGAGGAAAGGAATCATCCAGACATTTAGCGGTAGTATAGGTACTGCACAAGGGAGGACAAACATTGGCAGTCTCTGTAATCCGAGAAAGGGCATCTGGTACAACGTTCAGTTTTCCTTTGCGATACTCAATGATGAAGTCAAACTTCTGCAGTCTGATAGACCAGCGAATAAGACGGCTGTTGGTCTTGCCTGATGCCAGAACCCACTGCAGAGCAGCGTGGTCTGTGACAACGGTGAAGATCTTTGCCTCCAAGTAGTAGCTCCATTTCTCCAAAGCCCAGACCACAGCGAGGCATTCCCTTTCAGTCGTTGAATAATTCCTCTCGATTGAATTAAGGGTGCGACTTGCATAGGCAAGAACTTCTTCTGTTCCAAGTCCTGTTTGTTGAGCCAAGACTGCTCCAAGTCCTGTTTGACTTGCATCCGTGTACACAATGAAATGAGCATTCAGGTTAGGATGTCCAAGCACTGGAGGAGTAATTAGACTGTTTTTGAGTGCTTCAAATGCACCTTGGCATGCAGGGGTCCATTGGAATTTCACACCTTTCTTCTTAAGGTGATTGAGGGGTTCGGCTACCTTTGAAAAGTCAGGCACAAACCTGTGGTACCATCCAGCCATACCCAGAAACCGCTGAACAGCCTTGAGGGATGTGGGAATTGGGAATTCCTGCACGGCTGCAACTTTGGCTGGATCTGCATGGATACCTTCAGCATTAACCACATGACCAAGGAACTTGAGTTCTGGCAGACAGAAACAACACTTCTTCAAGTTCAAGGTCAAACCTGCAGCCTTTAGTCTGTCGAAGACGGACTGAATGTCTTGCAGATGTTCCGCGACAGAGGAGGAGTAGATTATGATGTCATCCAGATACACAAGACAATTTCTACCCCTCAGATCTCCCAGGACAGTCTCCATCAACCTTTGGAAGGTTGCTGGAGCATTCTTCAAACCAAAAGGCATGACTTTGAAGGAGTACAAACCAGCAGGGGTGACAAAGGCAGTCTTGTCCTGACTAGCGGGATCCATTGACACCTGCCAATAGCCACTGTTCAGATCCAGATTACTAAAGATGGATGCTCCTGCCAGAGATTCCAGTATGTCATTTATGTTTGGTAGAGGGTAGGCATCACTTTCTGTTATGGCATTCGGCTTCCTGTAGTCCACACAGAATCGATATCCACCATCTTTCTTAGGAATCAGGACAACTGGAGAAGCCCATCCGGAAAAAGAAGGTTCCACAATTCCATTCTCCAACATGCTTTTGAGCTGTTCATTGAGAATGGCCAGTTTGGCGGGGGACAGCCTGTAGGGACGCTGCTTAATAGGGACCTCATGCCGGGTATAGATTTTGTGTTTGAAGACGGTTGTACGGCTGAGTGTAAGAGTACAGACCTCACTGTTCACGTCCAACATCTGGGATAGCTGCCACCTTTCATCATCCGACAGACATGCCTGTTGCACCGCTTGTTTGATGTAGAAATCAGCATCAGGTTTGCTTTTGCTCTCTGATAGAAGGGGGGGTACGGCGGTAATCAGGGTGATAGTTGGGTTCTCAGACTTCACTGATGGAACATGTTTTTGTCTTTGTCTCTTTATATTTTCTCTGTCTCTGACTTGACCTTGTCCGGACTCTGCATAATGTAGCAGGCTCCAACCTGAAATCAGTGCATTACCAGGTTGAAATGGATGAGGCTGAGAATAGTCAGAGTGCAGCCGATAGGAGGGTTCGGACATCGAGATGGTCAGTCCACTGAAGAACAGAAAGTCTAGGCCAAGGACTACAGCAAATGCAAGGCTTGAATCTGCAAGAATTGCCACAGGAAGGTTAATAGTCTCACCATGCAGTTGTATTATTATACTAATCCAGCCCAAGGGAGTGGTAGGTTCTCCATTGGCCAAGTACAATGGTCCCTCCTCCCATGTTCGTAGCTCCTCATGAGGTAATGCCATGTTCTGCCACAGGGCCTCTTGCATCAGGGTGTAAGATGCCCCTGTGTCGATTATGGCCTTCCCTCTCCAGTTCCTAACAGTCAGAGGAACCAATAGTTGTTGCGGAATAGGAATAAGACCGCTAGCTGTGCTGTCTAAAGGCTTCATGGTGGGCATTAAGGCTGACCCAATTGTATGCAAGCCACCACGCCTGTCTAGACTTTCAGTCTTCGGTCCTTTCCGACCTTTTCCTGAATCCTGACGCTGGACATAGAGCGGGCAAGAATCTGGAGGATGTTGGACTTTACACCTCCAACACATAACTGGACTTTTGTCCTGGATCTTGGGTACAAATATCTGAGACGGTTTAGCCCCAGGAGAGTTATTGGTATACTGGGATGAGGGAACCGGGTTTTTAGTTTGGAGGTGGAGCTTCCAGTCCTTCTCAAACTGAGTCCCAAGACGCACCAGATCATCCACATTTTGCACACGTTCTCGAAGTTGACTAGCAAGGCGGGGAACCATGTTCTTAAGAAGGAGTTTGACCATCTCCTGCTCAGTAATGTCAGCCTTCCATCTCCTACATAGAACTCGATAGGAGAAGGCAAAGTCCCGTATTGGCTCTGCTTCACCCTGGACTCTGTTACGAACACGTTCCGCCAGTTCATCCCCATATGGCTAAGAGGCTAAGAGGAATATTTTTTGAAACTCCTCCCAGGTGGACACATGTTCACGGGCTATCTCCCACCAGTCTCTTGCTGTACCATGGAGAACACTGCGGAGGGTGGCAAGAACCTCCAAGTCAGTAAGGGGCCGGATAGAAAGAAAATCATTACACTTAGATAAGAAAAACAGTGGATCAACATCATCTTCTGGGCTGCCAAAAGTGGGGAAAAGTAGTTTGATAGGGAGGGAGCGCTCTAGAGGAGGCATGACAGTGGCAGCGGGAGTTCTGTTGTTTAACAGTATCTTCAGAGGGGTTTTTGTAGTACTACCTGTTCCTATTACCTTACTGGCCAAGCCAGTGGCAGAGGTAAAACCTGAGGGAGGTGCAGAAGATTTGTCCAGAAGGGAAAAGCACTGCATTACCTCCTGGTGCAGCCCTTCCAGTTGAAGGTCTGTGGCCTTCTGTGCTTTTTCCAACTCATTAACGGTGTCCTTTTGAGTCTGTTCAATCAAAAATCGTAGTTCCCCTGTGAGAGAGTTCTTCATGTCCTCCATAACTTCCTTCAGATAAGAACACACTCCCTTCACAACAGAGGCTGACTCCTCTGCTCTCTGTTTTTGTTCGTCCTCAAGAAAGAGTATGACTTGATGATGGTTAGTTTCCATTTGTGTTTTGAACCGGTGCAGTTTTCCTTGAATATCCTGCTTCAGAGAATCTTGTAAATATTTCTGTCTCTGAACAATTTGTTGTTGGTTTTCCTCCATTTGACAGGGAAGGTAATCCAACCTCCTCTGCACATCTGTCTGATGAGCCTCCACACATTCACTGAGTTTGCGAATGGCATTCTCCTGCCTTGTCAAACTATGATTGGTGTGTGTCCATTGATGTTCCAGTTGTCCAGTGATCACAGAGACACTTCTCCCAGTCTCTTTGGACAGGGTAACCGGAAGGGTTTGAGGGGAGGGTAATGGTGGAGATGTTATAGGTGAGCCAGAAACCTGGGGATTAGAGTCAGTGCTATCCAACTCCATTAGTTCATCAAGTCCTTCCACAATGAAAGAATCCCGAACATGATTACCATCAGGTGTGTCCACATTGACACAGTATGGGGTTCCAACAAAAGACATGATTCAACCTTGTGTGGATGGAGTCATGGGTGTTTCTCTTCAAGTCCCTGTTTGGGCGCCAATTCTGTAGCGGTATTTATTAGAGAGGGGTAAAGAAAGCTTTTGTTCGGGCGCCAGGCAGGTATTAACCATGCCGAAAGGAAAAGAGTAGAATAGAGAGAACCACTACCAGACCCACACACATCAGCAGAAGAGACTGCCTAGAGTGTAGCCTGTTTACCAGATAGCCAGTGGAGAGAAAAGAGAATACACACCATATAAAACCCACATCACAGCACAGGGGTAACCCAAACAAGAATACCTCATACAATAATACTAATACTAATAATGGCAGAGCAATTCAACAGCAACTTCATACAAGAATGAACCCAGTCATCAACATAGGATTTGCAATAATCTGTATTATTTTCTAGTAGATGAGTGCAGAGGGTATGAATGTGGGGGGGTGTTCATCGACACAACAAAGGCCTTAAAAATGTCCAGTCTTCTCGGCCACATGTCATTAGTACATCTCAATACAGTTCACATAACAATACACAATTTGCAAGCAACCTCCCTTTTAACTGAAATGTCCAAATACTTCTGGCAGGGCAATAATAGTCCAGCTCTATAGAACTTCAATGGGAAGTGCATTGGAAAAATAGAGAGTCTGTTGCAGGGTAAAGCACTGGAACGATAGAGGGAAGAGAAAAAGAGAAAGAGAACAAGAGAGATCTTAGCTGTGGTCTTCAGGCGTGCAGGTGTACTGTCTGACTGTCCGATGGTTTGTATGTTAACGCTTCGCAACAATGTTGCTACTAATCCATGCGATCCATAACGGGTGCGGTCCCAAACGAAAACAACCACGACCACGCGATTACACCGATGATTGAGTTAAACCCTCTATAAACTACACACGCTGAAAACAAACAAAACTTCTGCAGCACAGCACACACAATCAAACTGTCGCGCCACCAAAGAGCCCCTCCCCAAAGAGCTGAACGAGCTCTCTTTATATTCTTCTTCCTTACTGCTCATGCGCTCTTAAAGTGGCAGTGCACGGTGAAGGCTCTGTGCAGATTTCGCCACACCGCCTCCAACATCGTTTTAGAGTATTTGGCAGTACGCCCAATCGGCCTCACAACCGCATACCACGTGTAACCACGCCAGCCAAGGACCTCCACTTCTGGTATTTTTGTCTGTAATAAAGCTCTATTTGTGGGGAAAAACTAATTGGCTAGGCCTGGCTCCCTTGTGGGTGGGCATGGCTCGCAAGTGGCTCACAGGCCCAGCTATGGCTCCGCCCGTGCCCAGTCATGTGAAATCCATAGATTAGGGCCTAATTCATACATTTTAATTGACTGATTTCCTTAAATAAACTGAAACTCAGTAAAATCATAGCATGTTGTGTTTGTTTTTGTTTAGTATTTTTATTATCTATCCCGTTGCCTAGTCTCTTTATCCCTACCTATATGTACACATCTACCTCAATTACCTCGTACCCCTGCACATCAACTCTGGTACTGGTAACCTGCTGGTAACCTGCGTATATAGCCAAGTTATTGTTATTCATTGGGTATTTATTACTTTTCTATTTGTTCCTTATGTTAATATTTTACAAATGTCTCAACTCTTATTATTTTTTCTCTGCATTGTTGGGAAGGGCCCATTAATAAAAATGTCACTGTTAGTCTACACCTGTTCTTTATGAAGCATGTGATGAATAAAACACTATTTTATCTAATATTATTTGATTTGATTTTACAGCTTGCAGATGATGGTGATGTTGTAGACATGTTATTGTTCTCAGATATCAGTCCTGAGCACTGTCGTGACTTTACTTTCATTAATCTAATGACTTATTCATTGAATCAACTAACTATGTTTAATTGTTACCTGATTAAAGGAATCAAGTAACAATTAACTTGTTAAGAATTTGGGGCACACAAGATAACCTCATATCATATTATCCTTCTGAACAGTCGTTACGAAGGATCTGCAAAAACCCCAGCCTTACTTATGATTCAGTACTACACAAATTGGTTTAATTATTTATTTACTAGCTAACTAAATAATAACATAGAATAAACACACACACTTAATACATGAGAAAAAGCCCCTAGTGGAGTGACACAGCATATGACGGCTTGTTACACAATGACATGGAGAGGGAGAGGGAGAGAGAAAAAGAGGAAAAGAGAAAGAGACACATCATTGATACATTTTAGAAACTATTCTAAGGGAATTTAATGTTTATTTCTCTACCATAAGCCACCTTCAACATCGTTCTAGAGAATTTGACAGGACGTCTAACCGGCCTCATAACTGCAGACCACATGTAATCACGTCAGCCCAGGATCTCCACATCCGACTTCTTCATCAGCGGGAACGTCTGAGACTAGCCACCTGGACAGCTGATGAAACGTTGGGTTTGCACAATTGAAAAGTTCTGCACAAACTGTCAGAAACGGTCTCAGGGAAGCTCATCTGCATGCTCATCTTCCTCACCAGGGTTTTCACCTAACTGCCGTTCGGCGTCGTAACCGACTTCAGTGGGAAAATGCTCACCTCAATGAAAATTTGAATGCACAGACATACTGTATGAGGCAAACGGTGATCACACCAGATACATTCTGGTTTTCTGGTCCACAACCCTACTTTTGTTTTTGGTGTCTGTGACCAAAAGATGCACATCTTTATTCCCAGTCATTTGAAATCCATAGATTAGGGCCTAAGTAATTCATTTCAATTGAATGATTTGCGACTGGCTCCAGATCATCTATAAGTCGATGCTAGGTAAAGCTCCGCCTTATCTCAGCTCACTGGTCATGATAACAACAACCACGCACACGCTCTAGCAGGTATATCTCACTGGTCATCCCCAAAGCCAACACCTCCTTTGGCCGCTTTTCCTTCCAGTCCTCTGCTGCCAATGACTGGAATGAATTGCAAAAATCGCTGAAGCAGGAGACTTATATTTCCCCCACTAACTTTCAAAATCAGCTATATGAGCAGCTAACTGATCGCTGCAGCTGTACATAGCCCATCTGTAAATAGTCCACCCAACCTATCTACCTCATCCCCATATTGTTTTTATTTAGTTTTCTGCTCTTTTGCACACCAGTATTTCTACTTGCACATCGTCATCTGCTCATCTATCACTCCAGTGTTAATTTTCTGAATTGTAATTACTTCGCCACCATGGCCTTACCTCCTCACGCCATTTGCACACACTGTATATAGACTGTATATACACTTTTTTCTATTGTGTTATTAACTGTACGCTTGTTTATTCCATGCGTAACTCTGTGTTGTTGTTTGTGTCGCACTGCTTTGCTTTATCTCGGCCAAGTCGCAGTTGTAAATGAGAACTTGTTCTCAACTAGTTTACCTGGTTAAATAAAGGTGAAATTATAAGAACTTTAACTCAGTAAAATCTTAGAAATTGATGTGTTTATATTTTTGTTCAGTGTAGATGTAAAATTGTGCAACTAAGACCTCGGCAAAAATGTCTAAATGAAATACAGATTTTTTGATTTATCCTAGATTCATTCTGACTATTTTAATTAAGGAAGTCACTATTTTGAGGAAGTCGCTATGTTGTTGATACGGTGAATCTAGAGGGACAAACAACAGTACCTGCCAAGGTACGACATGCGAACATAACACACCCACATCAAACCACACCCTAAGACAGCTCTCGTTTGGCTTCAGTCATGGCCGCTAGCCAGACTTGAGCCCATCACTTAAAAAAACAAAGGCACATGGTATCCAACCTGTCAGTTGGACCTGGAGTCGGACCCTAAGAGATTAATTACCACCATCCCGACCGCTCCTGTCTCAGCCTCCAGTATTATGCTGCAATTAGTTTGTGTCGGGGGCCAGGGTCAGTCTGTTATATCTGGAGTATTTCTGCTGTCTCATCCGGTGTCCTGTGTGAATTTAAGTATGATCCCTTTAATTCTCTATCTCTTTTCTCTCTTTCTCTCTCTCTTCTCTCAGAGGACCTGAGCCATAGGACCAGCTGAGGACTAGCTGGCCTGATGACTCCTTGCTGTCCCCAGTCCACCTGGTCATGCTGCTGCTCCATATTCAACTGTTCTGCCTGCAGCTATGGAACCCTGACCTGTTCACTGGACGTGCTACCTTGTCCCGCACCTGCTATTTCTAACTCTGAATGATCGGCTATAAAAAGCCAACTGACATTTACTCCTGAGGTGCTGTCCTGTTGCACCCTCTACAACCACTGTGATAATTATTATCTGACCCTGCTGGTCATCTATGAACGTTTTAACCTCTTGGCCATGTTCTGTTATAATCTCCACCCGGGACAGCCAGAAGAGGACTGGCCACCCCTTTGAGCATGGCTCCTCTCTAGGTTTCTTCGTAGGTTCTGGCCTTTCTAGGGAGTTTTTTCTAGCCACCGTGCATCTACATCTGCATTGCTTGCTGTTTGGGGTTTTAGGCTGGGTTTCTGTACAACAATTTGTGACATCGGCTGATACATTTGATTGATTGAGGTGTGTAGGCTACTTTGTTTTGTCTTCAAAAATACATAATTTATCTTAATTTGCTATATCATTGTTGTACTGTTTTCAGTAGGTCACGAGAAGATGCTGACAGGTCCCAGAACAGCCTGTTTGCATTGTGACCATCCTGGCCTATACCCTGTCTTCTGTCTATTCATTGCAGAATGCATGATTATCTACAGGGCAGACTATAGGCCTCTGCATCTCAGAGGCCAAACACAGTAAGTAATACTGATCGCCCATTCAAATTGTGTTATTAACAAAACAATAATTAAAATGATGATCCTACATCTGTACAGGAACACGCACGTGAGGACATACGGCTGCACAAATGTACAGGAGCATGCACGTATGCAGACACACACACGCACGCACGCGCACACACACACACACACAAATTCGCAAAAGCTGCCAGGTGGAAACACAAGGGCAAGACCGCAGCCCTGGCCTCGTCTATTAGTTTTGAAAAGAGCTGAAAGGATATCTCCCCACTGATGATTACCTGATGTGAGAAACTCAACCCTCTCAGACTGTATGTTGAAGGAAACCTTCTCATTATCTAAATGTGTCCCAAATGGCACCCTATTCCCTATATAGTGCACTACTTTTGACCAGGGCCCATAGGGCTCTATATTAGCGAACATGTTCTATAACCACATTGTAAGATTAATCTGCAGATGACAGAAGTTTAGCAGCCATGGCAAAGCAACCGCACATTTTACTGAGTGAGCACCTTTTTATGTCTCAAACTTTCATGAATTATCGACATAATTTGAAAAGTAAACAACCCACTTCCCGTAATTTTTCTTCTTAATTTCTCTGGAGATAAAACGCCCCTGCCTTTTAAAGTGTGAAAGAGGGGATGCAGGAGAGAGGAGGAAGAGAGTGAGGGTTTATGGGTTGGTGGATAGATGTGTGGTTTGACTCAGGTTCTATTTGAGAGGACTATAAAGGATAGCGGAGGAAAGTATTTGTAGCGGAGGAAAACCACAACGATTAGGTTCTCAGCAGCATCTGGGCTCGACTTGTTGAAAGCGTACGTACAATTGAATTTTTTTTGTTGTCAAAAGTACTATTGGTTTTGAGACAGGAAATGTGTACTTTTCCACTTAAAACATTTGCAATTAATCTATATCATTATTTTATGTAGCAGAGATTGGGTAACAACTGCACATGTGCACCTTCATGGGGGAGACCTTGCTATGTAGAAACATCACGATATGCCCTTTTATGGAGCTTGATGTCAAATATTGGGGTGGCAGGGTAGCCTAGTGGTTAGAGCGTTGGACTGGTAACCAAAAGGTTGTTCTAATCCCCAAGGTACAAATCTGTTGTTCTGCCCCTGAACAACCCACTGTTCCTAGGCAGTCATTGAAAATAAGAATGTGTTCTTAACTGACTTGCATAGTTAAATAAAGGTAAAATATTAACGTTTTTGGGGGGGAGAAGGAGCTGGTGAGAAGGTATGGCAAATCGCAAGTAAAGTTAGTTGTGCAAAGTGAAAAAATAGATCAAGAGCAAGCTGGTGTTCGGTCACTGAGTGCACTTTATACAGGGAATCAAGAGAATAAGACATCAAATGTCACTGTTTTCAGATTTTTTTTAAATACGGAGAGATGTAGATGGTTAGTCGCAATTCAAAATAGTAAATACAATGTAAGTACTCCTGAGGCAAACTTTGCATCGCTGCCTTTGTGTAGCAAGCAGTTCAGCGACGATGCATATGAACAAGATATACAATCTGAAATTATGAGGACAGAAAACCAAAGGATACTCGAAGATACAACTGTTGCTAATGTATTTCCATGCACTGGATCTGGCGCAGTGCCAAAATACAAAGGCGTGTTTGGGAAGAGAAAGCGACAAAACAAGCGTGCAGAGGTATGTAGGCTAGCCTGATTCTTAACGTTTGAGGTGTTCTTATTTTGTTATTATCATTGCACCATACCATGTAGACATATGCCATTTATGTAGGAATTGTCTTCACGTATTCAAATTATCTGCAACCATTGCTCATTCGCAGCATTATCTCAGAATCAACTTTTTTCCCCTATAGTTCCAAACTCTCAAATCGTCAAAACAACCCAGTATCGGCTCACCCTGCCTGGGACCCTACTCTCTGAGGGTGTCTTAGGGGGAGTTGTGTGACATGTGTGACATTTACATTTCACACATGAAACAGGACAAATATAAGCACCCTTCCTCCCTGGCTGTACATGTGGATAGGTTTGTTTCTCTTGGCAATGCCAGCCAAGCCATAGATTATATACAGTAGTTATACATTGTCCTTTATAGATGATTAATGGATGCCACCCTTTGACCTGTACGTTTAACCTGAGTTATCCCTTCAGCAGGAGGCCTTGTGATGTTTTCTCTGCCCTTTGTTACCAACTCAGCGAGTCAAGTACTGCGTGTGTGTGAGTGATTTTTGTACGCTCTATTATGATCTGTTACCCTCACCACCACAGGGCACCTGCATGACCCCCATTCTCCTCATCTTCCTTACCAGATTAAATATTTCTATTCAACGTCTTCATCACTCATTACATGGTCAGGTATGAAAAACAGAGGGTCCCCTGACCTTACATGCCTCTCCTCCCAGTCTCTTTCCTCTCATCTCCCCCCGTTCCCCCGCACATCTCCCCCCACTGACTCCCTCCATTCCCCTAGTCTCTATCTTCCCCAACTGTCTCCCCCTCTCCATCACTTCAGGGGATGTCGTTGTTACCCATCCTCATATATCAGTAGTTTCAGAACAACACTGACATGTTGTTCAGCACCATGTTACATTTCCCCTGTTACCTCTTAACCTTCCAAAGGGGCTAAAATATGAATTCTCCAATCTCTTTATGTCTGACTGTCCATTAAAGGGGCAATCTAGGAGTCAAACAACAACAATTAAATGTTGTACCAATCCCAGATGGCCCCTTTAAGTGTCATGTTTACCGTACCTCCTGAAGGGGATATAAGGGGGTTGTGCAATGGCATGGATCAAAAGTATTGAAGGAGAGAATACAGACACTTTATTAGGACAATACATCTGTAGATGCTCTACAGACTATCAGTAACATTTTAACTTACTATCTACTACCAAAAAGGATAATCCTCTCCTCCATGGATGATCTCATACATACTGCTACTCCACACTGGGCTGTCCAATTATGTGTGTTGGGTTCAGCACCATTTCCTATAGCCTGGCTGTTACCTCTTGTGACCTCATGTTTATCATTTAAAGGAGGTAAGAGATTAATCATCTCCCCCATTCTGGGATCTTTACGTTCCAAGGAGGTAAAATATGAATTATCTCCCCCATAGACAGTCTTATTAACTGCACAGTGGGCTGTCCTACTATGTATTTCATCACCATCTCACATGCCACTCTTACCTCTCATGTTTACCTTCTTAACTATGGAGGTGAAAGGTTAATCCTCTCCCCCATAGACAGTCAGTCTTATACACTGGGATGCCAGTCTGGGAGTCAACGTCCTGTTTTTCATCATGGAGATGTCAAAAACCAAACTTTGGTTCATTCGTTATGGTTCATTAATATATAGCATTCATTTGGTTTAAAAAGGGAGTTAGAATGTATTGTAAAAACAACACAGAAAAAGCAAACACAAGGAAAGGCACACCCTTACAAAAAAAAATCACTAAAGGATTCCTTTAGGATTATTATAGGAATACACAATGCAAATATCACTGAAAAGCTATATAATAATACCAACATACTAAAGTAATATTGTAGTCATATTTAGTAGTTTATAGATGATGCTATTTGCAGGTTAATTTCCCCTTTTCATGCCCACTGAACAGTCCTTCAATACTTTTGATCCATGCCATTGCACTGTGGGCAGTATCACATTGGGTAAAATGGGGACATCTCCATGTCAGGGGATATCTTTACATGACATGTTTTTGATATTCTAGAGAATACAGACCATTTCCAATACATATTTTGAGTTTTGTGGCTATGCACCATAACCTGACAAATTATGAATCAAGCCAAAGGTTTGTTGAACATCACATTACATAATCATGGGCATTAATATGGAGTTGGTCCCCCCATTGCTGCTTTAACAGCCTCCACTCTTCTAGGAAGGCTTTCCACTAGATGTTGGAACATTGCTGTGGGGACTTGCTTCCATTCAGCCACAAGAGCATCAGTGAGGTTGGGAACTGATGTTGGCGATTAGGCCTGGCCCGCAGTCGGCGTTTCGATTCATCCCAAAGGATTTAGATGGGATTGAGGTCTCTGTGCAGGCTCTGTGCAGGCCAGTTCCGCACAGATCTTGACAAACCATTTCTGTATGGACCTCGCTTTGTGCAGTTGACACTATAAATTCGGGCTGGTAGCGTTTTCCTGGCATCCGGCAAACTCAGAGTCCATGGCGGCAAGCTTTACACCACTCCAGCCGACACTTGGCACGGTGATCTTAGGCTTGCATGCTGCTGCTCGGCTATGGAAATCCATATCATGAAGCTCCGGACAAACTGAAGTTGCTTCCAGAGGCTTCCAAGTAATTGCGTCAAAGCAATTTTTCCAACAATTGTTTACAGACAGATTATTTCACTTGTAATTCACTGAATCACAATTCCAGTGGGTCAGAAGTTTACATACACTAAGTTGACTGTGCCTTTAAAAATCTTGGAAAATTCCAGAAAATTATGTCATGGCTTTAGAAGTTTCTGATAGGCTAATTGACATCTTTTGAGTCAATTGGAGGTGTACCTGTGGATGTATTTCAAGGCCTACCTTCAAACTCAGTGGCTCTTTGCTTGATATCATGGGAAGCCAAAAGAAATCAGCCAAGACCTCAGGAAAAAAACTGTAGACACCACAAGTCTGGTTCATCATTGGGAGCAATTTCTAAACCCTGGAAGTTACCACATTCATCTGTACAGACAATAGTACGAAAGTATAAACAACCTTAGGACCACGCAGCCGTCATACCAATCATGAAGGAGATGTGTTCTGTCTCCTAGAGATGAACGTACTCTGGTGCGAAAAGTGCAAATCATTCCCAGAACAACAGCATAGGACCTTGTGAAGATGCTGGAGGAAACAGGTACAAAGGTATCTACATCCACAGTGAAACGAGTCCTAAATCAACATAACCTGAAAGGACGCTCAGCAAGGAAGAAGCCACTGCTCCGAAACCGCTGTAAAATAGCCAGACTAGGGTTCACAACTGCACATGTGGACAAAGATCGTACTTTTTGGAGAAATGTCCTCTGGTCTGATAAAACAAAAATAGAACTGTTTGGCCATAATGATCATCTTCATGTTTGGAGGACAAAGGGGAAGCTTGCAAGCTGAAGAACACCATTCCAACCATGAAGCACGGGGGTGGCAGCATCATGTTGTGGGGTTGCTTTGTTGCAGGAGGGACTGGTGCACTTCACATAATAGATGGCATCATGAGCAAGGAAAATAATGTGGATATATTGACGCAACATCTCAAGACATCAGTTAAAGCTTGGTCACAAATGGTTCTTATAATGGACAAGGACCCCAAGCATACTTCAAAATGTGTGGAAAAATGGCTTAAGGACAACAAGTGTGTGCGTGCAAGGAGGCCTACAGACCTTACTCAGTTACACCAGCTCTGTCAGGAGGAATGGGCCGAAATTCACCCAACTTATTGTGCAAAGCTTGTGGAAGGATACCTGAACCCAAGTTAAACTATTTTAATTAAGGAAATGCTACCAAATACTAATTGAGTGTATGTAAACTTTTGACCAACTGGGAATGTGATGAAAGAATTAAAGCTGAAATAAATCTCTCTCTACTATTATTCTGACATTTCACATTCTTAAAATAAAGTGGTGATCCTAACTGACCTAAGACAGGGAATTCTTACTATGATTAAATGTCAGGAATTGTGAAAAACTGAGTTTAAATGTAATTGCCTAAGGTGTATGTAAACTTCTGACTTCAAACGTATACTGTATGAAGTTGGGATTACTCCGAATACTACACATGGAAATTTCCGATTACCGGACATTGACTCATTCAATATCCTGATATGTGATAGCCTATTTTCTCTCTTCATGCTGACAATTACTCACTGTATACATCGTGTTTTCTTAGCATGTTCAAGATATTAAGCTATATTGATTGCAGATACAGTATTCTTCATTTGGCCCAGGTTCCATGATCTTGATATTCTTTATGATATGCTGAAAATAAGGTCATTTTCTGGAGCATTTCAGAGTTTTCAGCAGATGCTCATTAGTTTGATTATTATGATATCCATATTTTGTTTTCATGCACAAATCAGTTTTGGATACCCTCTGGATATCATGCACGCTATGGATATCCTGATATAAGCCTGTGGACATCTTATTTTCTCCATATGTTGACTAATACTGACATTAGTCAGACATTGCCTTACCAAAGTATTCAGACCCCTTGACTTTTTCCACATGTTGTTACATTACAGTCTTATTCTAAAATGGGTGAAATAAAAAAATGTAATTAATCTACACACAATACTCCATAATGAAAAAAGCACAAAAAAATGAAATTTGAGATCAGTGTCACGCCCTAGGCCATAGAGAGGCTTTTATTCTCTATTTTGGTTAGGCCAGGGGGTGATTAGGCATTTCTTTGTTTTGGATTTCTTTGTTGTTTGGCCGGGTGTGGTTCTCAATCAGAGGCAGCTGTCTATTGTTGTCTCTGATTAAGAACCATACTTAGGTAGCCTTTTCCCACCTGGTGGGTAGTTGTTTTCTGTTTTTGTGTCTTTTTGCACCTGACAGGACTGTTTCGGTTTCGTTCATTCTCTTTGTTATTTTTGTTATTTCAGTGTTCAGTTCCAATAAAAGCATGAACACGTACCACGCTGCACCTTGGTCCTCTCCTTCCAACGGCCATTACAGAACTACCCACCACCAACGGACCAAGCAGCGTGGTGAAAAGGAGGAATGGACATGGGAGGACATCTTGAACGGGATCTTGAACGGGATGAAAGGGATCCTACACATGGGAGGAGATCCTGGCTGGAAGGGATCGCCTCCCATGGGGACAGGTGGAGGCAGCCAGGAGAGTGGAGGCAGCAGGAGCAGGGAACCAGCGGTACGAGGGAACACGGCTGGCAAGGAAGCCCGAGATGCAACCCCTCAAAATAATTTTGGAGAGTTACACGGGAGTGTGGCAGAGTCAGGTTGGAGACCTGAACCAACTCCCCGTGCTTACCGTGGCGATCATGGGACTGGTCAGGCCCCGGGCTATGGGGTGAAATTGGAGGTGAGCGAAGGAAGCGAAGCCGAGACTGTGAAGGAGTTGATGGGGAGATTGCTGTGTTGGTGCATGAGGCGCAACATCCGCCCGACGGAGCGTGTCCGCGATTTGATGTCACCTGAGTCAGCTCTCCATATTCGTCCTGAGGTGCGTAGCCGTCTGGTGAAGACTGTGCCAGCCCCACGCCCCAGGCCTCCTGTGCGCCTCCCCAGCCCTGCACGTCCTGTGCCAGCTTGGTGCTACAGGTCTCCAATACGTGCTCTGAGCCCGGTCCGCTACATTCCAGCTGCCCACATCTGCCGGGCTAGGGTGAGGATCCAGCCAGGACGGATGGTGCCAGCCCTGCATCGGCTCTGCGCACTGTGTCTCCAGTGCATCTGCACAGCCCAGTGCGTCCTGTGCCTGCGCCCCGCACGTGCCGGGCTAAAGTCACCATCCAGCCAGGACGGGTTGTGCAGGCCCTTAGTTCGAGACCTCCAGTGCGCCTCTGCGGCCAAGGCTAACCTGTGCCTCCTCCACAGACCAGGCCTCCAGTAGGTCTCCACAGCCGGGTGAATCCTGTCCGGCGCTGCCAGAGTCGCCCGCCTGTCCGGGGCCCGCTGCGAGGGTCCCCAGTCCGGGGTCGGTGTCAAGGGTCCCCGTCCACGTCCCGTCCCGTCCTCCCCTTTAGAGTCAGGTTTTGCGGCCGGAGTCCGCACCTTCGGGGGGGGGGGGGGGGGGGGGGGGGGGTACTGTCACGCCCTGGCCATAGAGAGGCTTTTATTCTCTATTTTGGCTAGGCCAAGGTGTGACTAGGTGGGCATTCTATGTTCATTTTCTATGTTTTGGATTTCTTTGTTGTTTGGCCCGATGTCTATCGTTGTCTCTGATTAAGAACCATACTTAGGTAGCCTTTTCGGACCTGGGTTTTGTGGGTAGTTGTTTTCTGTTTTGTGTCTTTCTGCACCTGACAGAACTGTTTCGGCTCTTTGTTATTTTTGTTATTTCAGTGTTCAGTTCTAATAAAAGCATGAACACGTACCACTCTGCACCTTGGTCCTCTCCTTCCAACAGCCGTTACAATCAGGTGCATCCTGTTTCCATTGATCATCCTTGACATTTTTCTAGAACTTGATTGCAGTCCACCTGTGGTAAATTGAATTGAATTGTAACCGAAAGGTAGCAAGATTGAATCCCCGAGCTGACAAGGTAAAAATATGCCGTTCTGCCCCTGAACAAGGCTGAACATACTATGCATGTATTAACGTATAATGATCATATCTTGTAGTTAAACATTTGAGATGTGAATGGCCAACATTTCATTCCAAAACAAGAGTTGATTTTCTCTGGCTACAGCTCAAAAACGGTTGGCATTTTTCCAAAATATTTCAGAGCGGCAGACTGATCACACGACCAATATACAGTTTGTCCTCTGATTGGAAGATTAAAAGCAAAATGCACACTAGGTGGTGCCGCCAATCAACATTCTCGAGAACATGTTTGTTGTTGCTAATTTTCAATTGAAGAATGTTGGAGCAACCGTTGGTGGCAGCTTTGCTCGGCAATATTACCTCAAATAATTACAAGTGTATCGTAGCCTTTACACTAAAATGGCATTATCCTAATTTTCACAATTGTACAGTATTATTCCAACCTCATAGTGTGGAAATACATATACAACCCAAGAAAAACAATTTCTGACTGAACTGGGCCTTTAAGGGTTTCAGCGAGACTTTACCCCGAACCATAAGAGGATGTTCAGTACAGGTCCTGGTTTGGTAATACCATAATAAAGTATTTTGATGTCAATTTTGGGAACGTTACAACTAGGATCCTATTTGTTTCCTATATGGGACATTTAATGACCACAAGGGGATATTTAATGATGGTCAATGGTCCGAAGGGAAGTTCTCTGGGGGACCTTTTTGTAGTTCCCTGTAAGTTACCAAAACGTCAGTGAGGACCATGTCAATAGTTTTTTAGCATGTTCTCGGGACTTGCATTTTACTAGTCATTAGGACGCCATGTGATGGTCCCAAGGTATTGTTCTCTTGTGTAAATTACCTGGACTTTACTGAGGACCTATTACAAGTTATTTATCCCTCAACCATCGAAATAAACAGAACTTTATTTTATTTTCTATATTAGCACCCGGCTTTTGTTGTCAGCTAGCCATCATAACTAGCTAGCTAGCTATCGTTAGGTAGGTTTGTTCGAAGTCTGAGTTCAGAGCGAGAGTGTGACCTCACTTTGACATTAGCTGTATCTTCTAGCCATGATTTATATGCAACTCAACCGGGGACAGCCCTCACACACACTGCTGCTACCAACAGAGCAATAGCTTGCAGCCAAAATATTGGGGGACTTGAAATAGGGAAAAGAGGGAAATGTACCTGTAAATAGCATCATCTATAAACTATAGAAATAACTATAAAAAGACGACTATAGTATCACTTTACTACTTTAGTGTTATATACTATGGTGTTATTAAACTAAATTAAAGTGAAAGATTACCATAAATATTGCTTTTAGTTATTTTATAGTATGTCCTATAAGATTTTTTTAAATAAAATAAATTGTTGTTGTGATATTTGCATAGTAATCTCCTATAATAATCCTAATTGAATCCTAAAGTACTTTTCCGTAAGGGCCTGGCACTCACATCACATGCACTCCAAGGCTCGTTTTATCCCACTGGCTGGCTCCATACATTGGATAATCATGGTTGTCTCTGCCATCGCATCTCGTACGGGTTGGTTCCACTGGAGAGAGCTGGATCCGTAATGCATTCATTCGAAACGCCACAGTACTTCACTCCCACCAGAAGAGAGCAGAGGATGATGTTAGTTTGGCTCTCCCTGAGCAGGGTCATTTGGCTCTTCCCAAGAAGGGGCTCATTCACTCCGGTAGCAGCTTCCCTCTACCCAGTTATGGTAGACTGCAGACTGCAGTCTGCGTGAGGCTTGCCCTCCATCAAATGTCTGGTCATTGGCTGACGAGCTACCTTCATGCAGACGAAGGATCGCAAACCCAATGCTGATCAGGTGCAGCGAAGAGTTGAGTCCCTCTTTCCCTCAGTCACTCGACAAGACAAAGAGGTTAAAAAGTTCAAGCCAGAAATAATATATGAATGAATAATATACTCATGCAGTGATACATGTCATGCAAAACTACACGTGAGGCACTTTAATTTAAATAATTTAAATAAAAATAAAGCAGACTTTAGGGAAAGGGAGAAGTCTAGGCTATGGCACACATGACAGAGACAGTCCTAATCATGCTGCTTATTATTATGATTGTGAATGGCATGATTAATGAAGTCAGACGAGGTGTTGCGAGGCCATAGCTAGTTGATACCTCCATCACGGATATTAGAGCAACAACAAGTGGGGATAGGCTGTAGACAGCTTCCTGGCTTCCCAGCATGCTGTCTCTGCTCTGTACGTGAATCCTTCAAGGGGACAACGTTGGGTTATTTCTCTCTCTCTGCCAAGCAGCAACTTTGTCATTAATCAGTACCGCAGTACAAAGGCAGATCGGACATGGTTATTGGTTAGCTATGCTAACTATGCTTATTTATATTACAGTATGTGTTGATCAGTGGCAGCTCTCTCACGCCCTGCTGAGTTTCGCAAAGCACTGGCAAATCTTAACAGTGAAGCCTTACAGTACACCACCATGTTGAGCCAAGGATCTGTTGCTATGATGAATGGCCCACAGAAGTGTCTGAGTAAGAGAACTTGTATGCTACAATAGCAGACCAGGGGTTATTGAGGTTCATTGCCTGTTAGGATTGGTGGATATGCAACAGCATTATGCATGTAAGATGGTAATGTACTCTGTTTCATGTGAAAAATGGAGAAAGGTTACGTTTTACCAGTTTTCATACATACTCAAGTGTGTTGAAGGTGCAGTCATGAAGAGAGGGCATGTAAGAAAAACAAAACATTGGCTGGCAGTTTAAGAGCAGAGGGTGGAGCTAGCCCCACAAAGAATAGCTTCATACAATACCACAATACAGGTTTCTCAAACACGTTGTTGTAGCCCCCATAAGGTCTATCAAAGTGTGAATGAAATGGTTGCTTGTGAATCTATTGCTCCCTGAAGTGCATGCCCGCCATATTTGGTAGTGAGTCCCAGTAGAGTCAAGGTCTCTTGTAACACTCCCTCCAGAAAACAGGGCCTATTAAGAGTGAAACATGCATACCAGAAAGAGAGGGTCATCTGTAAAAAATGACGAGGAATTCAGAAACACTGCTCAACAAAGCCTTCCATTTGGTTTTATGTTCTCCATTAATCTGAGATTGCTTGATTGATTGTGTCAGTGTTCATTATGATTAAGTATGCACCCCTGAATGCCTACAATGCACACAAGAAGCTCACGCGCACACACATTCACACAGGCAATCAGACACACTTCATCTTTCTTTTCACACCCATTGTGAACAGAATTTTCTATTGTTTTGATTCTTCACAATAACAATGTTGTAGAATACATGCTCATGAATGCAAAGAATGCATGCCAGTGTATTCATAGCATGCATATACAAACATTATCTGTAGATGTACATAACTTGCCATGTCAAATTAATTTGAATTGAATGTATGATGAAATTGCCATTGAGAATTTGGACTGTCTTGGCTTGGAGCAGTGGCCTCGCTCTCTGAGGAATCAGGGTCTTGCTCATTGACTCTGTTGTGACTTGTAATTGAGGCATGAGTCTAAAGTCAACACCCAAATTGTTTCCTGTTTGATGAAGAAAGAGAGAGAGCTTTATTTGTTAGGCCTGATTCACAAGGTCATGGATATCCATGAAACAAATCTGTGACTTAAAAACCAGTCCACATAGTGTACAGTACCAGTTCATCAATTAAACAAAGCCCTGTGCATATACAGTGCCTTCGGAAAGAATCCCTTGACTTTTTCCACATTTTGTTACATTATAGTCTTATTGTCACGTTCGTCATAAGGATGAGACCAAGGCGCAGCGTGATTTGTATACATTCTTCTTTTTATAAAAACGAAGAACACTTAAACAAACAAATAACGAGTGCTGACATGCAACTACACATAAACAATAACCCACAAACTATCCAAGGCATATAACTACCTAAATATGGTCCCCAATCAGAGACAACGATAAACAGCTGCCTCTGATTGAGAACCAATCTAGGCAAACATATACATAAAAACACCTAGACTGGGCAAACCCATAAACATACAAAAACTCTAGACAGGTAAAAACACATATATCACCCTCATCACACCCTGACCTAACCAAAATAATAAAGAAAACAAAGATAACTAAGGTCGGGGCATGACAGTTCCCCCCCAAAGGTGCGGACTCCCAGCCGCAAACCTAAACCTATATGGGAGGGTCTGGGTGGGCATCTAACCTCGGTGGCGGCTCTGGTTCTGGACGCCGCCCCCCTTCTTTATTCTGAGTCCACTCTTGTAGCACCGACCGTGGATCATCGTCGGAGGCTCTGGACTGCAGATCCTCGCCGTAGGCCCCGGGCTGGGGACCCTTGCTGCATGGATCATCGCCAGATGTTCTGGACTGGGGACCGTTGCTGGAGACTCTGGACTGTGGCCCGTCGTTGGAGGTTCCGGACTGTGGCCCGTCATTGGAGGTTCCAGTCTGTGAACTGTTGCCGGACACTCTGGACTGGGTACTGTCGCCGGACGCTCTGGACTGCAGATGCGCACTGTAGGCCTGGTGCGTCGTGCCGGCACTGGTGGTATCGGGCTGGGGACATGCACCTCAGGGCGAGTGCGAGGAGCCGGAACAGGACGTATTGGACCCTGGAGGCGCACTGGAAGCCTGGTGCGTGGTTCCGGCACTGGTGGTACCGGGCTGGCGACATGCACCTTAGGGGGAGTGCGGGGAGGAGGAACAGGGCGTACTGGACTGCCGAGATGAACTGTAGGCCTGGTGCGTGGTGCCGGCACTGGTGGTACCGGGCTGGGGACATGCACCTCAGGGCGAGTGCGGGGAGGAGGAACAGGGCGTCTGGACTGCCGAGGCGCATTGTAGGCCTTGGTGCGTGGTGCTGGCACTGGTGGTACCGGGCTGGTAACACACACCTCAGGGCGAGTGCGGAGAGCAGATACTGGACGTACTGGACTTTGGAGGCGCACCGGAGACACAGTACGCAGAGCCGGCACAGGATATCCTGGTCCAAGGAGGTAAGCTGGAGACCAGGAGCGCTGAGCAGGCACCCTCCTTCCTGGCTGGATGCACATTCTAGCGCACTGGAGCTCTACCGCATAACACGGTGCCTGACCAGTAACACGCTCCCCACAGTAAGCACGAGGAGTAGGCTCAGGTCTCGGACCGGACTCATGCAATCTCCTCGTGTGCCTCCCCCAAATAAATTATTGGGGCTGCCTCTCGGGCTTCCGTGCTAGCCGTGTACCTTCATATTGTCGCCGTTCCTCTATTCTCCGGTATTTTTCCTCGTAGTATCGCCGTTCCGCTTTCGCTGCCTCTATCTTCTCCTTAGGACCGCGATACTCACCCGGATGTGTCCAGGGTCCTGCGCCATCTAATCTCCTCCCAGGTCCATTTCCCCATTAAGCGCTGTTCCTCCTTTTCACGCTGCTTGGTCCTGTTTTGGTGGGTAATTCTGTCACGTTCGTCATAACGATGAGACCACGGCGCAGCGTGATTTAAATACATTATTTTTATAAAAATGAAGAACACTAAACAAACTAACAAAATAACAAAACGAACGTGCTGCTAATAATAACGAGTGCTGACATGCAACTACACAGACAATAACCCACAAACTATCAAAGGCATATGGCTACCTAAATATGGTCCCCAATCAGCTGCCTCTGATTGGTTCTCAATCTAGTTAACCATAGACATAAAAACACCTAGACTGGTGATAACCCCATAAACATACAAAAACCCTAGACTGGTGATAACCCCATAAAGATACAAAAACCCTAGACAGGACAAAAACACATATCACCCTCGTCACACCCTGACCTAACCAAAATAATAAAGAAAACAAAGATAACTAGGGCATGACAGTTATTCTAAAATTGATTAAATAAAATATTTTCCTCAGCAATCTACACACAATACCTCATAATGAGAAAGCAAAAACTGGTTTCTATAAATGTTTGAAAATGTATTAAAAATAAAAAACAGAAATACATAAGTATTAAGACCATTTGCTATGAGACTCGAAATTGCGCTCAGGTGCATCCTGTGCCCATTGATCATCAAACTGTAGAAACATCTCAAGGGAGTCCACCTGTGGTAAATTCAATTGATTTGACATGATTTGGAAAGGCACACATTGGTCTATATAAGGTCCCACAGTTGACTATGCATGTCAGAGCAAAAACCAAGCCATGAGGTCGAAGGAATTAACCGTAGTGCTCCGAGACAGGATTGTGTTGAGGCACAGCTCTGGGGAAGGGTACCAAGACATTTCTGCAGCATTGAAGGTCACTAAGACCACAGTGACTTCCATCATTCTTAAATGGAAGAAGTTGGAACCAACAAGACTCTTCCTAGTGCTGGCTGCCCGGCCAAACTGAGCAATCAGGAGAGAAGGGCCTTGGTCAGGGGGGTGACCAAGAACCCGATGGTCACTCTGACAGAGCTCTAGAGTTCCTCTGTTGAGATGGGAGATCCTTCCAGAAGGACAACCATCTTTGCAGCACTCCATCAATCATAACTTTATGGTAGTGGCCAGACGGAAGCCACTCCTTAATAAAAGACACATGACAGGCCGCTTGGAGTTTGCCAAAAGGCACCTAAAGACTCTCAGGCCATGAGAAACAAGATTCTCTGGTCGGATGAAAGCAAGATTGGAATATTTGGCCTGAATACAAGTGTCACATCTGGAGGAAACTTTCCAGCATCCCTACGGTGAAGCATGTGGTGGCAGAATCATGCTGTTGAGATGTTCTTCAGCGGCAGAGATTGGGAGACTTGTTAGGGTCGAGGCAAAGATGAACGGAGCAAAATACAGACTGATCCTTGATGAAAACCTGCTCCAGAGCACTCAGGACCTCAGACTGGGGTAAAGGTTCACCTTCCAACAGAACAATGACCTTAAGCACACAGCCAAGACAATGTAGGAGTGGCTTCAGGATAAGTTTCTGAACGTCCTTGAGTGGCGCAGCCAGAGCCCAAACCCGATTAAACATCTCTGCAGAGACCTGAAAATAGTGGTGCAGCAACGCTCCCCATCCAAATTGACAGAGCTTGAGAGGATCTGCAGAGAGGAATGGGAGAAACTCCCAAAATACAGGTTTGCCAAGCATGTAGCGTCACACCCAAGAAGACGCTAGGCTGTAATCGCTGCCAAAGGTGCTTCAACAAAGTCTTAATACTTATGTAAGTTTAATTTTTAATACATTTGCAAAAATATCTAAAACTTGTTTTTGCTTTGTCATTATGCGGTATTATGTGTAGATTGATGACAGAAAAAAACTATTTTATAAATTATAGAGTAAAGCTGTAACCTAACAAAATGTGGAAAAGTCAAGGGGTCTGATTACTTTCGGAATGCACTGTACGGTACAGTATACTGTATCTTCAAAGAATCTGAATCCTATCTGTGTCTACCCCTCACGCACAAGATTGGGCAAGTTTTTGTTTCCCCAGCGGCTCCCCCAGTCGTATCGTTCTCTATGTGGGGACGTGGTTGTGAAGTGGCCCGAGTGACTGAAATAAGAAGTGAAAGTCGGCATCGTGGGGGCTCTGCTCTGGGGGCTCCGTATCTTTTTGTCCTGCTCAGGCTGTAATTGGCAGGGAAATAGGTGACTGCTTTTCGGGTTTGAATTGATCAATGTCGGTAACAGAAAAGAGAACATGGATGTCTGGTGTTTGATGAGATAGTACATAACCCAGCTAGCACAGAAACATATGTTTCTTAGAGATTGGTGAGAGCATGGTTGTCCTATAGTTATTTTGCATACAACCTTCCCACAACTTTCAGGGAATAGTGCAGGGTAGTTGCTTGGCTTTCCAGCACGTAAAAAAAACAAGTTATTTTCTTGGTATTTCATTACTTTAATAGAATGTTAAGTTCAATCATGGTTACATTTAATTAACATTTTTTGTAATGTTATAGGAACATTCTGCAACTTGTTTTACATTGGGAAGGTTCTCAAATAGTTCTGAGAACCATAAGAAGCAATGTTCTTCTGTGGGAGATTCAGTACTTCAGCATTACGTTTCCTACAGGTTTCCTCATGGTTGTTCTTAAAGTCATGTTCTCATTGTTCCAAGATCAATAAGAAACAAAGTTATTTTGTGGAAATGTCAGTACTTCTACAGAACATTATACACAAGTTCCGATGTAGTTCTATTGAATGTCATATTTGTACTAAATTCTGGGTATGTTCTAAAAGACGGTGTGACTTAAGCGATGTTCTCAGAATGTTCATAGAATAAATGGTTCTCTTTTATGTGAGCTTTTGGCAATATTCTGGGAATGTTACAAATAATTGTATTCTAAACATCAACATAAATTACTTTAAATTCCGTTCTCAGAACATGAATAAAACTTTCCACAAAAATCACAATCTTTAGTAACGTTCAGAAACTGCTCCAAGAACGTTATATAAAAACATTTACATTCCGTTCTAAGAACATTAAGATAACTTTAGTAACATTAAGAAAACGTTTTAAGGATGTTATTTAAAAACATATACATTCTTTTCTCAGCGTCTACAAAACTCTGTCCTCTATCTTGTTAACTGTGTTCAGGTGTGTTGGCTGCGCCCACTAATTGGCCACACCTGATTCCTTTGAAATGGAGTCTGTTTTATTAGACTAAAATTAACATCTTTGTATGCTTAAAAAAAACATGCACACTAGCTCCATCCTGGTGACGCAGTAGACCAATTCTAGGAATAGAGAACAGAAGATCATAGATTTGAATCTTGCTGATGCTTTGTCACAATAAAAAAATGTGTTTGCATGATTAATGCCATGGCAAATGTACTGTATTTCCATGTGTCCTACTGTATCTGTGCTTGGAGTTAACCTAGAATAAGCTAGCAGTTTTATTTAAAGTCTCATTGAAACATTTAGTGAAAGTCTGAGGGAAGCTATTCAAAAATGTCCAAATAACCTTTAAATTCAATTCTCAGAGTGTAAATGTCCATTCTCAGAGCATATACAGTGCCTTGCGAAAGTATTCGGCCCCCTTGAACTTTGCGACCTTTTGCCACATTTCAGGCTTCAAACATAAAGATATAAAACTGTATTTTTTTGTGAAGAATCAACAACAAGTGGGACACAATCATGAAGTGGAACGACATTTTTTGGATATTTCAAACTTTTTTAACAAATCAAAAACTGAAAAATTGGGCGTGCAAAATTATTCAGCCCCCTTAAGTTAATACTTTGTAGCGCCACCTTTTGCTGCGATTACAGCTGTAAGTAGCTTGGGGTATGTCTCTATCAGTTTTGCACATCGAGAGACTGACATTTTTTCCCATTCCTCCTTGCAAAACAGCTCGAGCTCAGTGAGGTTGGATGGAGAGCATTTGTGAACAGCAGTTTTCAGTTCTTTCCACAGATTCTCGATTGGATTCAGGTCTGGACTTTGACTTGGCCATTCTAACACCTGGATATGTTTATTTTTGAACCATTCCATTGTAGATTTTGCTTTATGTTTTGGATCATTGTCTTGTTGGAAGACAAATCTCTGTCCCAGTCTCAGGTCTTTTGCAGATTCCATCAGGTTTTCTTCCAGAATGGTCCTATATTTGGCTCCATCCATCTTCCCATCAATTTTAACCATCTTCCCTGTCCCTGCTGAAGAAAAGCAGGCCCAAACCATGATGCTGCCACCACCATGTTTGACAGTGGGGATGGTGTGTTCAGCTGTGTTGCTTTTACGCCAAACATTACGTTTTGCATTTTTGCCAAAAAGTTCAATTTTGGTTTCATCTGACCAGAGCACCTTCTTCCACATGTTTGGTGTGTCTCCCAGGTGGCTTGTGGCAAACTTTAAACGACACTTTTTATGGATATCTTTAAGAAATGGCTTTCTTCTTGCCACTCTTCCATAAAGGCCAGATTTGTGCAATATACGACTGATTGTTGTCCTATGGACAGAGTCTCCCACCTCAGCTGTAGATCTCTGCAGTTCATCCATGGGCCTCTTGGATGGGCCTCTTGGATGCATCTCTGATCAGTCTTCTCCTTGTATGAGCTGAAAGTTTAGAGGGACGGCCAGGTCTTGGTAGATTTGCAGTGGTCTGATACTCCTTCCATTTCAATATTATCGCTTGCACAGTGCTCCTTGGGATGTTTAAAGCTTGGGAAATCTTTTTGTATCCAAATCCGGCTTTAAACTTCTTCACAACAATATCTCGGTCCTGCCTGGTGTGTTCCTTGTTCTTCATGATGCTCTCTGCGCTTTTAACGGACCTCTGAGACTATCACAGTGCAGGTGCATTTATACGGAGACTTGATTACACACAGGTGGATTGTATTTATCATCATTAGTCATTTAGGTCAACATTGGATCATTCAGAGATCCTCACTGAACTTCTGGAGAGAGTTTGCTGCACTGAAAGTAAAGGGGCTGAATAATTTTGCACGCCCAATTTTTCAGTTTTTGATTTGTTAAAAAAGTTTGAAATATCCAATAAATGTCGTTCCACTTCATGATTGTGTCCCACTTGTTGTTGATTCTTCACAAAAAAATACAGTTTTATATCTTTATGTTTGAATCCTGAAATGTGGCAAAAGGTCGCAAAGTTCAAGGGGGCCGAATAGTTTCGCAAGGCACTGTAAATATATCCTCCTATGAAAGCTTTCAGGCAAAGTTATCAGAACCTCCCTGCCATCTAAACATTTACATATAATGTTTTAACAATCAGGAAACGTATGGCTTTGTTCCCACAAACAATGTGAAACCAAATCCATACGTTCCCACATCTTCCAAGGAACAAAATATGCTACATGGGAAGAGCCTGTTTCGACTTCTGAGAGCCTGTTTTGACTTCTAGGAACCCTGATCCAGTAATGCATGTGTGAGTTCCAACGGGAAGAGCTGCCCAAAATGTGGCTCTATCTGTGACATTTCAAGCTAGCTGTTACACACAGACAGATTTTACTGCCACATGTAGATAAAACATCCATAAGCATGAAAATGTATCACTTATTCACAAACATGCCTAAAGACATCCGTGTGTGTGTGTGTGTGTGTGTGTGTGTGTGTGTGTGTGTGTGTGTGTAAACGTGTGTATGCGTGCCTGCATGCAAACTCTCTTGCAGGTGTTCCTATGTGTTAGTCTTTATGCATGTAAGGGGTGATCAAGTGGGATATAGTTTCATGTTTATGGATGTTCTACTCGTGGCAGTAAAATCAGTCTGAATTATGTGTAACAGAATTGAGAACATGCAGTAAGCTCACTCTATAGCTAGCTTGAAATGTGGCAGTTAGAGCCATCCAATCAGAAATGTTTGGGTGGCTCTAACCCATTCGAACGTTGTCAAGGAGGGTGGTCAAATGTGTTGGGAAGCAGAAGATCAGTAGTTCGAGCCGAGTATGGGGCAGTTGGACAGTGGAGGAAGCTGTAAGCAGCACAACGCATATGCAACCCTGTTACATGTGCATTGTGTGTTCAACACCCAAGGCCTACCACCATTGTTAATAATATATGCCATTTAGCAAACACTTTTATCCAAAGTGACTTACAGTCATGTGTGCATACATTTTACGTATGGATGGTCTCGGGAATCGAACCCACTACCCTGGCGTTAAAAGCTCCATTCTCTACCAACTGAACAACAAACAACCACAGGCTTCTTCACCTCAGGGCATTTATGGAATGCTGCTTCAGCGCCAGTTGTGCTGGATACGCCCTCACTGAGCCCTGAATGCTAACTTGAGTTTTCGCGCAAGTTTCCCATTGACATCAGAACATGAAAGACTGAGTGATGAACTGAAAGAGCAATGAGCACAAGTCAGGTCAGATTCAGGAACTACAACAACAATCAGCACCAAGTCCATTTCCATCATGTCACTCACCACATACAATCATTCTGTCACTTTCTTTCCAGGAAGCTGCAATATAACCCTTTTAAGCACAATATCTCTCGAAGTGAAATGGCAGACAAACAGAGAGAGAGGGGGGGAGACGGCATCGGAGAGAGAGATGGAATAACAGAACAGAGGGAACAGAGAGAGGGAAAGAGAGAGAGGGAACTGGGAAAAATAAATGGAGGGAACAGACCAGAGGGAGGTAAATCAATTTAAATTTCTCCCCCCTCTCATCAGAGGTGTATAAAACAAAATTCCAGGATTAAGGAGTTAGCTAGCTAACTAGCCTAAATATTCCGATATAACTTCTTATTTTTTTAGACGGATAAGCTTGAAATGGGCATGGTGTAATTGATTCAGCAAACAAAAACACACATCGAAGTTTATCTTTTTTTAATATTACAGAAAATTGATTGTTATTTCTGGTTGCTTATTGAACCTGATTTGTAGTGTACTCGTCTGGTCTACGTTAGATGGCCAACAACATTAGAGTTTTGTTGCTGAACAGCCCTGTTGGTTAGACATGCCATAAATCTAGAGAAACGCTCTGGAACAGACAGGACTGAAAATAACCCAGAGGAGCTAGACAAGACATGTAGAACCAAGGTTATGATTACTTTTTGCTATTTCTTAAGCCCACTGGAGCATTTGAAGCCAGGGGAGGCAGAGAACAAGTTTGTTTTGGCAGTGGAATGGGATTTCGATACTTTAGAACTATTTCCGTTTACAGTCTCTTGGAGTGATTCATTAAGCACATTAGAACGTTTGTCAATAATATGGACTTCTCTCTTCCTGATATAACCCAGCTAGCACATTTGGTTCCTTGGAAGTTTTTGGTTTCCCATCGGTTCTTGGAATGAAGCCATAAGTTTCCTGACCAGTGAAACAATGTCTTTTAAACGTTCTTAGAATGGAAGTGAACATTTTGCCTGTTCTGGGAACGTAAATAATTTTATTTGCAGGGATTGTCGAAGAACATTTTACTATGGTTCCCTGAACACTTTCCTGGGAGGTTTTATGAACATTTTTATAGGTTATTTGAAGGTAATTAAATAAAGTTCTGAGGACATGTCTCAATAAGACTTTTAATAACACTGCTAGCTTAGTTTGGGGTAACTATCTTGAGCTTAAAGCACAGATGGGACAGATGGAAATTCCTTTGCCTAGGCCTTAATCATACAAACATGTAGGCGGAGCCAACACAGCTGAACACCCTTATCAAGATAGAGAATGGAGAGTTTTGTTGATGCTGAGAACGGAATGTATATGTTTTTAAATAACATTAGAACATTCTTTGAATGTTACTAATGTTTTCTCTTGGTTTAAATGGAATGTTTAATGTTAAGAGAACATGACTTTAAAAAGAACCACGTGGAAACCTGCAGAAAATGTTATGCTGAAATTCTGAAATTGCAACAGAAGAATGTTGTTTCTGATTTGGTCTCGGCTTTTGTCTTGCACCTCAAGAAATGCTGCTGGCAATGAAAGAAGCCAAGTGTAAGTTGGCTTAGGGTTGTGGTATGAAGTGAGTATTTCTTGGGTGTGTACTTATTACAACCAAGACAAGACACACCCATCTGTCAGATCCTTGCCCACAGCTGTTTCCCCCTACTCATTCACAACAAACAAACATCCTGCAGGTTGAGTTCAATAACTATAGGCATATGTATGGTGAGATGCCAGAGGAAGCTTTGAGTAGGTCAGTAGCCTACAGAGTAATATGTGAAGAATCCAAATGCGAGGGTTTTGATAACTTTCAAATGTACTAACAGATGAATGTAGAATAAACCTCCTTTAAATAATACCATAGAAGCAGTGTTCTACTAATATAACAATGTGCACTTTTACTCAGGTATAATTTTACTGGGTGACTTTCACTTTTACTTGAGTCATTTTTTATTAAGGTATCTTTACCTTTGCTCAAGTATGACAATTGTGTACTTTTTCCACCATTGATGGTCTTCCCATCAAACGGCCGAGGCTGGCGTCTGGCAAAAGCATCTACTACAGTCCTCTCCATCTGTAGAAATAGGCAGAGTTAAGGCAGAGTTCATCAGTGACGCATGGTATGAAAAGGTTGTTGCAAATACAGGACATTCCTGCTGTACTGTGTTACTAGTAATCACCTTCAGTCCCACATTGTGGATGTGTTGAGTGCCAGGTCTGTCTCCATCCAGAGACATCAGTATCAAGCCTGTCTGTCGGTCGGGACTCCTTCACATCATCTTGCAAGTCGAAGTGCTGGTTCTATAGATGCATCTGTGAACACATACACAGTCACTGTTTTATTACCAATTGCAGTAAGGATAGGTGATATCTGACTAGCAAATACGTATATACTATATTGAAGTTTGAAAATGTCAGACTATACCTACCTAATTATGGTTTCCCCATCGACGACAGTTGGTAAGCAGGCTAGAGGTGAGGCTGGAAGTAAGGTCTTTGCCGGTGCCCGATGGGTATGGCAACGCAGATCAGCTCCTGGCCCCTCATCAAAGATACTGGTCGGTCACACACAAACACACACACAGAGGACTGATTACATTATCAATGTGATTATGATCAGCATGGTGGAACCAACCTGATCACTGCATTCACCTTTCTCTTTAACTTCAGATAACATGATATGTAAAGTGAAATAGAATGGTAAACGCAGCAATCAGGCTGGTTCAATCAGGCTAGGTTATGAAGGTGAATTGGGACAAAACTCTAAACGGTTTGTACCTTTGACCAGGACAAATGTCCCCAACCTGATTCAAGTGTCCTCCATATTGCATTTATAGGAATGCTCACAGTGAGGGCATGCAGCTGAAGTCGGAAGTATACATACACTTAGGTTGGAGTCATTAAAACTTGTTTTTCAACATCTCCACAAATTTCTTGTAGCAAACTATAGTTTTGGCAAGTCGGTTAGGACATCTACTTTGTGCATGACACAAGTATTTTTTCCAACAATTGTTTACAGACAGGTTATTTCACTTATAATTCACTGTATCACAATTCCAGTAGGTCAGAAGTTTACATACACTAAGTTGAATGTGCATTTAAACAGCTTGGAAAATTCTAGAAAATTATGTCATGGCTTTAGAAGCTTCTGATGGGCTAATTGACATAATTTGAGTCAATTGGAGGTGTCCCTGAGGACGTATTTCAAGGCCTACATTCAAAGTGCCTTTTTATTTGACATCATTGGAAAATCAAAAGAAATCAGCCAAGACCTCAGAAAACAAATTGTAGACCTCCACAAGTCTACTTCATCATTGGGAGCAATTTCCAAACACCTGAAGGTACCACGTTCGTCTGTACAAACAATAGTACACAAGTATAAACACCATGGGACTACGCAGCCGTCATACCACTCAGGAAGGAGACGTGTTCTGTCTCCTAGAGATGAACGTACTTTGGTGTGAAAAGTGCAAATCAATCCCAGAACAACAGCAAAGGTCATTGTGAAGATGCTGGAGGAAACAGGTACAAAAGTATCTATTTCGACATAACCTGAAAGGCCGCTCAGCAAGGAAGAAGCCACTGCTCCAAAACCATCATAAAAAATGCCAGACTAGGGTTAGTAACTGCACATGGGGACAAAGACCGTACTTTTTGGAGAAATGTCCTCTGGTCTGATGAAACAAAAATAGAACTGTTTGGCTATAATGACCATCGTTATGTTTGGAGAAAAAAAGGGGGGGGCTTGCAAGCCGAAGAACACCATTCCAACCATGAAGCACGGGTGTGGCTGCATCATGTTGTGGGGGTGCTTTGTTGCAGGAGGGTCTGGTGCACTTCACAAAATAGATGGCATCATAAGGAAAGAAAATTATGTGGATATGTTCAAGCAACATTTTGAGACATCAGTCAGGAAGTTAATGCTTGGTCGCAAATGGATCTACCAAACGGACAAGACCCCAAGCATACTTCCAAAGTTGTGGCAAAATGGCTTAAGGACAACAAAGTCAAGGTGTTGGAATGGCCATCACAAAGCCCTGACCTCAATCCCATAGAAAATTTGTGGGCAGAATTGAAAAAGCGTGCGCGAGCAAGAAGGCCTATAAACCTGACTCAGTTACACCAGCTCTGTCAGGAGGAATGGGCCAAAGGTCACCCAACTTATTGTGGGAAGCTTGTGGAAGGCTACCCGAAACGTTAAGCAAGTTAATGGCAATTCTACCAAATACTAATTGAGTGTATGTAAACTTCTGACCAACTGGGAATGTGATGAAACAAATCATTCTCTCTACTATTATTCTGACATTTCACATTCTTAAAATAAATTGGTGATCCTAACTGACCTAAAACAGGGATTTTTTACTCTGATTAAATGTCAGGAATTGTGAAAAACTGAGTTTAAATGTATTTGGCTAAGGTGTATGTAAACTTCTGACTTCAACTGTATATGCGTGATGCTGAGGGTTCCCTTTGCTGGTCTTCTCTATGTTGCATTTTTGGCTGCAAACTGTAGAAAATAGTCAAATAAAGAAAAACCCTTGAATGTGTAAAAGTGTCCAAACTTTTGACTGGTACTGTATATTCTGGAATGACATTCCTTGCCTTTTACTTTTTGGATTTTGTGTCGTTCTTTTTAGTGCTAGTTATTATTACTGTACTGTTGGAGGTAGAAACACAAGCATTTGACTGCACATGCGATAACATCTGAAAATCTGTGTTCGCAACCAATAAACTTTGATTTTGATTTCAAACCTGTAGAAAACATTATCATGAAATACTGACATTTTCACAGAAGAAGGTTGATTCTTTGCGTTCTTGGAACAATTTGAGAACATTACTTTAAAAAACAGTACCATAACAGGCTGACTACACCGCTCGCGTCGCATGCGCGAGCTTTGCAAAATAAATGTAGAAATCTATATTATTCAATTATTGCGCGCGCCATCGAGCATCTGTGTTGGTAAGGGCTAAAATAGAAGTAACTTCTATTTCTGATGCAGATCACGCTGCAAGTCCTGCCTCTCCCATCTCCTCATTGGTTTATAGAAGCAGGTACCCACATGCCATCTCCTCATTTGTTATACCCACGTGGGTGACTGAGAGACGCACGAGGTCGGTGGCGGTAATGCACCTAATTTATGAAAGTTGCCAATCGCAATATAAAGTCAAGAGAAGAAAAAGCCTAGAAGGAGAAGAGATGACTAGAAACAATTCGGTTGACCGTTTTATGTGTGGATTAATTGTCGGAGTAGAGGACCTTGTGCATTTGAGGTAAAATAACAACTCAATGTTTATATCCCAGGACAAATTAGCTAGCAACAGCAAGCTAGCTAAATAGGACAAATTAGCTAGCAAGTGCAAGCTAGCTAGCTAAATTGCTGTATAGGTTTAATGCTTTTCGACCTGTCGCCAAATGAATGGTTAATTAATTGGTTCAGAGTTTGTTTTGATATTTTAACCTGTGTGTCGTGATCACGTTTGGTGTGGGGGGGACAAAATAAATGTATGCATGATGGCGTACGTGCATAGTCGGTTTGGGTTCCGTGTAAGGAAACCTGTAAAAAAACATTGTGCTGAAGTATTGAAATTCCCACCTAAGAAACACATGGTTCTCAGAACAATATATGCTAGCTGGGTAATCTGCACAATTCCCAGAAATCTGTGGGAAGCTCTAAGAAGCTCAAAGAAACAGATGGTTCTCAGAATGTTATGTACTAGCTGGTAATGCTTGGTGCTTCTTCCTTCAGGGTGCATACTATTCTATTTACAGAGACAATAATACGCAAGCCATGACTAATTAACAGTGACAAATAAAGACGATCGAGAACCATAACAAATAACTGTGATGAAATGTTTTGAAATATCATCCTATTTCGCTCTATCCTCCTCAAAGAAGTCCATCCTAACAGCCTGGCAACTTGTTTATGCAGTACAGCGTTTCTCGTTACAGTGTTAAAGCAGCCCGATAGGCCCCTAACGACCATGGGCAAACGGCCTGCTTTTTTCCCGGCACCATGGCATGAGTCTGGTAATGTGATGTTGAGTCGTTTACAATGCCAGAGTGAGGAATGAAACATCGGAATGAAGTGAGGTCACCAGTATTGCCTCAGACTGTACTGTTCTACACCAAACTACATGCAGGTGAAACTGATTTTGTCATTAGATTGGTCCCTTTGATGGTTTGCTTCCTTCTCCACAGGGCAGTAAAGACATGCACACACGCACACACACACACACCCTGATGCTTCCCTTCTTTCTCCACAGGAAAGTAAAGAGAAGCCTGGTGCCTCAGAGATGTTATGGGTTCCAGATCAGAGCACAGTTACCCGACATCGATTGAGCTTAGACTTATGAGTATTTTAATGATGCACCTTTCCTTCAATGGCTGAAGATGTAACATGTGTTTCCCAAAACACCACGCAGAGAGAATGTTCGCTAAGTGCGTCATTGAGGCCTGTGTCGATACTGATAGGATCGAAACAAAGGTAGCGCTGCTCTCGGATCAGCTTTCTCAATTAAAATCTTACCTTAACATGATAATTATTCTCCCTTACTGTTGACGGATCAGCTCCGAGAGAGATATTATCACTTATGGCTGAAAATATTGAGACAGCTTATTCTAATTTGGACCCTAAAATAAATATAATACCCTTTGTACCCTATAATAAATCAAGATTTGGCACATTATTGTGCAACATGAAATATAATGAGCTGAAAATGATAGACACTAGCTAGGTTTTCATCCAATTGGCGACAGATTTTCATGTGAATATTGTAAAATCTGCACAAAGAAAATATTTCCACCAAACTGTGTGTGATGATGTAGTGCACACAAAATGTACTCATTGTGTTTCCATTGCATTTTCAACTCTCACAAAAGCTGTTGCGTTAAATAGCAAATGTGCCTATTCTGGTCTTGGCACGTGCATTCTAGCCAACAGCTCGCAGGTGCATTGCGCTTAGGCTTTTTGGGTAGGCTAGTCTACATTATGAGATTATTATGGATAAGAGAGAGAATATTTATGTTTGTCGAATGGCAGTCAAGCATCGATCATCACCAGAATAAGGCCCTCGATATTTATTGGAAAGGAGCATCAAGCTCATCACCATGCACTTTCACACTCTTTGAAGTTCATCACAACATACAGTATTTAATTTGTAGAATAATAAACTCCATGGTTTCGTACTGGGAGGACCTCACACCGTATCATCACGTGACTCCAAGTTTATTTCGATATGATGGTTATTATATAAACATCTACACTTAAAGGTGTTTCCACTGCCATTTCTTGTATAATTAATTTTACAGACACAAAAACATCCCACCATGTCGAACGAACAAATTATCTGTCGGCATTTATAAAATTGTACCGAAACTGTCTGTTTCCATCACAGCTGCAGTGATTTTGTTTTGATTGACTTTACTCTCATGTAAGCTGTGGATGGAAACGTGGTTATAAGCCTACAATTAGCTAAATAGAACTCAATTTAATATATTATATTCTGAAAACATGGCAACCATGTTCTGGGTATGTTTGGTGGAACGTTGATGGAAAATTCTCCTAACCCACAGATAACTGGACAAATGACTGTTCTTCCAACGTTCTCATCAAACCTGTCTAGAATATTAATATCTCATGTTCTGAGAACATGGTAATCACTTTCTGGTTAAATTCTATTTGGACTTAACCTGTTAGAGCTCTAGGGGCGCTATTTCATTTTTGGATAAAAAACGTTCCCGTTTTAAGCGCGATATTTTGTCACGAAAAGATGCAGTTTTGGAAAGAAAACACTCTGAAGTTTCAGAATCTGCAAAGATTTTGTCTGTAAGTGCCCCAGAACTCATTCTACAGGCGAAACCAAGATGATGCATCACCCAGGAATTAGCAGAATTTCTGAAGCTCTGTTTTCCATTCTCTCCTTATATGGCTGTGATTGCGCAACGAATGAGCCTTCACTTTCTGTCGTTCGTCCAAGGTCTTAGCAGCATTGTGACGTATTTGTAGGCATATCATTGGAAGATTGACCATAAGAGACTACATTTTCCAAGTGTCCGCCTGGTGTCCTGCGTCGAATTCGGTGCGCAATTGCCAGCTGCTTCTACTTTACCATTTGATTCAGGGGAGAAAGCATGTGTCCAAGAACGATGTATCAATGAAGAGATATGTGAAAAACACCTTGATGATTGATTCTAAACAACGTTTGCCATGTTTTCAGTCGATATTATGGAGTTAATTTGGAAAAAAGTTTGCGTTTTGAGGACTGAATTTATGGATTTTTTTTGGTAGCCAAATGTGATGTATAAAACGGAGCTATTTCTAATACACAAGGAATCTTTTTGGAAAAACTGAGCATCTGCTATCTAACTGAGAGTATCCTCATTGAAAACATCAGAAGTTCTTCAAAGGTAAATGATTTTATTTGAAGGCTTTTATGTTTTTGTTAATGTTGCGCGCTGGATGCTAACGCTAATGCTAACGCTAAATGCTAACGCGAAATGCTAACTCTAGCTAGCTACTTTTACACAAATTATTGTTTTCCTATGGTTGAGAAGCATATTTTGAAAATCTGAGATGACAGTGTTGTTTACAAAAGGCTAAGCTTGAGAGATGGCATATTTATTTCATTTCATTTGCGATTTTCATAAATAGTTAACGTTGTGTTATGCTAATGAGCTTGCTGATAGATTTACACAATCCTGGATACAGGGGTTTTTTCATAGCTAAACGTGACGCAGAAAACGGAGCGATTTGTCCTAAACAAATAATCTTTCAGGAAAAACTGAACATTTGCTATCTGAGAGTCTCCTCATTGAAAACATCTGAAGTTCTTCAAAGGTAAATGATTTTTTTGAATGCTTTTCTGTTTTTTTGTGTAAATGTTGCCAGCTGAATGCTAATGCTAAATGCTACGTTAGCCATCAATACTGTTACACAAATGCTTGTTTTGCAATGGTTGAGAGGCATATTTTGAAAATCTGAGATGACAGTGTTGTTAACAAAAGGCTAAGCTTGAGAGCTAGCATATTTATTTCATTTCATTTGCGATTTTCATGAATAGTTAACGTTGCGTTATGGTAATGAGCTTGAGTCTGTATTCACGAACCCGGATCCGGGATGGGGAGATCAGAAAGGTTAAGGGAATGGTCTCTTGGAAACATTCCTTGCACTTCACAGGAACATTCCTATGAAAACGTTAGTTAATGATCTAATGAGATTCTTAAAGGAACGTTCACTAAAGTTGTGTGAACGTTTTTGTTAGATGGGAATCTTCACCCATTGAAAGCAATGTATTAAGTTAAGCCTCATATCTGTTGGCATCAATATTTTGACACTAATATTATTATACTCGTAAGTAAACATTTCATAACTTTAGGTGGCAGTAAATTGCCATTCTTGACTTTATACCTCTTCAATCAACACACTCTAGATGGCAGTATGCACCCACTCAGTTTGTTTGCCAACACGTAGATGTAGTAGAAGAAGAAAATGGACTGCTTCAAAATGAAGATGGTCGCAATGGTGCTGGCCATGCGTTCACAGACGCAATAATGAGATATACAGCATAAAGAATATGTCTTTATCATTCTACATGTCTTCCACATTCGTCTGGGAGAAATCCATTTGAGTTGAGTCTGACAACAGTTTGTAGCCGGGAACTTAGACCGCTGTAAAGAACACGTGTACATGTCTGTCCAAAACAGATGTGAAAGGGTACAGATAAAATATGAGATGAAATGCGCTGTAATGTTTTATCTTATCCTTAATGGTCTGTGTTACTCTTTATCTGTCTCTCACAGTATGTCTGTCTGTTGGATGTTGTTCTCTCTTTCTTCTCTCTCTCTCTCTCTCTCTCATCAGCTTGCCCAACAAATAATTGTTGTCACAAGAATCCAACACCCAACAACCTCATTAAAAGGCACAAGCTGGTGTGATTCCTAGAGAGTGCAGAATGGTCAATCAATCCAGATGCAACAAGTGTCTGTTTTACAACATCTAATATTGCAGGGATGACTGGTGCCTCAAAACTTTAACAGATATATTTTCTCTGCAGATAATGAGACCTGAGACAACTCTCACACAGACACACACACACAGACACACACACACACACATACACACACAGGGAATCACTTGATAATAAGTAATTGAAGAATGGAAATATAAGATATATTGGCTATATGATTAGGAGTCATGATGTGGCTGTGAAGCTAACCCTCTGCACTTTTATTTTTAGAGAGAGAGAGGGAGAGAGGAACACCCTCTGACCACCACACACCAAAACACGTCTTCTCATCTGTCCTGTCCTCCTGCAACCCCCAACCCTCGCAACATGTGTCACTGCGGTTGTTTTATGGTCTAAACGCTACCAGCGCAGTGCCTCACAACACCTGCATAGTAAATCACTTAGGGCTGGGGCTCTGAGGTGTTACATAATAGAACCAGCCAGGAGAGCTGGAGAAGACTTAAGGAGGAGCGTCACAGGCCTGGTGGGTGGAGACAGGCAGGGCTGCACAGAAGAGGGGCAAGGGGAGAGGTGCAGGGACAGGGCTGCACAGGCATCCTAACCAGCCAGAGGGGGGGACATGGGCGGGTGGTAGTAGAGGGAGAAGGGCGGAGAGTAGAAGGGAGGGGGGCAAGGTGTGCTTTACAGGGAGGGAGGGAGGGAGGGGTAGAAGAGAGACAGAGAGAGAGCCACTGTAGAGACACATCATTACAACACTGTACATAGCCTTAATATGACTTTTGAAATGTCTCTATTCCTTTGGAACTTTTGTGAGTGTGATGTTTGCTGTTTATTTCACTTTTGTTTATTATCTATTTCACTTGCTTTGGCAATGTAAACATATGTTTCCCATGCCGATAAAGCCATTTGGAGAGAGAGAGAGAGGGAGAGAGAGAGAGAGCGAGAAAGAGAGAGAGGTATTATGCTAAAGCACTCAGCAATTTAGCAATGTTGTTTTGCATTTGCAAATGTTATGATTTGGGATTTAAAAAAAGCCATGATCTTAAACCCTCAAAAACAATATCTGAAGCCAAAGCCTGATTCACTAAATTAACTTTAATTTACAATCTCCAAACACAGTCTTAATCCTGCAGCCTGAGGTATAGCTTCATAGCTTTACTGCTGGGGTTTAGGGAGAAGCTTTATCTCCTTCTGGCAGTTCAACTGGCTGCAGCCCCAGTAAGAGGTCAGAGGATACAGTACAGTATCTACTGCAGCTTGGACTGCTAGACGTGATGGTTAGTAACCTAGCACACAAGGACACGCACACACAAAGAAAGAGAGAGATGGAGAGACACACACACCATCATGTGCCAAGTGTGTAACGTAAGAGCTGCCCACGCCTCAGTAGTGTGGATTAATGTATTAAAACAGACCCATACAAAGTTACTACCTATGGAGGCCGTCTAGATATTGGATGGTTGGCTGGTTTACACTGAGCCAAGTATAAAAGTCATATCAAAACAACTTACTCTGACTTAGGTTCTCTTTGATGTACAGGGCAAAACATCAGAGAACTGAGACACAAACAAATGGTAAAACTTTGATGATCTAATATGTGTGCTATTTTAAAAACCACAAAGGTATGTATCATGTTAATTCAATTAAACATCATTCCTCAAAGTGTTTACTTATGACCATTAATGTAAATAAACAAAAATCAGATCAGGGAAACAACCAACCCTCACAGCTAGCACATTTGGTTCTTTGGAAGTTGTGGGAACGTATATGTTTTTGGTTTTACATTGGAACAAAGCCATACGTTTCTTGACTGGTACAACATTAAAAATAAAATGTACGTTCTAGCAACATGAATTTTTAGGTTGAAGGGAGATACTGACAACATTTTACTCTGATTCCCTGAACATTTTCCTAAGGGTTTTTATTAATGCTCTGAGGTTAAGCTTTATTTGAAAGTTTTGTTATGGATATTATTTTACGTTTTCTTAACACTCTAAGAACAAAATGTAAGGGTAATTTAGAGGCTTTTCAACAAGACTTTTAATAACACTGATAACTTAATTTGGGTTAACTTTTTGGAACTCTAAGCACAGATAATGTAGGACACATGGAAATGAATTTGCTTAGGCATTAATCATACAATTATTTGTATTATTTTGGGAGATTCAAACCTATGATCTTCTTTTCTCTATCCCTGGAATTAGTCCACTGTGCCACCAAAATGGAGATAGCATGCAATGTCTTTTTACGCACACTAAGCTGGTCATTTTGTCTACTAAAACAGACACCACTTCAAAGGAAACAAGCACTCATTAACAAACTTAACAAGATAGAGAATAGAGGGACTTTTCTTGACTCTGAGAACGGAACGTATATGCTTTTAAATAACATTCTTAGAATGTTATTGTGATGTTACAAAAGTTGTGGGTTTTATGGAAAGTTTTCTTCATGTTCTGAGAACAGAATGTTATATTTTAATACATAGAATTTCATTTTTTAGAACATTCACAGAATATTGCCAAGAAGTAACAAAAAAGAGACCAATACGTTCCCATACCTCTCCCTGACCCAGTCTGTAATGTTTCAAGCAGACCACCATAGTCCCTGTGTCCAAGAACGCCAAGGTAACCTGTCTAAATGACTATCACCTTGTAGCACTCACATCTGTTGTAATGGCTGTTGTTGGTGGAAGGAGAGGAGGACCAAAGCGCAACGTGGTAAGTGTTCATATTTTTTATGAAACAACTGAACACTGAACAAAATAACAAAATGACAAACGAACAGTCATGTAAGGTGACGAAAAACACTAAACAGAAAATAATCACCCACAACTAAAATGGGGAAAACAGGCTAACTAAGTATGATTCTCAATCAGAGAGAACGAACGATACCTGCCTCTGATTGAGAACCATACCAGACCAAACACATAAACCCAACATAGAAAAAATAACAGACTACCCACTCCAACTCACGCCCTGACCAAACTAACACAAATACATACAGTGCCTTGCGAAAGTATTCGGCCCCCTTGAACTTTGCGACCTTTTGCCACATTTCAGGCTTCAAACATAAGTCGCTTGGGGTATATCTCTATCAGTTTTGCACATCGAGAGACTGAATTATTTTCCCATTCCTCTTTGCAAAACAGCTCGAGCTCAGTGAGGTTGGATGGAGAGCATTTGTGAACAGCAGTTTTCAGTTCTTTCCACAGATTCTCGATTGGATTCAGGTCTGGACTTTGACTTGGCCATTCTAACACCTGGATATGTTTATTTTTGAACCATTTCATTGTAGATTTTGCTTTCTGTTTTGGATCATTGTCTTGTTGGAAGACAAATCTCCGTCCCAGTCTCAGGTCTTTTGCAGACTCCATCAGGTTTTCTTCCAGAATGGTCCTGTATTTGGCTCCATCCATCTTCCCATCAATTTTAACCATCTTCCCTGTCCCTGCTGAAGAAAAGCAGGCCCAAACCATGATGCTGCCACCACCATGTTTGACAGTGGGGATGGTGTGTTCAGCTGTGTTGCTTTTACGCTAAACATAACGTTTTGCATTGTTGCCAAAAAGTTCAATTTTGGTTTCATCTGACCAGAGCACCTTCTTCCACATGTTTGGTGTGTCTCCCAGGTGGCTTGTGGCACACTTTAAACACTTTTTATGGATATCTTTAAGAAATGGCTTTCTTCTTGCCACTCTTCCATAAAGGCCAGATTTGTGCAGTATACGACTGATTGTTGTCCTATGGACAGAGTCTGTGTGCTGGTTTAAGTCCAGGCTCTAGCTGGGCCACTTAAGGTCATTCAGAGACTTGTCCTGAAGCCACTCTGTGTTATCTTGGCTGTGTTCTTAGAGTCATTGTCCTGTTGGAAGGTGAACCTTCATCCTAGTCTGAGGTCCTGAGCGCTCTGGAGCAGATTTTCATCAAGGATCTCTCTGTACTTTGCTCCGTTCATCTTTCCCTGCCGTTAAAACACATCCCCACAGCATGATGCTGCCACTGCCATGCTTCACCATATGGATGGTGCCAGGTTTCCTCCAGACGTAACGTTCAAGCCATAGAATTTAATCTTGGTGTCATCAGACCATATAATCTTGTTTCTCATGGTCTGCGAGTCCTTTAGGTGCCTTTTGGCAAACTCCAAGTGGGCTGTCAAATGCCTTTTACATATGCCTTCCGTCTGGCCACTCTACCATAAATGCCTGATTGATGCAGTGCTGCGGAGATGTTTGTCCTTCTGAAGCACTCTCCCATGTCCACAGAGGAACTCTGGGGCTCTGTCAGAGTGACCATAGGGTTTTTGGTCACCTCCCTGACCAAGGCCCTCCTCCACTGATCAGTTTTTATTTTTATTTATTTTATTTTAACTAGGAAAGTCAGTTAAGAACAAATTCTTATTCACTTGAACGATAGAAACCACTGTGTTCTTGGGGACCTTCAATGCTGAATATTTTTTGGGGTGCCATTCCCTAGATCTGTGCATCGACACAATCCTGTCTCGGAGCTCTACGGAGCTCCTTCCACCTCATGGCTTGGTTTTTTCTCTGACATGCACTGTCAACTGTGGGACCTATATACAGACAGGTGTGTGCCTTTCCAAATCAAGTCCAATCAATTGAATTTACCACAGGTGGACTCCAATCAAGTTGTAGAAACATCTCAAGGACGATCATTGGATCAGGATGAACCTGATCTCAATAGCAAAGGATCTGAGTACTTATGCAAATGACGTATTTCTGTTTTTTGTTTTTGATACACTTGCAAAAATGTCTGATAACCAGTTGTCGCTTTGTCATTATGGGGTATTGTGTGTAGATTGCTGAGGATTTGTATTTTATTTAATCCATTTTAGAATAAGGCTCTAATGTAACAAAATGTGGAAACAGTCAAGGGATCAGAATACTTTCTGAATGCAATGTACATCTATTTAGGGGTAAAAGTGACTAGGCAATCAGGATAGATAATAAGCAGTGTAGCAGCAGCATATGTGAAGAGGTTGAAAGTGTGTGTGTGTGTGTGTGTGTGTGTGTGTGTGTTTTGCTTCAAAATGCAAGTGTGTGTGTTTTGTGTGTGTGAGAGTATGTTGTGTTGGCATGTCAGTGTAGTAAGAGTGAGTATGTGAGTCCAGTGAGTGTGCATAAAGCCAGTGCAAGAATGTCAGTGCAACAAAAAGATGGGGGTCAAATAGTCCGGTTAGCCATTTGATTAACTGTTCAGTAGCCTTAAGGCCTTTTAGCAAGTCACTGACAATTCAGCAGCCTGATGGTCTGAGGGTAGGAACTGTTGGCCAGTCATTCAGTTTTTGCCATGATGATCCTGTACTGCCCGCATCTGAGTGATTGAAGCGGAAAGAACAGGGCATGGCCTGGGTGGCTGGGGTCCCTGATTATCTTCTCGGCCTTCCTGCGACACCTGGTGTTTTGTGTTTTAGGTGTCCTTTAGGGCAGGCGATGTGCACCAATGGTGTGTTTGGCTGCATGTAGTATCACCCACTTGGGGTCTGTGGCGGTGGAGTTACCGTACAAGGCTGTGATGCAGCCCGACAGTATGCTCTCGATGGTGCTCCTGTAAAACACTGTTAGGGCACTCTGGGACAGGCAAAATTTCTCGCTGTCGTGCCTTCACTACCATGTCCATGTGGGTGGACCATTTCAGCTTCTCTGAGATGTGTAGGCCAAGGAATTTGAAGTTATTGACCGTCTCCAGGGTGGCTCCATTGACACATTTTATCCATCTTAGAATAATGCAACAAAATGTGTAAAAAGTCAAGGGGTCTGAATACTTTCCGAATGCACCGTAGGTTGATAATTATCCAACTGGGACGGTTCTCCACCTTTACACAGCTGCATGATGTATGCTGTTTCCAGATTTTTGGAATCACGTTACATTACAATGATACATTTTAAAAAATGAGTAAGAGGGGCAGCAATGATGTCTGCTCCAATTTTTCCAGATTCGGATTCAACTCATTCGGGCCAGCGACTTTCTTAGTATCAATTGAATTCAATGCCTTTTACAACTATGGATTGCACAATATCTGTGAAGTTAAAAGAATAGTCCATGGTCCTTTTGTAGCAGGGTTGTTGGGTAAGCCTAGACCTGTACACTTTATAACCAGCCAGGCCAATACTCTGGTTGGAAACAGATTTGGAAACCCATGTCTCAGATAAAACTAAAACATCAGGATCTGCAGTTTTGAGCCACATTTTGGGAACCAAGCTTCTCACATGTATGTGCATAAGTCCAAGCACTGATGTCGTTTGGGGTTGGAAGTTCTGCCAAAGCCACAGGCTCCGGGTTTGGATGGATGTTTCCTGACACCAAGAGCAATAGAATAATAAAACTTACATAAAACTGATTTACCTCTTAAAATTACTTTACCCTTAAAATACTGTAAATACAGTACATCACAATCACAGATTTAAGAAATACCAAGGCTTGTAAATGAGAACGTTTGTCACAGTATGATCAAAAGAATGTACTACAGACAAAGCCCACTGGAAAAGAAAAGCTGCTGCGCTATCACTGAAACTGGGGGTCACTGGGCAACCCAGGAGTTGTCAGTGGATACTGTCCCTGACAACTGACACTGTGCAAATGATGATACCCTAGGTAGGTAGCAATAAGAACGAGTTGCAAATTGACCCATTTTAAACAATTAGACAATTTAAAAAGGGGGCTTAAACATTAACAAGAATTTGGGCCTTCAAATAATCAAAACATTTAGATTAATATAACATTTGTCACAGGTGTCGTTGGAAGTAGATCAAAGTGCAGCGTGGTCAGCGTACATTTTATTTTTATTTGAATGTCGCCAACAAAACAATAAACAATACAAAACGACCGTGGATTTAAGGGAACATTTTGACATTTGCCATATGGTTAGTGAGAAAGTCCACATTGCAAATGTACGGTCCCTTTCTAGATGTCCAACAACTTTTCTAAAATTTGCGGACGGCGTTGGGCTGTGTGGCAGGGCCGGATCTTCCAGGAAGTCATCTAACGAACTCTCTGACTTTCGGTTTCCGTTTTATAAAATTTTCAAATTTTGGTTATTTTTCCGCTCTCCCGGTAAATCCCACAAGAGGGCGAATGGAATTATATTGCAAATGTACAAAACATCAGCAATCACGATGTGGAAAACACCTTGAGGATTGATTCTAAACAATGTTTGCCATGTTTCTGTCGATATTAGGGAGCTAATTTGGAAAAAAGTTTGGCGTTGTAGTGACTGCATTTTCCGGTCGATTTCTCAGCCAAACATGAAAACAAACGGAGCTATTTCGCCTACAAAAATAATATTTTTGGAAAAAATGAACATTTGCTATCTAACTGGGAGTCTCCTGAGTGAAAACATCCGAAGTTCTTCAAAGGTAAATTATTTAATTTGATTGCTTTTCTTATTTTTGTGAAAATGTTGCCTGATAATAGCAGAGCCTAGCATAGCATAATGCCATGATAAACTTACACAAATGCTTGTCTAGCGTTGGCTGTAAAGCATATTTTAAACATCTGAGATGACAGTGTGATTAACAAAAGGCTAAGCTGTGTCTCAATATATTTCAGGAAGATTTATGTCCGCTGCATTATGCTAATTAGTTTGAGCCTACGTTACGCTCCCGCATGCGGGATGGGGGTGATAAGTTTTAGGAAAAAAGTTCACATTTTCGACTTTTGACTTCCTATGAAATCATATTGCAAATGGACAAAACATATGCCTTATGCACAAGTAAAACATTTTTTTTAAATGATGATAATAAAATATGGTCGAAATCACTGTAAAGTATGTAGCTATCGAAACGACTACCGCTACAATCGACCTGATCGCTAAGTTCCTGCACCCAATCCACACAGTGTCAGAGGAGAAGGATAACAAAAAGTTCAAGGATGATCAAAACGTAGACCGATGTTCTCTTGAAGTTCTTCTATGTGAAGAACTAAGCAATACAAATGTGAGAAAAGGGAAAAAGATAAGTCACAAGGACTGGACGGGGAATTGACGGACAACAGGTCCACAGGAATTAACACCCTTAGCAAGGATGTAAAAAATGTAATTTTTCCAGCTCTCACTTGTGACAATATCCAGGGCCCGATCGATCAAGAAACAAACCCATCGGCTTTGTCTATAAATTCTGATACAAAGGTTGCGAAGAAAGAGGTCAAAACTTTGCAAAAGCCAAGTCCACTCAAAATCCGATAAGTCGATTTGCTTTCACCATGAACAGAAATGGGGCATCAACCACTCCACTTTGTGGGGAATATGTCCGGCAGGGTAGCCTAGTAGTTAGTGTTGGACTAGTAACCGGAAGGTTGCAAGTTCAAACCCCCGAGCTGACAAGGTACAAATCTGTCATTCTGCCCCTGAACAGGCTGTTAACCCACTGTTCCTAGGCCGTCATTGAAAATAAAAATTTGTTCTTAACCTTTATTTAACTAGGAAAGTCAGTTAAGTAAAAAAAAATAAACCAAACTCAAAACGGCCAAACCTGGAAACAGTCCTGGAGGACTGCTTAAATAGTCACCTCTAGCCGCCCTCCACCCAGTACCCTGCCCTGAACCTTAGCTACTGTTACTAGCAAGCTACCACTGGGTACTCTGTCATGCACCTTAGAGTCTACTGCCCTGTATACAGTATTTACAGTATATAGAGTACATAGTCATTGAACACTGGGCACTTTAATAACCCACTTCACATGTATATACTGTATTCTAGTCAAGGCTCATCCTATATAACTACTGCTGTACACACATTGACAACAGACTTTCAGCATGCTTATAGGGAAGGACATTCAACAACCACAGCACTTACACAAATGACTGAGTGGCTAAGAGAAATTAATGATAAAACCATTGTGGCGGCTGTTTTGTTAGACTTCAGTTTGGCTTTTGACATTATCGATCATAGTCTGCTGCTGGAAAAACATATGCATTATGGTTTTACACCTCCTGCTATATTGTGAATAAAGAGTTACCTGTCTAACAGAACACACAGGGTGTTCTTTAATGGAAGGCTCTCCAAGGGCTTAGGTGGTCACGAATTTTAGTCTGCCGGTGATTGTCAAGCAAATAACTGTCGGTCTCACGGTAATTGACAACCTTCTCATCATTTCCGGTCACAAATTGCAGACTTGTTTACGTGTTGCTGTGAGTTTTGTTGCCAACCTATTTTGCTACCTGACAACTTTACAGTTTTTACTTTTTAATTACCGTTTATATTTTTGTTTTTTCCCTCAACTTTTTCACTCCGGACGCTTTATCTGGACATGGTTCGTCAGGAGCTCCAACAGCCAAAGCTAAGTAGTAACATTAACATGATGCCTTCTAATTGCAGTCGCTGTACTCATAATATACAGGAGAACGATCGCCTTACGGTGAGGATAGATGTGCTACAAGCCCAGCTTCAGACGCAATCGTTAGGCAAGGGTAATTTCAGTGTAGGAAAGGATGAAACAGCGTCTGTGCCACCAGTAAGTACAGATAGTAGTATAAATCCCCTGGCACAGTCCCCGCAGCCGGACAACTTTCTCACGGTTTCTGGAAGGAAATGCTGTAGGAATGCTCAACCGGTGTCGCTCATTCAGCCGACAGAAACTTTCAACCGGTTTTCCCCATTAAGCAGCGAGTCGGAGTCAGAGGCCGAGCCTTCTCTTGTCTCTACTCCTCCCGTTACGGGGTCTGAGACGCCGAGGCTTCCCACCATTAGCTCTGCCAAATTGAAAACTAGTCATTGGCGACTCCATTACCCGCAGTATTAGACTTAAAACGAATCATCCAGCGATCATACACTGTTTACCAGGGGGCAGGGCTACCGACGTTAAGGCTAATCTGAAGATGGTGCTGGCTAAAGCTAAAACTGGCGAGTGTAGAGAGTATAGAGATATTGTTATCCACGTCGGCACCAACGATGTTAGGATGAAACAGTCAGAGATCACCAAGCGCAACATAGCTTCTGCGTGTAAATCAGCTAGAAAGATGTGTCGTTATCGAGTAATTGTCTCTGGCCCCCTCCCAGTTAGGGGGAGTGATGAGCTCTACAGCAGAGTCTCACAACTCAATCGCTGGTTGAAAACTGTTTTCTGCCCCTCCCAAAAGATAGAATTTGTAGATAATTGGCCCTCTTTCTGGGACTCACCCACAAACAGGACCAAGCCTGACCTGCTGAGGAGTGACGGACTCCATCCTAGCTGGAGGGGTGCTCTCATCTTATCTACCAACATAGACAGGGCTCTAACTTCTCTAGCTCCACAATGAAATAGGGTGCAGGCCAGGCAGCAGACTGTTAGCAAGCCTGCCAGCATAGTGGAGTCTGCCACTAGCACAGTCAGTGTAGTCAGATCAGCTATCACCATTGAGACCGTGTCTGTGCCTCGACCTAGGTTGGGCAAAACTAAACATGGCGGTGTTCGCCTTAGCAATCTCACTAGGATAAAGACCTCCTCCATTCCTGTCATTATTGAAAGAGATCATGATACCTCACATCTCAAAATAGGGCTACTTAATGTTAGATCCCTTACTTCAAAGGCAATTATAGTCAATGAACTAATCACTGATCATAATCTTGATGTGATTGGCCTGACTGAAACATGGCTTAAGCCTGATGAATTTACTGTGTTCAATGAGGCCTCACCTCCTGGCTACATTAGTGACCATATCCCCCGTGCATCCCGCAAAGACGGAGGTGTTGCTAACATTTACGATAGCAAATTTCAATTTATAAAAAAAAAAATAAGTTTGTCTTTTGAGCTTCTAGTCATGAAATCTATGCAGCGGACTCAATCACTTTTTATAGCTACTGTTTACCTGGGCCATATACAGCATTCCTCATTGAGTTCCCTGAATTCCTATCGGACCTTGTAGTCATAGCAGATAATTTTCTAATCTTTGGTGATTTTAATATTCACATGGAAAAGTCCACAGACCCACTCCAAAAGGCTTTTGGAGCCATCATCGACTCAGTGGGTTTTGTCCAACATGTCTCTGGACCCACTCACTGTCACAGTCATACTCTGGACCTAGTTTTGTCCCATGGAATAAATGTTGTGGATCTCAATGTTTTTCCTCATAATCTTGGACTGTCGGACCACCATTTTATTACGTTTGCAATTGCAACAAATAATCTGCTCAGACCCCAACCAAGGAACATCAAAAGTCATGCTATAAATTCACAGACAACACAAAGATTCCTTGATGTCCTTCCAGATTCCCTCTGTCTACCCAAGGATGCCAGAGGACAAAAATCAGTTAACCACCTACCGAGGAACTCAATTTAACCTTGCGCATTACCCTAGATGCAGTTGCACCCCTAAAAACATTTCTCATAAGAAACTAGCTCCCTGGTACACAGAAAATACCCGAGCTCTGAAGCAAGCTTCCAGAAAATTGGAACGGAAATGGTGCCACACCAAACTGGAAGTCTTCCGACTAGCTTGGAAAGACAGTACCGTGCAGTACCGAAGAGCCCTTACTGCTGCTCGATCATCCTATTTTTCTAACTTAATTGAGGAAAATAAGAACAATCCGGAATTCCTTTTTGATACTGTCGCAAAGCTAACTAAAAAGCAGCATTCCCCAAGAGAGGATGGCTTTCACTTTAGCCGTAATAAATTCATGAACTTCTTTGAGGAAAAGGATCATGATTATTAGAAAGCAAATTATGGACTCCTCTTTAAATCTGCGTATTCCTTCAAAGCTCAGTTGTCCTGAGTCTGCACAACTCTGCCAGGACCTAGGATCAAGAGAGACGCTCAAGTGTTTTAGTACTATATCTCTTGACACAATGATGAAAATAATCATGGCCTCTAAACCTTCAAGCTGCATACTGGACACTATTCCAACTAAACTACTGAAAGAGCTGCTTCCTGTGCTTGGCCCTCCTATGTTGAACATAATAAACGGCTCTCTATCCACCGGATGTGTACCAAACTCACTAAAAGTGGCAGTAATAAAGCCTCTCTTGAAAAAGCCAAACCTTGACCCAGAAAATATAAAAAACTTCCACGAATCTTCCATTTCTCTCAATTTTAGGAAAAGGCTGTTGCGAAGCAACTCACTGCCTTCCCGAAGACAAACAATGTATACAAAATGCTTCAGTCTGGTTTTAGACCCCATCATAGCACCGAGACTGCACTTGTGAAGGTGGTAAATGACCTTTTAATGGCATCAGACCGAGGCTCTGCATCTGTCCTCGTGCTCCTAGACTTTAGTGCTGCTTTTGATACCATCAATCACCACATTCTTTTGGAGAGATTGGAAACCCAAATTGGTCTACACGGACAAGTTCTGGCCTGGTTTAGATCTTATCTGTCGGAAAGATATCAGTTTTTCTCTGTGAATGGTTTGTCCTCTGACAAATCAACTGTACATTTCGGTGTTCCTCAAGGTTCCACTATTAGGACCACTATTGTTTTCACTATATACTTTACCTCTTGGGGATGTCATTCGAAAACATAATGTTAACTTTCACTGCTATGCGGATGACACACAGCTGTACATTTCAATGAAACATGGTGAAGCCCCAAAATTGCCCTCGCTAGAAGCATGTGTTTCAGACATAAGGAAGTGGATGGCTGCAAACTTTCTACTTTTAGACTCGGACGAAACAGAGATGCTTGTTCTAGGTCCCAAGAAACAAAGAGATCTTCTGTTGAATCTGACAATTAATCTTAATGGTTGTACAGTCGTCTCAAATAAAACTGTGAAGGACCTTGGCGTTACTCTGGACCCTGATCTCTCTTTTGAAGAACATATCAAGACCATTTCAAGGACAGCTTTTTTCCATCTACGTAACATTGCAAAAATCTGAAACTTTGTCCAAAAATTATGCAGAAAAATTAATCCATGCTTTTGTCACTTCTAGGTTAGACTACTGCAATGCTCTACTTTCCGGTTACCCGGATAAAGCACTAAATAAACTTCAGTTAATGCTAAATACGGCTGCTAGAATCCTGACTAGAACCCCAAAATTTGATCATATTACTCCAATGCTAGCCTCCCTACACTGGCTTCCTGTCAAAGCAAGGGCTGATTTCAAGGTTTTACTGCTAACCTACAAAGCATTACATGGGCTTGCTCCTACCTATCTCTCTGATTTGGTCCTGCCGTACATACCTACACGTACGCTACGGTCACAAGACGCAGGCCTCCTAATTGTCCATAGAATTTCTAAGCAAACAGCTGGAGGAAGGGCTTTCTCCTATAGAGCTCCATTTTTATGGAATGGTCTGCCTACCCATGTAAGAGACGCAAACTCGGTCTCAACCTTTAAGTCTTTACTGAAGACTCATCTCTTCAGTGGGTCATATGATTGAGTGTAGTCTGGCCCAGGAGTGTGAAGGTGAACGGAAAGGCTCTGGAGCAAAGAACCGCCCTTGCTGTCTCTGCCTGGCTGGTTCCCCTCTTTCCACTGGGATTCTCTGCTTCTAACCCTATTACAGGGGCTAAGTCACTGGCTTACTGGGGCTCTCTCATACCGTCCCTGGGAGGGGTGCGTCACCTGAGTGGGTTGAGTCACTGAAGTGATCATCCTGTCTGGGTTGGCGCCCCCCCGCTTGGGTTGTGCCGTGGCAGAGATCTTTGTGGGCTATACTCAGCCTTGTCTCAGGATGGTAAGTTGGTGGTTGAAGATATCCCTCTAGTGGTGTGGGGGCTGTGCTTTGGCAAAGTGGGTGGGGTTATATCCTTCCTATTTGGCCCTGTCCGGTAGTGTCCTCAGATGGGGCCACAGTGTCTCCTGACCCCTCCTGTCTCAGCCTCCAGTATTTATGCTGCAGTAGTTTATGTGTCGGGGGGCTAGGGTCAGTTTGTTATATCTGGAGTACTTCTCCTGTCCTATTCGGTGTCCTGTGTGAATTTAAGTGTGCTCTCTCTAATTCTCTCCTTCTCTCTTTCTTTCTCTCTCTCTCGGAGGACCTGAGCCCTAGGACCATGCCTCAGGACTACCTGACATGATGACTCCTTGCTGTCCCCAGTCCACCTGGCCGTGCTGCTGCTCCAGTTTCAACTGTTCTGCCTTATTATTATTGGACCATGCTGGTCATTTATGAACATTTAAATATCTTGGCCATGTTCTGTTATAATCTCCACCCGGCACAGCCAGAAGAGGACTGGCCACCCCACATAGCCTGGTTCCTCTCTAAGTTTCTTCCTAGGTTTTGGCCTTTCTATGGAGTTTTTCCTAGCCACCGTGCTTCTACACCTGAATTGCTTGCTGTTTGGGGTTTTAGGCTGGGTGTCTGTACAGCACTTTGAGATATCAGCTGATGTACGAAGGGCTATATAAATAAATTTGATTTGATTAACATAAACACAGCATCTCGAAGGCTACACAGCCTGCAAACCACTGATGAAGACTTTGGAACATCTACATTTGAGTCTAATAAATCCATATCACAGTACACCCATTATATATTTGACATGTCTAAAGAAGCATGATATGAAGAAAATGTAGTCTATTTCAGAAGAACAGAATAGCATACTCTGAGTTGTCCTTAAGTTAGGTCCTGATCTGGCTATACCAAATGGCTGTGGGCTACACTAGTTCATTTATCAGACAAGATTTGCTTAGAATTCCGTGGCTGTATTTTCTAGTATGAAGAATACTATTGAACAAAGCTGAATACAATAGAAAGGACATCTTCTCCAAACAAATTTGAGTGAGTGCGCACATGCGGCTATTGTTTGTTGAGAGTTTAACAAATGTCACGGCTGATTTCCTCCTCTTCGTCTGAAGAGGTGTAGTAGAGATCGGACCAAAATGTAGCGTGGTAAGTGTCCATTGTAGATTTTAATGAAAAAAACTAAACAGTACAAAACAATAAACGAACCGTGAAACAAACCGAAACAGTACCGTGTGGTGAAACAAACACAGACACGGAAACAATCACCCACAAAGTACCCACAGAATATGGCTGCCTAAATATGGTTCCCAATTAGGGGCAACGATAAACAGCTGCCTCTAATTGAGAACCAATCTAGGCAACCATAGACATACAATATACCTAGAAGGGAAACAGCCCCATAAACATACAAAAACCCCTAGACAAGTTTAAACACATACATCACCCATGTCACACCCTGACCTAACCAAAATAACAAGGAAAACAAAGAATACTAAGGTCAAGGTGTGACAAAAGAAATAGGTATTCCTATATGCTTAATTTAGAGTAATTAATGTAACTTTAGCTGTTCTACAGAAGTTGGGCTATATGTTTAGATTTTTAATACATTGTAAGGCTGCATGATGCGACTCTGATGATTTGAAAAAAGTTGCTTGAAAGGCATGAGCTCTGATTTATTTTTGGGGGGCAGGCTGTACACACTTCATCAGTCACTCATTCATAATTTGACAAGCACTTGATAATGCATAGAATTTCACGGCAGCATCCCTTATGTGTGGCCGTAAAAAGATTATCCATGCCTTTTGTAGCCAGTGGCAGTTGTACTCTTCTCCCTGAGTGCTGCGCGCTCCGAAGCACCTCTCAATCACATGGCTCTCCATCACCTGATCAGGTCTTTTTTACAGGCTACAAGTGAAGACAGACACATCGGGGACGCAACTACGCATGTCCTTATTCAAATCCGAAGTGCATGTTGAAGATTTTGGATGAACTGTCCACATTTACTTTTCGGCTGCCAACAAGATTTTTATTTATTTATTTATTTCACCTTTATTTAACCAGGTAGGCAAGTTGAGAACAAGTTCTCATTTACAATTGTGACCTGGCCAAGATAAAGCAAAGCAGTTCGACACATACAACAACACAGAGTTACACATGGAGTAAAACAAACATACAGTCAATAATACAGTAGAAAAATAAGTCTATATACAATGTGAGCAAATGAGGTGAGATAAGGGAGGTAAAGGCAAAAAAATGGCCATGGTGACGAAGTAAATACAATATAGCAAGTAAAACACTGGAATGGTAGATTTGCAGTGGAGGAATGTGCAAAGTAGAGATAGAAATAATGGGGTGCAAAGGAGCAAAATAAATAAATAAATACAATAGGGGGAGAGGTAGTGGTTTTGGCTAAATTATAGATGGGCTATGTACAGGTGCAGTAATCTGTGAGCTGCTCTGTGCTTAAAGCTAGTGAGGGAGATAAGTGTTTCCAGTTTCAGAGATTTTTGAAGTTCGTTCCAGTCATTGGCAGCAGAGAACTGGAAGGAGAGGCGTACAAAGGAAGAGTTGGTTTTGGTGGGGGCCAGAGAGATATACCTGCTGGAGCGCGTGCTACAGGTGGGTGCTGCTATGGTGACCAGCGAGCTGAGACTTTACCTAGCAGGGTCTTGTAGATGACCTGGAGACAGTGGGTTTGGCGATGAGTATGAAGCGAGGGCCAGCCAACGAGAGCGTACAGGTCGCAGTGGTGGGTAGTATATGGGGCTTTGGTGACAAAACGGATGGCACTGTGATTGACTGCATCCAATTTGTTGAGTAGGGTATTGCAGGCTATTTTGTAAATGACATCGCCGAAGTCTAGGATCGGTAGGATGGTCAGTTTTACAAGGGTATGTTTGGCAGCATGAGTGAAGGATGCTTTGTTGCGAAATAGGAAGCCAATTTTAGATTTAACTTTGGATTGAAGATGTTTGATGTGAGTCTGGAAGGAGAGTTTACAGTCTAACCAGACACCTAGGTACAGTGCCTTGCGAAAGTATTCGGCCCCCTTGAACTTTGCGACCTTTTGCCACATTTCAGGCTTCAAACATAAAGATATAAAACTGTATTTTTTGTGAAGAATCAACAACAAGTGGGACACAATCATGAAGTGGAACGACATTTATTGGATATTTCAAACTTTTTTAACAAATCAAAAACTGAAAAATTGGGCGTGCAAAATTATTCAGCCCCTTTACTTTCAGTGCAGCAAACTCTCTCCAGAAGTTCAGTGAGGATCTCTGAATGATCCAATGTTGACCTAAATGACTAATGATGATAAATACAATCAACCTGTGTGTAATCAAGTCTCCGTATAAATGCACCTGCACTGTGATAGTCTCAGAGGTCCGTCAAAAGCGCAGAGAGCATCATGAAGAACAAGGAACACACCAGGCAGGTCCGAGATACTGTTGTGAAGAAGTTTAAAGACGGATTTGGATACAAAAAGATTTCCCAAGCTTTAAACATCCCAAGGAGCACTGTGCAAGCGATAATATTGAAATGGAAGGAGTATCAGACCACTGCAAATCTACCAAGACCTGGCCGTCCCTCTAAACTTTAAGCTCATACAAGGAGAAGACTGATCAGAGATGCAGCCAAGAGGCCCATGATCACTCTGGATGAACTGCAGAGATCTACAGCTGAGGTGGGAGACTCTGTCCATAGGACAACAATCAGTCGTATATTGCACAAATCTGGCCTTTATGGAAGAGTGGCAAGAAGAAAGCCATTTCTTAAAGATATACATAAAAAGTGTTGTTTAAAGTTTGCCACAAGCCACCTGGGAGACACACCAAACATGTGGAAGAAGGTGCTCTGGTCAGATGAAACCAAAATTGAACTTTTTGGCAACAATGCAAAACGTTATGTTTGGCGTAAAAGCAACACAGCTCATCACCCTGAACACACCATCCCCACTGTCAAACATGGTGGTGGCAGCATCATGGTTTGGGCCTGCTTTTCTTCAGCAGGGACAGGGAAGATGGTTAAAATTGATGGGAAGATGGATGGAGCCAAATACAGGATCATTCTGGAAGAAAACCTGATGGAGTCTGCAAAAGACCTGAGACTGGGACGGAGATTTGTCTTCCAACAAGACAATGATCCAAAACATAAAGCAAAATCTACAATGGAATGGTTAAAAAATAAACATATCCAGGTGTTAGAATGGCCAAGTCAAAGTCCAGACCTGAATCCAATCGAGAATCTGTGGAAAGAATTGAAAACTGCTGTTCACAAATGCTCTCCATCCAACCTCACTGAGCTCGAGCTGTTTTGCAAGGAGGAATGGGAAAAAATGTCAGTCTCTCGATGTGCAAAACTGATAGAGACATACCCCAAGCGACTTACAGCTGTAATCGCAGCAAAAGGTGGCGCTACAAAGTATTAACTTAAGGGGGCTGAATCATTTTGCACGCCCAATTTTTCAGTTTTTGATTTGTTAAAAAAGTTTTAAATATCCAATAAATGTTGTTCCACTTCATGATTGTGTCCCACTTGTTGTTGATTCTTCACAAAAAAATACAGTTTTATATCTTTATGATTGAAGCCTGAAATGTGGCAAAAGGTCGCAAAGTTCAAGGGGGGCGAATACTTTCGCAAGGCACTGTATTTGTAGTTGTCCACATATTCTAAGTCAGAACCGTCCAGAGTAGTGATGTTGGACGGGCGGGCAGGTGCAGGCAGCGATCGGTTGAAGAGCATGCATTGAGTTTTACTTGTATTTAAGAGCAATTGGAGGCCACGGAAGGAGAGTTGTATGGCATTGAAGCTCGTCTGGAGGGTTGTTAACACAGTGAGTAGGTGAGTAGAGGAGATGAGTAAAGATGAGCAGATGAGTAGATGAATAGGCCTAACGAATAGCAAAAGCGCTAACCTACTATCCCCATTAGTACAAAAGTCAACCTATTCTATTCTGTGTGAGAAATAAATATTCCAAACAGTCTGAGACAGTTGTGGGATGTGATAGATCCCAAATGAATACAAGCATTAGCATCAACAAAAATGTTTTTACTCAATGTGGCTGACGCAACCGATCAGAACATTTAGCTTAAAATGTTGATAAACTATTAGGCTATTTCTTCATATTATAAGCACAGCAATGCGCACATGTCAGTAGATTATAAACGCAAATGTTCCATTAGGTGTGTGACTATGATTCGAACAAGTCGCAAAAAAAAACGAATTGTTTCTTATGCTGGGCATCATTCACAAGTGAAAATATTGAATTCACAAGTGATAGGATAGTATTGTCACCCATTAGAGTATTCTTGATTTAACCTTGTCTTGACATGAAATTTGTTTTGATTTAGAATGGACAATTTACATGCATCTATATCAAATCAGGGGCAGCGGAAAAAATACACGTCATCTGTAAACATAAATAGCGAATGAAGAACACTTTATTTTCATGCCAGCCAGGTAGGCTGTACTCTTGTTGTAAATATAAGCAATGTGCTTAATATTAGGAAAGTAGAGAAATAAATATAGTAGGCCTAGCCTATAGAAAGCTTGATGGGATCCTCTGCTTTTGCATAGGCTTTAGAAATGTTGTGCAACATGAGCATCATGTGCTCTCATGAAGTGTTTGATTAGGTTCTTGATTACATTTGCATTGATGTCAGAGTGATTAGAGGGACAATAGAGTGCTGAGTAACAGGCAATTAGCAAGTTTGGTAGGCTACTAATGACCAACAGCAGCATTTGAGTAAAGCCAGTGTTTTTTGGTATGTATGTATGACTCAAAACCATACACATCAGCCTTTTTAACAACAATGTCAACAAGGCAGGTCCTACAGGTCAAAACATATAACAGGCACTAGCTTTGTCGCATTTGGACAACTGTTCAGTCGTGTGGTCAGGTCAAAGAGGGACTTAGGAAAATTGCAATTGGCTCAGAGCAAGGCAGCACTTCTGGGCCTTAAATGTACACGTTGAGCTAACATTAATGAAATTCATGTCAATCTCTCATGGCTCAAAATGGAGGAGAGATTGATTTCATCACTTCTTGTTTTTGTAAAAAGTATTGACAAGCTGAATGCACCGAGCTTACTGTTTAAACCCATGCATACCCCACAAGACATATCACCAGAGGTCTCTTCACAATCCAAAGTCCATAAGAGACTATGGGAAGCGCATTCCACATCAGGTAACTAATGCAAGAATCAGATTATTTTTAAAGATAAAAATATACCTTATGGAACAGCGGGACCTGTGAAGAGACACACACACCTGTACAGATACACAAATATGTAAACAAATGCTAGCACACGCACTCTTCACACAAGTGATATTGTTGTATGATGGTATTATACATTTTGTACTGTAGATATGTAGTGGTATAACAATGTTACAGGATGTACTGTTTTATCTTATGTTTTATATGTAATGTAAGTGCCTTACTGTGGAAAAGTAGCTGGAAAGGAAAAGTAGCTGCTGCCTTGGCAACAGCCAATGGGGATCCATAATAAATACAAATACAATACACCTTTTCTATTCATATACTGTCCATACTGCCTATGCACAATATTACTGCATATACAGTGCATTCAGAAAGTATTAACATCACTTGACTTGTTCACACAATACCCCATAATGTCAAAGTGGAATTATGTTTTTAGGAATGTTTTCAAATTAAAAGCTTTGAGTCAATAAGTATTCAACCTCTCTGTTATTTTTAGTTGTTTACCTTTATTTAACTAGGCAAGTCAGTTATGAACAAATTCTTATTTTCAATGACAGCCTAAGAACAGTGGGTTAACTGCCTTGTTCAGGGGGCAGAACGACAGATTTTTACCTTGTCAGCTCAGCGATTTGATCTTGCAACCTCTCAGTTATTAGTCCAACACTCTAACCACTAGGCTACCTGCCTCCCCTATGGCAAGCCTAAATTACAAGTGCTTAAAAAGACATAATAAATTGCATGGACTCACTCTGTTTAACATTATTTTTGAAATACTACCACATCTCTGTACCCCACACATACAATTTTCTGTAAGGTCCCTCTGTCGAGCAGTGAATTTCAAACACAAATTAAACCACAAAGACCAGGGAGGTTTTCCAATGCCTCGCAAAGAAGGGCACCTATTGGTAGATGGGGAAAATAAAGCAGACTTTGAATATCCCTTTGAGCATTGTGAAGTTATTAATTACACGTTGGATGATCAATACACCCAATCACTACAACGATACAGGCATCCTTCCTAACCCAGTTGCCGGAGAGTGAAGGAAATCGCTCAGAGATTTTATCATGAGGCTAATGGTGACTTTAAAACAGTTAGAGTTTAATGGCTGTGATAGGAGAAAACCGAGGATGGATCAACAACATTGTACAGTAGTTAATCCACAATACTAACTTAAATGACAGAGTGAAAAGAAGCCTGTACGGAATAAAAATATGCCAAAACCTGCATCCTGTTTCCATTGAAGCACTAAAGTGAAACTGCAAAAAAATTAAATAAATATATGAACTGTATGTCCTAGACACAAAGTGTTATGTTTGGGGAAATCCAACACAACACATCACTGAGTACCACTCTTCATATTTTCAAGCATGGTGGTGGCTGCATCATGTTATGGGTATGCTTGTCATCGGCAAGGATTAGGGATTTTTTATGGATAAAAATAAATGGAATAGAGTGACAAACAGGCAAAATCCAAGAGGAAAACGTGGTTCAGTCTGTTTTCCAACACACACCGGGAGACAAATTCTGTTACGGTGCGTGAATGAGGACCCAAAAGCGAATTAACTTAAACAGAGCTTCTTTAATTACCAAACATAAGTAGGCTCAGACGGACCGGCAGATTCCGACAGGACAAGACAAGGTTACAGCAAACATGACGACAGTCTGGTTCAGGCATGAAACACAACAAACAAGAATCCGACAAGGACAGGAGCAGAAACAGAGAGAGATATAGGGACCTAATCAGAGGGAAAAAGGGAACAGGTGGGAAAAGGGGTGACGAGGTGGTTAGGAGGAGACAAGGCACAGCTGGGGGAAAGAGGGGGAGAAAAGGTAACCTAACAACGACCAGCAGAGGGAGACAGGGTGAAGGGAAAGGACAGAGACAAGACACAACATGACAGTACATGACAGTACCCCCCCACTCACCGAGCGCCTCCTGGCGCACTCGAGGAGGAAACCTGGCGGCAACGGAGGAAATCCTCGATCAGCGCACGGTCCAGCACGTCCCGAGAGGGAACCCAACTCCTCTCCTCAGGACCGTACCCCTCCCAATCTACGAGGTACTGGTGACCACGGCCCCGAGGACGCATGTCCAAAATTCTACGGACCCTGTAGATGGGTGCGCCCTCGACAAGGATGGGGGGGGGGGGGGGGAGACGAGCGGGGGCGCGAAGGACGGGCTTGATGCAGGAGACATGGAAGACCGGGTGGACGCGACGAAGGTATCGCGGAAGAAGAAGTCGAACTGCGACAGGATTAATGACCCGAGAAATACGGAACGGACCAATGAACCGCGGGGTCAACTTGCGAGAAGCCGTCTTAAGGGGAAGGTTCTGAGTGGAGAGCCAAACTCTCTGACCGCGACAATATCTAGGACTCTTAGTTCTACGCTTATTAGCAGCCCTCACAGTCTGCGTCCTATAACGGCAAAGTGCAGACCTGACCCTCTTCCAGGTGCGCTCGCAACGTTGGACAAAAGCCTGAGCGGAGGGGACGCTGGACTCGGCGAACTGAGATGAGAACAGCGGAGGCTGGTACCCGAGGCTACTCTGAAAAGGAGATAGCCCGGTCGCAGACGAAGGAAGCGAGTTGTGGGCGTATTCTGCCCAGGGGAGCTGTTCTGACCAAGACGCAGGGTTGCGAAAAGAAAGACTGCGTAAGATGCGACCAATAGTCTGATTGGCCCGTTCTGCTTGACCGTTAGACTGGGGGTGAAAGCCGGAAGAGAGACTGACGGAAGCCCCAATCAAACGGCAAAACTCCCTCCAAAATTGAGACGTGAATTGCGGACCTCTGTCCGAAACGACGTCTGACGGAAGGCCATGAATTCTGAAAACATTCTCGATGATGATTTGTGCCGTCTCTTTAGCAGAAGGAAGCTTAGCAAGGGGAATGAAATGAGCCGCCTTAGAGAACCTATCGACAACCGTAAGAATAACAGTCTTCCCCGCTGACGAAGGCAGTCCGGTGACAAAATCTAAGGCGATGTGAGACCACGGTCGAGAGGGAATAGGAAGCGGCCTGAGACGGCCGGCAGGAGGAGAGTTACCGGACTTAGTCTGCGCGCAGACCGAACAAGCAGCCACGAAACGACGCGTGTCATGCTCCCGGGTGGGCCACCAAAAACGCTGGCGAATGGAAGCAAGCGTACCCCGAACGCCAGGGTGGCCGGCTAACTTGGCAGAGTGAGCCCACTGAAGAACGGCCAGACGAGTAGGAACGGGAACGAAAAGAAGGTTCCTAGGACAAGCGCGCGGCGACGGAGTGTGAGTGAGCGCTTGCTTTACCTGCCTCTCAATTCCCCAGACAGTCAACCCGACAACACGCCCCTCAGGGAGAATCCCCTCGGGGTCAGTGGAGGCTACTGAAGAACTGAAGAGACGAGACAAAGCATCAGGCTTGGTGTTCTTAGAGCCCGGACGATAAGAAATCACGAACTCGAAACGAGCGAAAAACAGCGCCCAACGCGCCTGACGCGCATTAAGTCGTTTGGCAGAACGGATGTACTCAAGGTTCCTATGGTCAGTCCAAACGACAAAAGGAACGGTCGCCCCCTCCAACCACTGTCGCCATTCGCCTAGGGCTAACCGGATGGCGAGCAGTTCGCGGTTACCCACATCATAGTTACGTTCCGACGGCGACAGGCGATGAGAAAAATACGCGCATGGGTGGACCTTGTCGTCAGAGAGGGAGCGCTGAGAAAGAATGGCTCCCACGCCCACCTCTGACGCGTCAACCTCGACAACGAACTGTCTAGAGACGTCAGGTGTAACAAGGATAGGAGCGGATGTAAAACGATTCTTGAGGAGATCAAAAGCTCCCTGGGCGGAAACGGACCACTTAAAGCACGTCTTGACAGAAGTAAGGGCTGTGAGAGGAGCTGCCACCTGACCGAAATTACGGATGAAACGACGATAGAAGTTTGCGAAGCCGAGAAAGCGCTGCAGCTCGACGCGTGACTTAGGGACGGGCCAATCAATGACAGCTCGGACCTTAGCGGGATCCATCTTAATGCCTTCAGCGGAAATAACAGAACCGAGAAATGTGACGGAGGAGGCATGAAAAGTGCACTTCTCAGCCTTCACAAAAAGACAATTCTCTAAAAGGCGCTGGAGGACACGTCGAACGTGCTGAACATGAATCTGGAGTGACGGTGAAAAAATCAGGATATCGTCAAGGTAAACGAAAACAAAGATGTTCAGCATGTCTCTCAGGACATCATTGACTAATGCCTGAAAGACAGCTGGAGCGTTAGCGAGGCCGAAAGGAAGAACCCGGTATTCAAAGTGCCCTAACGGAGTGTTAAACGCCGTCTTCCACTCGTCCCCCTCCCTGATGCGCACGAGATGGTAAGCGTTACGAAGGTCCAACTTAGTGAAAAACCTGGCTCCCTGCAGGATCTCGAAGGCTGAAGACATAAGAGGAAGCGGATAACGATTCTTCACTGTTATGTCATTCAGCCCTCGATAATCTATGCAGGGGCGCAGAGACCCGTCCTTCTTCTTGACAAAAAAAAACCCCGCTCCGGCGGGAGAGGAGGAGGGGACTATGGTACCGGCGTCAAGAGCTACAGACAAATAATCTTCGAGAGCCTTACGTTCGGGAGCCGACAGAGAGTATAGTCTACCCCGGGGGGGGGTGGTTCCCGGAAGGAGATCAATACTACAATCATACAACCGGTGTGGAGGAAGAGAGGTGGCCCTGGACCGACTGAACACCGTGCGCAGATCGTGATATTCCTCCGGCACCCCTGTCAAATCACCAGGCTCCTCCTGTGAAGAAGAGACAGAGGAAACAGGAGGGATAGCAGACATTAAACATTTCACATGACAAGAGACGTTCCAGGAGAGGATAGAATTACTAGACCAATTAATGGAAGGATTATGACAAACTAGCCAGGGATGGCCCAAAACAACAGGTGTAAAAGGTGAACGAAAAATTAAAAAAGAAATGGTTTCACTATGATTACCAGAAACAGTGAGGGTTAAAGGTAGCGTCTCACGCTGAATCCTGGGGAGAGGACTACCATCCAGGGCGAACAAGGCCGTGGGCTCCTTTAACTGTCTGAGAGGAATGTCATGTTCCCGAGCCCAGGTCTCGTCCATAAAACAGCCCTCCGCCCCAGAGTCTATTAAGGCACTGCAGGAAGCTGACGAACCGGTCCAGCGTAGATGGACCGACAAGGTAGTGCAGGATCTTGAAGGAGAGACAGGAGTAGTAGCGCTCACCAGTAGCCCTCCGCTTACTGATGAGCTCTGGCCTTTTACTGGACATGAAGTGACAAAATGACCAGTGGAACCGCAATAGAGACAGAGGCGGTTGGTGATTCTCCGTTCCCTCTCCTTAGTCGAGATGCGGATACCTCCCAGCTGCATGGGCTCAGCACCCGAGCCGGCAGAGGAAGATGGTAGTGATGCGGAGAGGGGGGCAACGGAGAACGCGAGCTCCTTTCCACGAGCTCGGTGACGAAGATCAACCCGTCGTTCAATGCGAATAGCGAGTTCAATCAAGGAATCCACGCTGGAAGGAACCTCCCGGGAGAGAATCTCATCCTTTACCTCTGCGCGGAGACCCTCCAGAAAACGAGCGAGCAAAGCCGGCTCGTTCCAGCCACTGGAGGCAGCAAGAGTGCGAAACTCAATAGAGTAGTCTGTTATGGATCGATTACCTTGACATAGGGAAGACAGGGCCCTGGAAGCCTCCTCCCCAAAAACAGATCGATCAAAAACCCGTATCATCTCCTCCTTAAAGTCCTGATACTGGTTAGTACACTCAGCCCTTGCCTCCCAGATTGCCGTGCCCCACTCACGAGCCCGTCCAATAAGGAGAGATATGACGTAGGCGACACGAGCAGTGCTCCTGGAGAAAGTGTAGGGCTGGAGAGAAAACACAATATCACACTGGGTGAGGAACGAGCGGCATTCAGTGGGCTCCCCAGAGTAACACGGCGGGTTATTGATTCTGGGCTCCGGAGATTCGAAAGCCCTGGAAGTGGCCGGTGGATCGAGGCGGAGATGGTGAACCTGTTCTGTGAGGTTGGAGACTTGGGTGGCCAGGGTCTCAACGGCATGTCGAGCAGCAGACAATTCCTGATCGTGTCTGCCTAGCATCGCTCCCTGGATCCCGACGGCTGAGTGGAGAGGATCCGAAGTCGCTGGGTCCATTCTTGGTCGGATTCTTCTGTTACGGTGCGTGAATGAGGACCCAAAAGCGAATTAACTTAAACAGAGCTTCTTTAATTACCAAACATAAGTAGGCTCAGACGGACCGGCAGATTCCGACAGGACAAGACAAGGTTACAGCAAACATGACGACAGTCTGGTTCAGGCATGAAACACAACAAACAAGAATCCGACAAGGACAGGAGCAGAAACAGAGAGAGATATAGGGACCTAATCAGAGGGAAAAAGGGAACAGGTGGGAAAAGGGGTGACGAGGTGGTTAGGAGGAGACAAGGCACAGCTGGGGGAAAGAGGGGGAGAAAAGGTAACCTAACAACGACCAGCAGAGGGAGACAGGGTGAAGGGAAAGGACAGAGACAAGACACAACATGACAGTACATGACAAATTCACCTTTCAACAGGACAATAACCTAAAACACATGGACAAATATACACTGGAGTTGCTTACAAAGATGACATTGAATGTTCTTGAGTGGCCTGGTTACAGTTTTGACTTAAATTGGCTTGAAAATCTATGTCAAGACTTGAAAATGGCTGTCTAGCAATGATCAACAACCAGCTTGGATAATTTAAAAATTATAATTTGCAAATATTGTACAATACAGGTGTGCAAAACTCTTAGAGACTTTCCCAGAAAGACTCACAGATGTAATCACTGCCAAAGGTAATTCTAACATGTATTGGGGTGTGAATACTTATTTGAGATTTCTGTATTTTATTTTAAATAAATTAGCAAACATTTATAAAAATATGTTTTGACTTTGTCATTATGGAGTATTGTGTGTAGATGTGTGAGGGAAAACAAACAATGTGGAAAGAAGTCAAGGGTATGAAGGCACTATATATATATATATGTGTGTGTGTGTGTATTTACATTCTAGACATGGACATTGCTCGTTCAGATATTTCTTATTGTTAGGTATTACTGCACTGTTGGAGCTAGAAACATAAGAATTTCACAGCTCCTGCGATAACACATCCTAAATATATGTACGCAACCAATTAAATTTGATATGAAAGTACCAGAAACATGAACAATACAGTCCAAAACATTAAAAACAATAGAAAAAATGTAACTCTACAGGAACTTGCACAAAGTGGCCCAAATAAATCTTTAAATGTTCTGAATTTATACTTCTTTTTTTCTTGGAAAGACATGTTTGAGAATTGACTTCTAGAGCAACATTATCCTATATCAATAGAAAACATTATGATATAACCTTTTTCTTTCAGAGGTCCCCAACCCATAACCTGCATCTCTACTGAGGCATGGCATGAGTGAGAATACACAGTCAGCGAAGTATATGGATGTGTCTGAATTGGTACCTTACTCCCTATACAGTAAATAGTGAATAGGGTGCTATTTGGGATGTAGCCCTGGTCTCCATAGCATAGACCTCAGAGGTAGGCCAACAGCTTAATTTGAGTCTGATGAGCAGGCTAAAAACGAAATAAAACAAATGAGGCGAGCATTCTTACCAGGCCTATCCTCCATGTAGTAAAACTGCAGCTGTAGCTTTTTACATTTTATTATCTTCTGCGATCTTCTGGGAACACACTGGTTGAGTACATTTTTTTCTGTCATTTCAATTAAATTACGTTGAACCAATTTGGAATAGATGTTGAATTGATGTCTGTGCCCAGTCTGATTCCTGTCAGAAGAGAACATTGGACAGGATCAGGATGACCTCAGTCAGAGTAGACTCACTCCTCTCATCCAGTTACTTCAAAGTGCTAAGAGTGTCTCACAATTTAACTGCTGTGGTGTCTGCAGTGTCTCAGCGTTCATAAAGCTGCAGGGCCTTGCAGAGGTGCCAAACACACATACACACATGCTTGCACGCACACACACACAGACACACCAAAAAACACACTCACACAACAGCACATGCTTGCACTCACGCACGCACACCCGCATGTAGGCACACACACACGCACAAACACACATACACAGTTTCTCTGCTTCACTAATGGTGGTGTCAGTTAAAGACAATATAAGACATATAAAGACAAAGTAAGACATTCATTGGAAGTGTTTCCCCACTGGGAAACTGACTTGTCAAAAGAGTGTTGTGCCATTTTACCATCAAATTCAAGTTAAATTATGGAGTCAAATGTCCCTTTCAAGGTCAAATTTAGGCACATTAGTATGACAGAATACCTATTGAAGTACTTAATGTTCAATCCACCTCAGTAGAGTATCACGTTTCCCTATGCCAGTCCATCCATTGAAGTCGTTACCATATCCCACTCTAAGAATATGTCTCCCCTTTGTCATGTCAAACAAGTCTAACCTTTGTTCCAAACTACACGTGCTCGACCACCTGGTCCCCACAACAAATTGTTGGTCTCAAAACGGATCCCTAATGAATTGTGTATCAATGCCCGGCAGAACCTGCCCAACTCATAAACTACAGGGAAGGCAGAGAGAATGTTTTTATGGATAACACCTGTCCTGTATAGGAAAACATAGGCTTATTTGCTGCTGAATCCATGAGGTGTTATATAAGTCTTATTGTAGCTATTATCCAAAAAACACAAGAGACTCCTTCAGTGGTAAGCAAAACAATACATTATTGGGCCATATTGCAAATAATAAATACAGAATTTTAAGTCAGAGAATGTGCAAATAAATAGTTTGATTGGTCAGAGGTTTGATAGTGACAACAGTGACAATGTCACCAGTGTGATGAAGGCCTTTAATTACTTTGCATGCATTTTCTCATGTACTCTCAATTGAGAGCTTGTTAGCTTCCTCTGTATAACCCTTGTTTATTTTGTTTGAGGTGTGGCTGCCCAGGGGAAGGTGCAGGTGAGAGGCAAGCCACGTTTGTGTTGACACTGTGGCAGAGCTCTTTTGGAAGCCTTGGTTTGTTGTATGACAACCTTAGTTAAAGTTCAAATGCTTTTCCTCTACCAGCACTGAAACATGTTTATTTATGTTTTGCTTTGTTCTGAAGACATCCAAGGAAGCAAAGAGTTTATATGCATAGAGGGGGGTCCAAAAATATTGACACTTGATAAAGATGAACAAAAATGACTGTATAAAATAAATAATTAAAATACTAAGCTATATGGTATGCTCCAAAAAATGGGGAAATTATATTATTTTATATTGCTCAGAGAAATATATTTCATTTAACAAGTAATATATATATATATATATATATATATATATATATATATATAAATAATTATATAATGATGTGCATGAGCACAAAACACCACATCTGTAATTTTAGTCCCGTGAGAATGTGCCATGTCAGCCATTTTTACATTGCGGGAGAACAACAATTCAACCCAAAATAACCTACTGCTAATAGTAGCGTTTGACAGGTGCTGCTTGCAGTTTGAGAAGGATCCAAAAGCTGATTTGATACATTGATGCTTAAAACAGTGCTGTGCATGTATTTCATATGAATGGCCTACATTTATCAACTTTCACAGTGAATATAAATATCAAAATATAAGGACCAAAAGGCTCCTCAACAGCTTCTACCCCAAAGCCATAAGACTGATGAACAATAAATAAAATGGCCACCGGAGGTACCTACGTCTTCATCCTCAGTTCTGTTTCCCTCTCCAGTGGCTTCTACCTCGGATTCGAATCCTCGGAGCTCTCACCAGACTGTGAGGCTGCCTGAGAGACCGGCCCATTCAACATCACCAGCTGCCATCATAGGCAGCTCTATGGTGAGAAACATCTCGGTCCCCAAGGCCCCTGTGCTACCCAGGAGCACGAGTACAGGACATAACAAGGTTGCTTCCGACTGTTCTACCAAAGATGCCGGGAGCTGACACTGTCATAGTCTATGTGGGGTCAAACAACATTGGAGGGCTAGCTCGGAACATTTGAAAATAGAGTTTAAAGAACTGATTTTAGCATTAAAAGAATTCAAAAAACAGCCAATAATTTCAGGTCCAGTACCATCATTGGGCCGCGGGTGTGAAAGATTCTGCAGACTGCTGGCATTACACATCTGGCTAAAAGACTAATGTAGCACTGATGGAATCACTTTAATTGATAACTTTGACACCTTCTGGAAACAGAAGATACTCTACATGGATGTTGGAGTCCATCTAAATAATTTTGGACTCCTGGACTCTGTCCATGCATTTCAAGGCTGCGTTGAAACAATGACTGTTAAATGTTTCAAGACCAGCTCAGTTAATCCCTACCATTGTGACCATGAGTTGTCATAATGCTGCATCAAATGTATATGATTTTAGGGGCATTGGCAAACACAATGTAAGTAATTTAATTTATGTACCCCTAATTTCACCGAATACATCTGTTTATCCTACAACTATTGTAAACAGTAATCATGAGCCTATACTATTAGCACTGAGGCGGTGTGCAAAAGTAGGATGACCACTTTAGGCAGCTCACCCTGCACTATCAGCTCCAATGTAAATAACATGAATAAGTCTACCTCTGATAAGCTTCACAGTAAAGCATTAAAAACAATCAAGCAACCCAGAAATGTGCTAAAAATAGCCCATTTTAACATTTGTAGCCTAAGAAACAAGATCCCTGAAGTTAATAACTTGCTTGTAACAGATTAAATTCGTATTCTGACTATCTCTGAAACTCACTTTGGTTATGGTTATAACGACCGAAAAGACAGAAATACCAACGGAGGTGGTGTTGCTGTCTATAATCAGAACCACATTTCTGTAAAGCTTATGTTAAATACTGTTGAAGTAATATGGATACAGGTTCATCTGCCTCACATAAAGCCCATTCTTGGGGGAAGCTGCTATAGACCACCAAGTGCTAACAGTCAATATCTGGATAATATGTGTGAAATGCTTGACAATGTATGTGATATCAACAGAGAATAATAATATTTTCTGGGTAAGTTAAATATTGACTGGCTATCATCAAGCTGCCCACTCAGGAAAAAACTTAAAACGGTAACCAGTGCCTGCAACCTGGATCGGGTTGTCAGTCAATCTACCAGGGTAGTTACAAACAGCACGGGGATTAAATAATCCAAATGTATTGATTCCATCTGTACTAATGCTGCAGATATTTGCTTTAATTAAAGTACTATCCAAATCCATAGAATGTAGTGATCACAATATAATAGCCACATCTAGGAAAACCAAAGTTCAAAAGGCTGGGGCTAATATGGTGTATAAGAGGGCATACAAGAAGTTTTGTAGTGATTCATATGTTGACGATGTAAAGAATATTTGCTGGTCTGTGTTGCGTAATGAGGAGCAACAAGACACTGCACTTCACACATTTATGAAACAACTTATTCCAGTTACTAATAAGCACGAGCCCATTAAGAAAATGACTGTAAAAAATGTGAAATCCCCTTCGATTGAAGAGGAATTGAAAAATTGTATGGTTGAGAGGGATGAGGTAAAAGGTATGGCATTTAAGTCTGGTAGCCCAACTGATTGGCAAAACTACTGCCAATTAAGAAATCATGTTACGAACCTAAATAAAAATAAACTGCGCTATGAAACAAATAAATTATATAAAGAAGATAGTAAAAATCTTCGGAGCACCTTAGATTACATTTTGGGGAAAAAAGCCAACTCTGCTTCTTCATTCATTGAAACAGATAGCTTATTTATCACAAAACCCACTCATATTGAAAACTACTTTAATTACTTTTTTATTGGCAAGATAAGCTAACTTAGGGATGACATGCCAGCAACAAACTCCAACACTACACATCCAAGTATGAAAGATAAGAATTTTACTTTGAATAAAGTAAAGTCAGTGTGGAAGAGTTGAAAAAAGTGTTGTTATCTATCAACAATGACAAGCCACCGGGGTCTGACAATCTGAATGGAAAATTGCTAAGGATAATAGCAGACAATATTGCCACATCTTCAATTTAAGACTACTGGAGAGAGTGTGCCCTCAGGCCTGGAGAGAAGCGAAAGTCATTCTGCTACCCAAGAATAGTAAAGCCCCCATTACTGGCTCCAATAGCCAACCAATCAGCCTGTTACCAACCCTTAGTGAACTTCTGGAAACAATGGTGTTTGACCAGATACAATGCTATTTCACAGTAAACAAATTAACAACTGAATTTCAGCATACTTATAGGGAAGACCACTCAACAAGCACAGCACTTACACAAATGACCGATGATTGGCTGAGAGAAATGGATGATAAAATGATTGTGGGGCTTTCTTGTTAGACTTCAGTGCAGCTTTTGACATTATCGATCACAGTCTGCTGCTGGAAAAACGGATGTGTTATGGCTTTACACCCCCTGCTATAATGTGGATAAAGAGTTACTTGTCTAACAGAACACAGGGTGTTCTTTAATGGAAGCCTCTCAAATATAATCCAGTTAGAATCAGGAATTCCCCAGGGTAGCTGTTTAGGCCCCTTGCTTTTTCATTTTTTTACTAACAACATGTCACTAACTTTGAGTAATGTCTATGTATGCGAATGACTCAACACTATACACGTCAGTTACTACAGCGACTGAAATGACTGCAACACTCAACAAAGAGCTGCAGTTAGTTTCAGAGTAGGTGGCAAGGAATTAGTTAGCCCTAAATATTTCTAAAACTAAAAGCAATTGTATTTGGAACAAAACACTCACAAAACCATAAACATCAACTAAATATTGTAATAAATAATGTGGAAATTGAGTTGAGATGACTAAACTGCTTGGAGTAACCCTAGATTCTAAACTCTCATGGTCAAAACATATTGATGCAAGTAGTATCTAAGATGGGGAGAAGTCTGTCCATGATAAAACAATGCTCTGCCTTCTTAACAACACTATCAACAAGGCAGGTCATACAGGCCCTAGTTTTGTTGCACCTTGACCACTGTTCAGTCATGTGGTCAGGTGCAAGAAAAAAGGACTTAGGAAAATTGCAATTAGCTCATAACTGGGCAGCACAGCTGGCCCTTGGATGTACACAGAGAGCTAATATTAATAATATGCATGTCAATCTCTCTTGGCTGAAATTGGAGGAGAGATTGACTTCATTGCTACTTTTATTTATGAGCGGTATTGACATGTTGAATGCACCAAGCTGTCTGTCTGAACTACTGGCACACAGCTCGAACACCAATGCATACCCCTCAAGACATGACACAAGAGGTCTCTTCACAGTCCCCAAGTCCAGAACAGACTATGGGAGGCACACAGTACTACATAGAGCCATGACTACATGGAACTCTATTCGACATCAAGTAACTCATTCCAGCAGTCAAATTTAATTTAAAAAACAGATAAATAAACACCTTATGGAACAGCTGGGACTGTGAAGCAACACAAACATTGGCACAGACACATGCATACACACAAACACACAATAACATACGCACTATACTGTACATACACATGGATTTAGTACTGTAGATTGGTGGTAGGGGGGAGTATGGGCCTGAGGTCACACATTGTGTTGTGAAATCTGTGAATGTATTGTAATGTTTTAAAAATTGTATAAACTGCCCTAATTTTACTGGACCGCAGGAAAAGTAGCTGCTGCTTTGGCAGCAGTAATATTATTCCCGTCTGAATATGGGTAATTACTTATCAACAGCTGGAAAACCTTACTGGTACCCAGTGGTGTAAATAAAATACTTTAAAGTACTACTTAAGTTGTTTTGGGGGGTATCTGTACTTCTCTATTTATATTTTTGCCAACTTTTACTTCACTACATTCCTTAAGAAAAATATCAACTTTTTACTTCATACATTTTCCCTAACAACAAAAAGTACTCGTTAAATTTTGACAGGAAAATGGTCCAATTCACGCATTTATCAAGAGAACATCCCTGGTCATCCCTACTGCCTCTGATCTGGCAGACTCACTAAACACAAATGCTTCATTTGTAAATTATGTCTGAGTGTTGGAGTGTGCACCTGGCTATCTTTCAATAAAAATAAAAACAATAATCGTGCCATCTGGTTTGCTTAATATAAGGAATGTGTAATGGTTTATACTTCTACTTTTGATACATAAGTACATTTTATCAATTCCATTTACTTTTGATACTTAAGTATGTTTAAAACCAAATACTTTTAGACGTTTACTCAAGTAGTATTTTCTGGGTGACTTTCACTTTTACTTGAATCATTTTCTATTAGGGGGATCTTTACTTTTACTCAAGTATGACGATAAAAACAATTCCACCACTGCTGGTATCCTAGTTTTTAGAAAGGTGTAGTTGTGTTAATTGTTTTGTGTAACTCCTCCCTCCATTTTTATGCAAAGCTAACACTCGCTGGTTAATTTATGGAGACTGAAATGTCCATGTTCTATTAATTCCCAAACTAATAGATCATGTGTAGCTTATGGTATAGATGTATAGATTACAACACTCTCAATGGCGCCAGAGAAGATGGCTTTTTTGTATTTTTTTTTTGCGGTATTTGTAACTTACTTTCTAGATAATGTTTCTGCCACCGTCTCTTAGGACCGAAAATAGCTTCTAGATATCAGGACAGCGATTACTCACCTCGTACTGGAAGAAGATTTTTTCTTTAACGAGTCGGACGCAAAGGATTTACTTCAGACACCCGACAATAGCCTCATCCCCGTCATTCGCAGGAGAAAGAGACGGAGATATCTCAGACGTAGGTCGGGGTGCCTTGTAAGGATCCGACTGCAAGTGGGTAATCTGCCTTTACCATCAATCCTATTAGCCAATGTACAATCATTGGATAACAAAATAGACAAGCTACGATCACGTATATCCTACCAACGAGACATTAAAAACTGTAATATCTGAATGATATACCCTGCATTGGCAAGATAGAACAGCCGCCTCCGATAAGATAAGAGGTGACAGTCTGTGTATATTTGTACACAACAGCTGATGCACAAAATCTAAGACTAAGGAAGTCTTGAGGTTCTGCTTGCCTGAGTATCTCATGATAAGCTAGAGACCACACTAGTTACCAAGAGTGTTTCCATATATATTCCTCGTAGCTGTCTATTTAGCACCACAAACCAATGCTGGCACTAAGACAGCACTCAATAAGCTGTATATGGCCATAAACAAACAGGAAAACACTCATCCAGAAGTGGCGCTCCTAGTGGCCAGGGACTTTAATGCAGGGAAACTTAAATATGTTTTACCTATTTCTACCAGCATGTTAAATGTGTAACCAGAGGGGAAAAAAACTCTGGACCACCTTTACTCTACACACAGAGACACATACAAAGCTCTCCCTCGTCCTCCATTTGGCAAATCTGACCAAAATTATATCCTCTAGATTCCTGCTTACAAGCAAAAACTAAGCAGGAAGCACCAGTGATCGGGCAATAAAGAAGTGGTCAGATGACGCAGATGCTAACCTACAGGACTGTTTTGCTAGCACAGATTGGAATATGTTTCGGGATTCTTCCGATGGCATTGGGGAGTACACCACATCGGTCACTGTCTTCATCAATAAGTGCATAGATGACGTTGTCCCCACAGTGACCGTACCTACATACCCCAACCAGAAGCCATGGATTACAGGCAACATCAGTACTGAGCTAAAGGGTAGAGCTGCTGCTTTTAAGGAGCGGGACTTTAACCCGGAGGTTTATAAGAAATCCCGCTATGCCCATCAAATAGGCAAAGTGTCAATACAGGACTAAGATTGAGTCGTACAACACTGGCTCCGACGCTAGTCGGATGTGGCAGGGCTTGCAAACTATTACATACTACAAGACAAGCTAAATTACTTCAATGCTTGCTTCGAAGCAAGAAACACTGAAGCATGCATGAGAGCATCAGCTGTTCCTGACGTCTGTGTGATCACGCTCACTTTAGCCGATGTGAGTAAGATCTTTAAAACAGGTAAACATTAACAAGGTCGCAGGGCCAGACCATTTACCAGGATGTGTACTCCGAGCATTAACTGACCAGCTGGCAAGTGTCTTCACTGACATTTTCAACCTCTCCCTGTCCGAGTCTATAATACCAACATGTTTTGAGCAGACCACCATAGTGTTATTGTGCACAGGGACTAAGGTAACCTAACTAAATGACTACTGATCGTAGCACTCATGTCTGAGCCATGAAGTGCTTTGAAAGGCTAGTCATGGCTCACATCAACAACATTATCCCAGAAATCCTAGACCTAATCCAATTTGCAAACCACCCCAACAGATCCACAGATGATGCAATCTCTATTGCACTCCACACTGCCCTTTCCCACCTGGACAGAAGAAACACCTACGTGAGAATGCTGTTCATTGACTAAGGATCAGCATCCAACACCATAGTGCCATCAAAGCTCACCACCTAGCTAAGGACCGTGGGACTAAAAACCTCCCTCTGCAACTGGATCTTGGACTTCCTGACAGGCCACCCCCATATTGTAAGGGTAGGTGACAACACATCCGCCACGCTGATCCTCAACACGGGGGCCCCTCAGGGGTGCGTGTTCAGTCCCGTCCTGTACTCCATGTTCACTCATTACTGCATTGCCAGGCACGATTCCAACACCATCATTAAGTCTGCCGATGATACAACACCAACAATGATGGGACAGCCTATAGGGAGGAGGTTAGAGACCTTGCCATGTGGTGCCAGGATAACAACCTCTCCCTCAATGTGATCAAGACAAAGTAGATGATTTTGGACTCCAGGAAAAGGAGGACGAACACGCCCTCATTCTCACCGACAGGGCTGTCGTGGAGCAGGTTGTTAACTTCAAGTAACCTTGGTGTCAATATCACCAACAAACTATCATGGTCCAAACACACCAAGACAGTCGTGAAGAGGGCACAACAAAGCCAATTCCCCCTCAGGAGACTGAAAAGATTTGGCATGGGTCCACAGAGCCTCAAAAAGTTATACAGCTGCGCCATCAAGAGCGTCCTGACTGGTTCCATCACTGCCTGGTATGGCAACTGCTCGGACTCCGACTGCAAAGGCCGTAGTGCGTACGGCCCAGTACATCACTGGGGCAAAGCTTCCTGCCATCCAGGACCTCTATACCAGGTGGTGTCAGAGGAAGGCCCTAAAAATTGTCAAAGACTCCAGCCACCCTAGACGTAGACCCTTTCTCTCTGCTACCGCACGGCAGGTGGTAGTCTAGGTCCAAAACGCTTCTTAACAACTTCAAACCCCCAAGCCGTAAGACTCCTGAACAGCTAATCAAATGTCTACCCAGATTATTTGCATTGACCCCTCCCCACTTTACCTAGTGCATAGTCACTTTACCCTTACCTACAGTTGAAGTCAGCAGTTTACATACACTTAGGATGGAGTCATTAAAACTTGTTTTTCAACCACTCCATACATTTCTTGTAACAAACTATAGTTTTGGCAAGTTGGTTAGGACATTACTTTTTGCATGACACAAGTCATTTTTCCAACAATTGTTTACAGACAGATTATTTCACTTATAATTCAGAAGTGTACATACATTAAGGTGACTGCCGTTAAACAGCTTGGAAAATTCCAGATAATTATATCATGACTTTAGAAGCTTCCGATAGGCTAATTGACATCATTTGAGTCAATTGGAGGTGTACCTGTGGATGTATTTCAAGGCCCACCTTCATATTCAGTGCCTCTTTGCTTGACATCATGGGAAAATGAAAAGAAATCAGCCAAGACCTAAAAAAAATGGTGTACCTCCACAAGACTGCTTCATCCTCGGGAGCATTTCCCAAATGCCTGAAGGTACCACGTGCATCTGTACAAACAATAGTACGCAAGTATAAACACCATGGGACCACGCAGCATTTGTACCGCTCAGGAAGAAGACACGTTCTGTCTCCTAGAGATGAACATACTTTGGTGCGAAAAGTGCAAATCAATCCCAGAACAACAGTAAAGGACATTGTGAAGATGCTGGAGGAAACAGGTACAAAATATCTATATCCACAGTAAAACGAGTCCTATATCAACATAACTTGAAAGGCCGATCAGCAAGGAATTAGCCACTGCTCCAAAACTGCCATACAAAAAGCCAGACTACGGTTTGTAACTGGAAATGGGGACAAAGATCATACTTTTTGGAGAAATGTCCTCTGGTCTGATGAAACAAAAATAGAACTGTTTGGCCATAATGACCATTGTTATGTTTAGAGGAAAAAGGGGAGGCTTGCAAGCCTAAGAACACCATCCCAACCGTGAAGCACAGGGGTAGCAGCATCATGTTGTGGGGGTGCTTTGCTGCAGGAGGGACTGTTGCACTTCACAAAATAGATGGCATCATGAAGGAGGAAAATTATGTGGATATTTTGAAGCAACATCTCAAGACATCAGTCAGGAAGTTAAAGCTTGGTCGCAAATGTGTCTTCCAAATGGACAATGACCCCAAGCATACTTCCAAAGTTGTGGCAAAATGGCTTAAGGACAACAAAGTCAAGGTATTGGAGTGGCCATCATAAAGCCCTTACCTCAACCCTATAGAAAATCTGTGGGCAAAACTGAAAATGTGTGTGCGAGCAAGGAGGCCTACAAACCTGAGTCAGTTACACCAGCTCTGTCTGGAGGAATTGGCCAAAATTCACCCAACTTATTGTGTGAAGCTTGTGGAAGGCTACCCAAAACATTTGACCCAAGTTAAACAATTTAATGGCAATGCTACCAAGTAATAATTGAGTGTATGTAAACTTCTGACCCACTGGTACGGTTTGAAAAAATTAACAGCAATTTATCTTTTAGCTAGGTCTTTTTCATTTTCCGAAATTTGCACTAAGAATGGCATAAAGCTGAAATAAATCACTCTCTATATTATTATTCTGACATTACAAATTCTTAAATAATGTGGTGATCCTAACTGACCTAAAACAGGGAATTTTTGCTTGGATTAAATGTCAGGAATTGTGAAAAACTGAGTTTAAATGTATTTGGCAAAAGGGGATGTAAACTTCTGACTTCAACTGTACATGTACAAATTACCTCAACTAACCTGTACCCCCACACATTAACTCGGTACCTGTACCCCCTGTATATAGCCTCGTTATATACAGCCTCCTGAGTGGCACAGAGGTCACTACAGACATTGGTTCTACAGTCCCCTAACTCTCTGCTGCTGCTACTCTCTGTTTATTATCCATGCACAGTCACTTAAATATCTCATTTACATATTACCTCAATTACCTCGACTAACCTGTGCCCCCGCACATTGTCTCTATACCGGGACCCCCTGTATATAGCCTCACTACTTAATTTAGTTATTTGTTATTACTTACAAGGGCTTGTAAGTAAGCATTTCACTGTAAGGTACAAATGACAAACTACACCTGTTCTATTTGGCGAATGTGACAAATCACATTTTATTTGATGATATTCAGAGCTCCCTATGTTCTTGGTCTAAACCTAGGGTTTTCTAGTCGGATCTAAGGTCCTGAACTCTCGGGGTGTGACAACAACATGACATGGCAATATGCGACAAAGCCATGTAAGAGTATAGGTTTAGTGATGATGTGTTTGAAGTGAGAAGACTCAAGCACAACGGCTGACGTGCTAGAAAGATCTGTTTTCACTGGGAGACGGCCATGATCCATTTACTACTCCCACATCCCACCTCAGCTCTTTCATGACATCACAGTCAGAGGTAAAGACTGGTAAAGCCAAGTAGCACTGGGCCAATAAAGCTCACTCAAATTATTAGCTATCAATGTGCCACTAAAGTCAACCTCTGATGGAACCTGGAGACAATCAGAACAATGACTGAAAACACTTCCAGTCAATCAAAGCATAGTCATAAAATAATCTAGCGGCTACACTGTATTCGCCCTTCCTTGTTTCTACAGCAACCACAATATGAGTTTTTTGAGCACCATGTCAAACCATTAATACCTTTTCATCTATGTTCTACTCAAATCCATGCGTCATGACAGGTGTAAGCCCACTCTTTAATTTTCATTTCGTGTTCTATTCTCATCAATCAACATTAATTTTGAACGATATCCAGTAGTATAAACGTTGCTGCCTTCAGGTTTTGTCAACATGGCAACAGTGGTACCCATACAGTAGGCCGACATACAGTATAACCAGGTCACAACCCTACACACTCTTTACTTTCAATGTACATCTTTCAATGCATGTTATAGAATCTCATGGGCAGACTCTAGTGTGTTTGTGGGAAATGCACTTGGTTTATCTCTTATGATGGATTTATCTGTCACTGTGATCAGGTTCACCAAAACAGTTTACTGTCATCATTTCCAGGCATAGATCTGATTCTCCTTCAGAAAATCATGTTTGAAAACTAAGCTTTTGGCTGATGGAGCATTGAATCACACCATCATTATGTTGTGTTATGGCCTGATGTGTGTGTGTGAGAATGTGTGCATCAGAGGACTAACTCAAAGGACTTACAGCTGAACTGAACAGTGAAGTAACCCTCACAGCAACATCACAGCAACCCCAAAGCATTGCTGCTAACTCTCTGCCAGCTTCACGTTTCCATGGCTTGGCAGTGAAACAGTCATCAAAACAGGAAAACTGCAACTCCCTCTAGGAAACCAGTCCCTTATGAGAATCACCCCTCCTCTCGAAACACAGTAATCCAACCTACACCCCTGGGACCCAAGGGAAACATTACAATCCCATCCCATTGCTCAGCAGAGAGAGATGAGTGTTTTGGGTGTGATTGGCAACACAAAGGATTGGAAGTTAACTGTTGTGCAGCGCAGGGCTAAACATTTGGAATCAGTAATATCTGACTTTGTGTTCAGAACCTGACAGCTGTAATCTGGGATAGTGCTCCACTGACGGACCAGAATGTATCACTCTGAGGAGAAAATATAAAACAAACTTTTAAGACATTGGGAGATATTTTTTTTTCAAAGCTGTTATTACAGTTTAATTAATTCAGACAGGCTCAAATACTTACGATTTATAACTGTCATTGATAATATAGACCAAACAGAACAGGATGTTTTTTTTTTCTGATTCATTCAACAATATATTCATAATTGCTTATTCATGGGAAAAAAAATACTACACATTATCCAGCACAAGATGTGCATCAGAGCATCTGGGGTGAAAGGAGATGAGACACCCAGATATATTTCTCAGCTAAAACAGTAGCAAGGCACCATTAGTGACATCTGTTGTGATCTATGGACCTCTGCTAAGTACAGTGCTTCAGCATGAAGATATGACACATGGGCTGGGAAGCTGACAGCCCCTGAAGCACATTGGTCTGGAAGTGTCTGTGATGGACACACTCACTCAATCGTAACTGAGTAACTAAACCATAACCTTCAATACTGTACAAAATCAGTGGCTTACTCATTGAAGTTTCTCTCACTAGACATAGCACTATAATCAGGCCGCAAGGCTGTAAAAAGATTGGACATGGACGTGTTGAGACTTGAACTATCCTGACATGCCAGTGAACAATCACAACCAGGAAACTGACTGAATTTATGCACACACACACACACACACACACACACACACACACCACACACACACACACACACACACACACCACAGTGAAGGATCCCTGAACATGTGGTTAACAAGATGGGCATGCAGCGAAAGATCAACCAAAGGGAATGTGTTTGTTTTGTAACTTAGAAAAGGAAACTCATATTTATTTTCCAAGAATATGCCAATATTTCACATAATGCGTTATTTAAGGGCAATAGGAACATCCGTGCATGGCGAGTTTGGAGGTCCAGCAGGGAAACAACTAGGAATGTCTTCACAGTATATGAAAACATTTGAAATTTCCTTTGAATCAATTTGATGCCAAAGAATATGATCCTTAAAAAATAATATGAACAATAATGATACATACTTCCCGTTATTGGTCCTCGGTGGAGCCTATTTTAGCTGTAACATCATCTCTCTGGAAATCCCCTCAGAATCAGATTATTTCCACAAAGCCCCCAAAGGTCTCTTTTCCCATAAAGAATCCCATTTGAATTCCATCCATTCAATTAACAAAGGGATCACATCCATTGCAAGTGTTGACTGTTGAGGTTTACTCTCTAAACAACATGTTGTCCTGATGCTTAATTTCATGTGTGAAGAACAACCAATAAGTTATAGATCAAAGGCTATTTAAGATATGGGAAAGTTATTTAGAGGCAAATGAGAGCAGAGGAAAATCCCAAGATGAGTGAAGACTAGCAACAGCAACCTAAACAGTTACCGTCACTAGGAGAATACAGTATTAAGATGCCATCTCACTTTAAAACTGAAACACTCATATTAACGGGGAATTCACAGTTGTTCAACTTCATATTAGTCATCTCCAGCACTACCCCAACATCAAAGCATGTGAAACTGGTTAGTTTCTATGTTTTGTATTAAACAAGATAGAGGAAGGTAAATGTTTCTGATGACATCATCTTGTGTGCATCATGTCATTTTAATTAATCATATTACGTATAAGCATTTCCCTTTAAATGAGGAACAATATTTATTTTGATCACATCCCAAAAATACTGTTACCTTATTTGTTACAGTTGTCTAAGAAGGGTACTTTGCTAGTTGGCTGAGGAACCTGTGGCGAAAGGAGAGAGTTTTGAAAGTTTTGTCACTTACAATGCTCTCATGGGTGAACTATGTTCTCATTAAAATGCCAAGGAATGTGTATAGCTGATAAATGACACTAATTAAAGAGGTTGGTTCAAAATGTATCTGACTGGACACAGTAGCCCCCAGCCCCCCCCACCGACCCAACCTTTGAACGATGATTTATATACAGTGGGGCAAAAAAGTATTTAGTCAGCCACCAATTGTGCAAGTTTTCCCACTTAAAAAAATGAGAGAGGCCTGTAATTTTCATGATAGGTACACTTCAACTATGACAGACAAAATGAAAAAAAATCCAGACAATCACATTGTAGGATTTTTAATGAATTTATTTGCAAATTATGGTGGAAAATAAGTATTTGGTCAATAGCAAAAGTTTATCTCAATACTTTGTTATATGCCCTTTGTTGGCAATGACAGAGGTCAAACGTTTTCAGTAAGTCCTCACAAGGTTTTCACACACTGTTGCTGGTATTTTGGCCCATTGCTCCATGCAGATCTCCTCTAGAGCAGTGATGTTTTGGCGCTGTTGCTGGGCAACACGGACTTTCAACTCCCTCCAAAGATTTTCTATGGGGTTGAGATCTGGAGACTGGCTAGGCCACTCCAGGACCTTGAAATGCTTCTTACGAAGTCACTCCTTCGTTCCCCGGGCGGTGTGTTTGGGATCATTGTCATGCTGAAAGACCCAGCCACGTTTCATCTTCATTGCCCTTGCTGATGGAAGGAGGTTTTCACTCAAAATCTCAAGATACATGGCCCCATTCATTCTTTCCTTTACACGGATCAGTCGTCCTGGTCCCTTTGCAGAAAAACAGCCCCAAAGCATGATGTTTCCACCCCCATGATTCACAGTAGGTATGGTGTTCTTTGGATGCAACTCAGCATTCTTTGTCCTCCAAACACGACGAGTTGAGTTTTTACCAAAAAGTTATATTTTGGTTACATCTGACCATATGACATTCTCCCAATCTTCTTCTGGATCATCCAAATGCTCTCTAGCAAACTTCAGTTGGGCCTGGACATGTACTGGCTTAAGGAGGGGGACACGTCTGGCACTGCAGGATTTGAGTCCTTGGCGGCGTAGTGTGTTACTGATGGTAGGGCTTTGTTACTTTGGTCCCAGCTCTCTGCAGGTCATTCACTAGGTCCACCCGTGTGGTTCTGGGATTTTTGCTCACCGTTCTTGTGATCATTTTGATCCCACAGGGTGAGATCTTGCGTGGAGCCCCAGATCGAGGGAGATTATCAGTGGTCTTGTATGTCTTCCATTTCCTAATAATTGCTCCCGCAGTTGATTTCTTCAAACCAAGCTGCTTACCTATTGTCTTCCCATCCTGGTGCAGGTCTACAATTTTGTTTCTGGTGTCCAGCTCTTTGGTCTTGGCCATAGTGGAGTTTGGAGTGTGACTGTTTGAGGTTGTGGACAGGTGTAGTTTATAACAAGTTCAAACAGGTGCCATTAATACAGGTAACGAGTGGAGGACAGAGGTGCCTCTTAAAGAAGAAGTTACAGAAATCTTGCTTGTTTGTAGGTGACCAAATACTTATTTTCCACCATAATTTGCAAATAAATAAATTAAAAATCCTACAATGTGATTTTCTGGATTTTTTAAAAATCATTTTGTCTGTCATAGTTGAAGTGTACATATGATGACAATTACAGGCCTCTCTCATCTTTTTAAGTGGGAGAACTTGCACAAATGGCAGAAATGGCAAAAAAAAGAAAATCAAGAAATAAGGTAACAAAAGGGAGACCGTTGTGTTTGTGAGTGTCTCCCCTTTCCATCGAGTGGCCATAATAGTTTTGTAGGTCAAACCATTCTGACGTTACAGATGTAATCATGAGAAGACCAATTTAAGGGATGTCTCATGGTCTGACAAACATTGCTCTGGCTCAGCCACCTTCCACCACAGATAGGAAGCGCGACATCGTTGGATGTGGTATATTTGGACGCAAGCAAAAACAGATATCTATCTTAAACTGGCGGATTTTTGATGGGGATTGTTTTATTGTGTAGCTTAGATTAACTCACTGGTTCGTCAATTGACTTAAAAAAATGGTATGCATATTTATAAGTTCTATTACATGACCTAAACATGAAAATAAAAACTAATTAAAAACATTTCCCTTAAAGTATATATTTTCTAGAATTCTAATGTTTCTGTCCTAACTACAACAACAACAACAACAAAATACTTAAATACATGTAATTTTGTCCTTGAAACATTTAATTGTAATACACTGCTCAAAAAAATAAAGGGAACACTTAAACAACACAATGTAACTCCAAGTCAATCACACTTCTGTGAAATCAAACTGTCCACTTAGGAAGCAACACTGATTGACAATAAATTTCACATGCTGTTGTGCAAATGGAAAAGACAACAGGTGGAAATTATAGGCAATTAGCAAGACAACCCCAATAAAGGAGTGGTTCTGCAGGTGGCCACTTCTCAGTTCCTATGCTTCCTGGCTGATGTTTTGGTCACTTTTGAATGCTGGCGGTGCTTTCACTCTAGTGGTAGCATGAGACGGAGTCTGCAAAATGACCTCCAGCAGGCCACAAATGTGCATGTGTCTGATCAGAAACAGACTCCATGAGGGTGGTATGAGGGCCCGACGTCCACAGGTGGGGGTTGTGCTTACAGCCCAACACCGTGCAGGATGTTTGGCATTTGCCAGAGAACACCAAGATTGGCAAATTCGCCACTGGCGCCCTGTGCTCTTCACAGATGAGCACATGTGACAGACGTGACAGTGTCTGGAGACGCCGTGGAGAACGTTCTGCTGCCTGCAACATCCTCCAGCATGACCGGTTTGGCGGTGGGTCAGTCATGGTGTGGGGTGGCATTTCTTTGGGGGGCCGCACAGCCCTCCATGTGCTCGCCAGAGGTAGCCTGACTGCCATTAGGTACCGAGATGAGATCCTCAGACCCCTTGTGAGACCATATGCTGGTGCGGTTGGCCCTGGGTTCCTCCTAATGCAAGACAATGCTAGACCTCATGTGGCTGGAGTGTGTCAGCAGTTCCTGCAAGAGGAAGGCATTGATGCTATGGACCGTTCCCCAGACCTGAATCCAATTGAGGGGACATCATGTCTCGCTCCATCCACCAACGCCGTGTTGCACCACAGACTGGCCAGGAGCTGTCCAGGAGTTTAGTCCAGGTCTGGGAGGAGATCCCTCAGGAGACCATCCGCCACCTCATCAGGAGCATGCCCAGGCATTGCAGGGAGGTCATACAGGCACGTGGAGGCCACACACAGTACTGAGCCTCATTTTGACTTGTTTTAAGGATATTACATCAAAGTTGGATCAGCCTGTAGTGTGGTTTTCCACTTTAATTTTGAGTGTGACTCCAAATCCAGACCTCCATGGGTTGATAAATTTGATTTCCATTGATCATTTTTGTGTGATTTTGTTGTCTGCACATTCAACTATGTAAAGAAAAAAATTTAATTAGAATGTTTCATTCATTCAGATCTAGGATGTGTTATTTTAGTGTTCCCTTTATTTTTTTGAGCAGTGTACTATGGAATTACATTAATTCCTATGGAGGACTGCTTCTTCTGTGGAGTATTATTATGGCCGACAAGGCTGCAGTCCAATTTTGTAGCTGTACAGGAAGCCCTTACTGAT